>NC_092786.1:16186277-16491277 GCF_047496795.1 Chiloscyllium punctatum
ATGCACACACAGCAAGGGAGGGCCACTCACACACACACACACAGCAAGAGGGACACGCACACATACACACAGTTAACGGGATACACGCAGACACACAGCGAGGGAGGGACACACAGACACACAGTGAGGGAGTGACACTCACATACATCTCAAGAGGGACACATACTCACAGCAAGAGGGGAAATGCGCACACACACAGACACACTCAGTGAAAGTGGGACACGCACACACACAGCCAGGGAGGGACATACACACACACACACACACAGACACACACACACACACACACACACACACACACACACAGAGCAAGGGAGGACACGCACACAGAGCGAGGGATTGACATACACACACACAGCGAAGGAGGGACATACACACACAGCAAGGGAGGAATGTACACAAACACACAGAGCGAGAGAGGGACACGCACATAAACAACAAGGGAGGGACACGCACACACACAGGGAAGGAGGGACAAGCAGACACACGGCGAGGTGAGGGCATGTGGACAGAAATTGAGATGGGGCACGCACAAACAGCGAGAGGGGACACACAGACATGGCGAGGGAGGGACACACGCACACACAGCAAGGGAGGGCAGGCACTCACACAGCGAGGGTCGATGCGGACACACAATGGTGGGGATATGCACAAAGAGCAAGTGAGGGACACACACGCACACAAGGGACAGACACACAGTCACAGAGTGAGGGAGTGACACACGCACACACAGCAAGAGGTGCACACACACAGACACACAGCAAGGGAGGGGGACACACACACCGTGTGGGAGTGACACGAATACACACGCACACATACACAGCGAGGGAAGGACACTCACATACACTGTAAAAGAGTCACACATACTCACAGCAAGCGGGGACACTTACACACACAGCGAGGGATGGACACGCTCATGCTCAAGCACACAAACACAGACACACAGCGAGAGAGGGGCACGCACACACGCAGCCAGTGAAGGACATGGACACACACATACACAAGCACACACACTCAGCAAGAGAGGGACACGCGCACATACAGCGAGGCACACAATGAGAGAGGGCCAAGCGCACACATGCACACCAAGAGGGACACACACACACACATACACAGAGCAAAGGGGGAAACTCCCACATACACATCGAGAGAGGGACACACACACACACACACACACAGTGAGGGAGGGACACACACACACACACAGTGAGGAGGGACACACGCACAACAGACAGCGAGGGAGAACACACACACAGCGAGGGAGGGACACACACATGCACAGCGAGGGAGGGACACACACACGCACAGCGAGGGAGGGACATGCAGCGAAGGGACAAACACACAAACAGACACAACGAGGGAGGGACACACACACACAGTGAGCGAGCGACATGCATGCGCACATACACAGAGAGCGAGGGACATACACACATTGAGGGAGGGACACACACACAACAGAGCAAGGGAGGGACACGCTGAGATACGCAGCGAGCGAGGGACACACACACAGTGAGGGAGTGACACGCACACACATAGCGAGGGAGGGACACACAGCGAAGGAGGGACAAGCACACACACCGGGAGGGGGAGGGCATGTGAACACAAATTGAGAGGGGGCACACACACGCAAAGCGAGAGAGGGACACGCACAAATACACACACACACACACACACACATACAGCGATGGAGGGATATGAGGGGGATACAAGCAGACACACGGTGAGGGATGGACACACACATGCAAAGCGAAGGAGGGACACGCAAACACACACACAGTGAGGGGGATACACGCAGACACACAGCGAGGGAGGGACACACACACAGACACACACAGAGCAAGAGAGGGACACTCGCAAACACAGTGAGGGGGAGACACATGCACTCACAAGAGGGAAGACCACAAACACGCGTGCACATCTAGAGGGACACACACACACACACACACACACACACACAGACCAAGAGAGGGGCACATGCACACACAGCGAGGGGGAGACACATGCACATGCAGCGGGGGAGGGCCATGCACATACACGCACAAGAAGAGGGGCACACACACACACATACAGCAAGGGGGAATCTCACACATACACAGCGAGGGAGGGACATGTACACACACAGCAAGAGAAGGACACACACACAAACAACAGCAAGGGGGACACGCACACTCACATCATGGGAGGGAGACACACTCACACACACACACACACACAGAGCGAGGGACGGACACGCACACACACAGCGAGATAGAGACACATACACACAACGCGATGGATTGACACACACAAAACAGCGAGTGAGGGACATGCAGTGAAGTGGGGACACACAAACACATACTGTGAGGATGTGACTCGTACACACACACAGGAGGAAGGGACACACACACACACACACACACAGTGAGGGAGGGACTTGCTGAGACACGCAGTGAGGGAGGGATACGCGCACACACAGTGAGGGAGGGACACGCACACACACAGGGAAGGAGGGACAAGCAGACACACGGTGAGGGGGAGGGCATGTGCACAGAAATTGAGAGGGTGCACGCACACACAGCGAGAGGGGCACACGCACACACAGCAGGGGGGACATGCACTCACGCAGCAAGGGGAGATGCGCGCACACAGTGAGGGAGAAACACATACATACACACACACACACAGAGCGAGGGAGGGACAAGCTCACACGCGGCGAGGGGGAGGAAATGTGCACAGAAAGTGAGAGGGGGCACGCACACACAGTGAGAGGGGACATGCACTGACACGGTGAGGGAGGGACACACACACACACAGAAAGGGGAGACATGCACTCGCACAGTGAGGGGGATATACACAAAGAGCAAGGGAGGGACACACACACACACAGCGAGGGAGTGACATGCACACACAGCAAGAGGAACACACACACAAAGCGAGGGAGGGACACGCACACACACTCATACAGCGTGGGAGGGACACACAGGCACAGTGAGGAATTGACACGCATACATACACACACACACACACAAACAAACACGAGGGAGGGACACTCTCATACACTGCAAGAGGGACACATACACTCACAGCAAGAGGGGGACACACACAGCAAGGGAGGGACACGTGCATGCACAAGCACACACACACAGACACACACAGTGAGAGTGGGACATGCACACACACAGCCAGGGAGGGACATACGTACACACACACACACACACACACACACACACACACACAGCAAGGGAGGACATGCACAAACAACGAGGGAAGGATATACGCACACACGGCGAGGGAGGGATATACACAAACACACAGAGCGAGAGGCGGACACGCACATAAACAGCAAGGAGGGACAAACTCACACACAGGGAAGGATGGACAAGCAGACACACGGCGAAGGGGAGGGCATGTGCACAGAAATTGAGTTGGGGCATGGACACACAGCGAGAGGGGAGACACAGACATGGCTAGGGAGGGACACACGCACACATAGCAAGGGGGAACAGGCACTCACACAACGAGGTATGGTGCGGACACACAATGGTGGGGATATGCACAAAGAGCAAGTGAGGGACACACACGCACACAAGGGACAGACACACACTCACAGAGCGAGGGAGTGACATGCGCACACACAGCAAGAGGTGCACACACACAGACACACAGCAAGGGAGGGGGACACACACACAGTGTGGGAGTGACACGAATACACACACACACGCAGCGAGGGAAGGACACTCACATACACTGTAAAAGGGTCACACATACTCACAGCAAGAGGGGACACGTACACACAGCGAGGAAAGAACACGCACATGCCCAAGCACACAAACATAGACACACAGCGAGAGAAGGGCACACACACACACAGCCACTGAGGGACATGGACACACACAAACACACACAGACACACACACACACACAGAGCAAGAGAGGGATACGAACACGCACAGTGAGGTGGAGACACCTGCACACACAGCAAGGGAGTGCCACGCACACACACGCACAGCAAGAGGGACACACACACGCATACACACACACACACACAAACACACACACAGAGCAATAGAGGGATACGCACTTACACAGTGAAGTATAGACATATGCACACGCAGTGAAGGAGGGCCACACACACACACGCACACACACACACACACACACACACACACCAAGAGAGGGACAAGCGCACACACAGCCAGGGAGGGACATGCACACACAGCAAGGGAGAGTCACACACAAGCACACACACAGAGCAAGAGAGGGACACATGCGCACACAGCGAGGTGGAGACACATGCACACAGAGCGAGGGAGGGCCCCACACACACACACACACACACACACACACACACACACACACGCACACAGCAAGAGGGACACGCACACACACACACACACACACACACACACACACAGCAAGTAGGGGAAACTCACACGTACACAGCGAGGGAGACACACACACACACACACACACACACAGACCGAGGGAGGGACACACGCACGCACAGCGAGGGAGGGACTGATACACACACACAGATACAGTGAGGGACACACACACACACGCACACACAGTGAGGGGGACCTGCACACACACAGCGTGGGAGGGAGACACACTTTTACACACACACACACACACACACAGAGGGAGGGACATGCACGTAAACACACACACAGAACGAGGGATGGATACGCACACACAGTGAGAGAGAGAAACATAGACACAATGCGATGGAGTGTCACGCACTCAAACAGTGAGTGAGGGACACGCAGTGAAGGGGACACACACAAACACATACAGTGAGGATGTGACTCGTACACACAAACAGTGAGGAAGGCACACACACACACAAACACACACACACACAAACACACAGATACACACACAGCAAGCGAGGGACTTGCTGAGATACGCAGTGAGGGAGGGATGCGTGCACACACAGCGAAGGAGGGACACACACACAACGAGAGAAGGACATACACACACACAGCGAGGGAGGGACACACACACACACACACACACACACACACACACACACACAGAGCGAGGGAGGGATACGCACATACACAGCTAGGGAGGTACACGCACACACACAGGGAAGGAGGGACAAGCAGACACACGGCGAGGGGGAGGGCATGTGCACAGAAATTGAGAGGGACACATGCACACACAGCAACAGAGGACATGCACAGTCACAACGAGGGAGGGACACATGCACACACAGCAAGGGGGAACATGCACTCACACACTGAGGGGAGATACGTACATACAGTGAGGCGGATATACACAAAGAGCAAGGGAGGGACACACACACACACGAAGGGAGGGACACGTGCACATACACACACACAGACAGAGGGAGGGATGGAGACACACACACACACACACACAGAGCGAGGGAGGACACGCACACTCACAGTGAGGGAGGGAGACGCACACACAGAGCGAGAGAGAGACACATACACACAACGCGAGGGAGTGACACACACGCAACCAGCGAGTGAGGGACACGCAGTGAAGGGGGACACACACAAACACATATTGTGAGGGTGTGACACATACAAACACATACACACATATACAGCAAGCGAGACACACACACACACACAGCGAGCAAGGGACACACACTGCGAGCGAGGGACTTGCTGAGACACACAGCGAGCGAGAACACGCACACTCATAGTGAGGGAGGGGCACGCGCACACACAGCGAGGGAGGGACACAAGCACATAGCGAGGGAGTTACAGACACACAGCGAGGATGGGACACACACTCAGTGAGCGAGAGACACACAAACGCCGAGGGAGTGAAACATACACACACAGAGCGAGGGAGGGACACACGCACACACACACAGCGAGGGAGGGACACATGCACATACACTGCAAAAGGGACACACATACTCACAGCAAGAGGGGGACACGCACACAGAGCGAGGGAGGGACATGCGCAAGCACACAAACACAGGCAAACAGCGAGAGAGTGACACACAAATACACGGCAAGGAAGGGACACGCACACACACAGAGAACCAAGGTGGGACCACACACACACACACAGAGCGAGGGAGATACACACACACATACACATAGCGAGGGAGTGACACTCACATACACATCAAGAGGGACACATACTCACAGCAAGAGGGGGACATGCGCACACACACACACAGAGCAAGGGAGAGAAGGACATGCACACACAGCGTGGGAGGGACATGCATACACAGCAAGGGGGCACATGTACTCACACACGCACAGCAAGAGGGACACACACACACACACACACACACACACACACACAGGGGAAGCTGACACATACACAGCGAGGGACACGCACACACACACAACAAGGGAGGGACACACACATACACAGCAAGGGAGGCACACACACACACACAAACAGCGAGGGTGGGACCGCGTACACACACACAGCGAGGGGGACACGCACACACAGAGGGAGGGGGACACGCACACACACAGACCGAGCGTGAGGCATGCACACACACAGCATGAGAGAGACACATACACACAACGCAATGGAGTGATACACACACAAACAGCGAGTGAATGACACGCAGTGAAGGGGGACACACAAACACATACTGTGACGGTGTGACTCATACACACACACAACGAGGAAGGGACACGCACGCACATATACACACACACAGCGAGGGAGAGGCACATACACACACAGATCGAGGGAGGGACATACACATACACATACAGAGCGAGGGAGGGACATACACAGACACAGCGAGGGAAGGACACACACAGACACAGAGAAGGGGGGACACGCATACACACAGCGAGGGGGGACACACACAGAGCGAGGGTGAGACTTTGTCTCAAAGACAAAGTGCGTGTCCTGGCATCAGGGAGTCCAGAACTAGAGGGCATAGGTTTAGTTTGAGAGGGGAACGATATGACAGAGACCTAAGGGACACCATTTCACACAGAAGATGGTACATGTATGGAGTGAGCTGTCAGAGGATGTGATGGAGGCTGGTACAATTGCAACATTTAAGAGGCATTTGGATGGGTATATGAATAGGAAGGTTTGGAGGGATATGGGCCGGGTGCTGGCAGGTGGGACTATATTGGGTTGGGATATCTGGTTAGCATGGACAGGTTGGACCAAAGGGTCTGTTTCCATGCATTACATCTCTATGATTCTATGGCTCTATAACTCACTCTGGGTTATTCTGTATATAAACCACCCTGAAACCCTCGATTAGATTCCAGTCTGTAACTCACTCTGGGGTATCTGTTATTCTACACATAATCATCCCAAAACCCCTTGATAAAATTCCAATCTGTAACTTACTTACAATTTTAAGGGGCTCTGCACATTAGCCACCTCAGTCCTTTGATTAGATTCCAGTCTGTATCACACTCCTGGGTATCTGTTAGTCTGTATATTAACCATCCAATCCAAACCCTGTTAAAATTGCCCACAATGTTCAGGGATGTGTAGGTGAGTTGCATTAGTCAGGGGTAAATGTGGGGAAATGGATCAGGTTGGATTATTCGTCTGTGGGTCAGTGTGGTCTTGTTGGGCTGAAGGGCTTGTTTCCCCACTGTCGGGATTATATGAATCACCCGGAACCCTCTCATTCAGATTCCAACGTGTAATGCACTGCCATGTATGTGTGACTCGCATGTTTCAAAAACACCCCAAAACCTTCAATTCTATTCCACTTAGATAAACACGAGGTGCTGCATTTTGGGAAAGCAAATTTGAGCAGGACTTATACACTTAATGGTCAGGTCCGAGGGAGAATTGCTGATCCAAGAGACTTTGAAGTGCAGGTTCGTAGCTCCATGAAAGTAGAGTGGCAGGTGGATAAGATAATGAAGGCAGCGTTTGGTATGCTTTCCTTTATTGGTCAGTGTTTTGAGTATAGGCATTGAGAGGTCATGTTGCAACTGGACTGGACATGGGTTAGACCACTGTTGGAATATGGCGTGCAATTCTGGTCTCCTTCCTATCGGAAGGATGTTGTGAAACTTGAAAGGGTTCAGAAAAGATTTACAAGGGGGTTGCCAGGGTTAGAGGATTTGAGCTACAGGGAGAGGCTGAATAGGCTGAGGCTGTTTCCCTGGAGCATCAGAGGCTGAGGGGTGACTTTATCGAGGTTTATAAAATCATGAGGGGCATGGATATGATAAATAGACAAAGTCTTTGCCTTGGGGTGGGGGAGTCCAGAACTAGAGGGCATAGGTTTAGTGTGAGAGGGGAAAGATATGAAAGAGACCTAAGGGGGAACTTGTTCACTCACAGTGTGATATGTGAACGGGTGTGTCAGGAATACTTTCAGCAAGGGAGGGGGGCAATGTGTCAAGAATGATTTCCATTCATTGATGATAGCAGAGATAGGAAATGGGGGCTTTGAAGGTGATTAAAATGCAAATCCCAGAACCTGTTTACAGTGAATGCGGAGAGACAATGTGACATTCCAGTAAGGTCTTTCCAGTAAGGTTACTTTCCAAGCTCCTAATATATGAGAGAAACATAATATACAAAACCTGAAAGAGCTCAGCCACTGAATTGTAGATTTGCAGTGTTGGATCAGAATCCTGCCTGGCTAGGCCTCATCCCAAATTTAAGGGTTTCTCAAATCCCGCAGTGACCTTCTGTGGGTTCAAATTGTGTGTTGTCTACAAATAAAAAAAAATGCACCTGCAATTAAGCAAAGCTCTTTCTGGAACTTTGTGTGTCTGTTGGTTTAAATATCTTTCAACAGGATTGAAGATAAATGAGAGTGAGAGATAGGCAGCACTGTAACCAGAATGGCAGTGCAGGAAAAAAGGTATAATAATATCTTCAGTGAAAGGGGAAAACAGAGGAGGATTGTCCTCAAACTAGGACCGTGGGGAGTCAGTAAATTTGTGTACCATCATGTTAACTTTCTGATGTTTCTGCGCAAGATCAGCCAAACCCCCTAGACAATAATGTTTCAGAATTTCTCACCTTTTTAAACAAAAACATCGTGCTTTTTCTATTCTTACTGCAAATCACCTTCCAGAATATTCTCTTGCACCTGCCAATGTTTTCAATATAATTCACAAAACACTGACAGCAAAGTAGATGTCATGACGGGATGTTGCAAACTGTTACACTCACTTCTTTCATGTTGCAATGTAATAATATCCAGTCAGAAACCTGCCCTGTGTCAGGGACAAACCTCCCTGTGTCTGGAAGTGGGGACTGGGCAGTGTTGGACTTTGGCTTTTCTAATAATTTACTTGCTTCTATGTGTGAGCCAAGTCCTTCGTGTTCTTTAAATGAAGCAATAGGAGAAGATATTCGGTTTCACACTTTAAGTTTATTTTAGCAGTAAGTGGATTTAGCATACAAATCTCTGGGTCTAGACTTTTCTGTCCCTGACAAACTATATAGTGTGTCAGTTCACGAAGTCTGACCCCTATCCTGCCCCTGACCCAGTCTTTTATAGAGTACAAAACGTCACGTAATCACAGAAGATTGTGCAAGCATTGAGGGGTGGTTGTCTTCTTGATTGACTGTTGACCGGACTCCATTCTCTGCCTTCTCGCTTCCCGGATATCTGACCCCATGTGACCTCCTTCTGCAGGATGTGGCGCGAAATAGTTCTTGTTTTTTTTACCACAGCTTACAACATGTTCTGCATCTGCACTCACAGGGCGGCAACACCCCCGCTGTCTGCCCTGCTCTCCCAGCCGCCACCAAGGCCGCCAGTACACACTGCCCTTTATTAAAAGTCATTCTTATTGTGTGTTTACATCAGCATATCTTTACAAGTCAGATGTACTCAGTACTTTTCCACTGTCTGTTCGTACATACCAGGGTTACACTACACACTGTGCTAGTTAATGGTTAAGTATAACATTGTATTATAAGTACTGAAACAAATATATCATTAAAGGCTTCTGAATGCCTCAAATTAAGCCATACATTTACAAATCCTCCTTTTGGTTTCATCAAACTGAGACCAACAAACCAGTTTTATACATCACATTCGCTCTCCGATGCATAGTTTTCCCTTCTTGCCATAGCCATGGTTTCCGTCTCCATCTGGTAGGGCGGGGGAGCCTTCCCTTCAATTGCTGTGATGATTACCCCCTGCAGTCTGACCGCATGGGATGTCCACTCCTCCACCCTGTAAGGTCCTGTCCATCTTGGCTCCGACCACTTCCGTATGATCACCTTCAGCAGGACCCAGTGCGTGGAGGTGGCACCTGGCTCTGTCGGTCCCCCTTTTCCAATCCAACCTGTTTGGAGAAAGCTGAAACCTAAGCTGTTAGTTGATCATAGTTAGGTTTGTACCTTTAGAGAGGCTCCTCCTCCCTCTAACATCTGTATTCCAGCTCCTGGTCCCGGGAACTGATACCCTGTTGTTAACTGTACGGGGTAAACCCTGTGATGGAGTTTACTGAACTTCTAATGGAACAGTAAAGCTAAGGGTAGGGCCTCCACCCAACTTAACTTTGTTTGGGCACACACTTTTCCTATTTTTCCTTTTATGGACTGATTCATTCTTTTCACTTTTCCCTGTAACTGAGGATGGTAGACTGTTGTTCTCACATTGTATTATGTACACGTTCTACATCTTCTTATGTAATTTTCAAACATTGGTGGCATCCGTTCTTGCCAGCAATGTATCAGATACCTCTGCATCTGTGTTTTTCCACAATGTGTCATGTCTGATTCTGTGGCCCCCCTCTCTCTCCAAACGGTCAGTTCATGAGGAGAGGCTTTCTGCTGCTGTATGATTAACACATTTGCATCACAGGCAGGCAGCAGGTCATACACTGTTCTCTCTGTTTGCATCATTATATACTGTGCTATATACCCTGCTGCTTTCTTCGCTACTACTGTAACTGCTTTATCATGTCCTCTACACTTGACCACCGCCACTTCTGCAGGTTTCATTAGGGCCTCCGCTAATCTTTTCATATCTTTTTCATGTTTAATTGGGGTTTTCGCTGCTGCTAAGAATCCTGCTCTAATCCATTGACTGAGTTCTACCTGTATTGCCCCTGCCACATATGCAGAGTCGGTATAGATATTTACTCTTATTCCCTCTGACCATTCTAACGCAGTAATCATTGCCTGTCGTTCAACCAACTGGGCTGATTCTTTGCCTGTCACCTTTCCTGTCAACACTTCCTCAAATCCCTCACTTGTCTGTCGCACCACTGCATAGGCTGCTTTAAGTCCTTCCGTTGGATGTCTGTAACAGCAACCATCTGTGAACAGCACTTCTTCTGGGTCTGCTAATGGAGTTGCCTGTAAATCTGCCCTAACTTTGGTATCTCTCTCTACCCTTTCCTCACACATGTGTGGCTCTCCTTCTCCCATGTTATCAGCCATGTTAATTCCTTCATGTGTAAAAATTATATGTGGTGCATTCAAGATTTTTCTAACCTGGTTTGCCGCAGTGACGTCATTGTAAAGGCCGTTGAGTTCACATAGGCCACTATACTATGTGTCGTCAGTACCGTTAGTGAATGACCCATGACTATATATGCTATCTTTAGGAGAATTTTTGCTACTCCTGCTGCATGTCTTGTACATGGTGGGTGTTTGTCCTCTATTGGGTCAAGGGTAACACTTACACACATTTGCACCTGCCTGCCTCCCCCTTTTTTCTGAAAAAGAACACCATTTATTGTGTGTAATTTTTCAGAAATATCGAGGAAAAATGGCTCTTTGTAGTCCGGGACCGCTAACTCAGCAGCCCGAGTTAGGGCCTGTTTAAGAGAGATTAAACTTTCGTCTGCCTCCGTGGTCCACTGCAAATGTGCCGACAAATTTCTCATGCCTTGCTCATTTACCATGGCCCTGAGAGGGAATATGATGCAACAAATTGTCTGCTTTATCCTGCCTACCCAAGAGAGGAGAGCATGTCCTTTACAGTAATCGGTTTGACATGATGCAGAATGGAAGATCCATGGGACGGAGAGAGATCTGTTCCCTGAGCAGAAATCACTCTCCCCCAAAAAAGACACCGTTTGTCTGCAGCATTGTAATTTAGCCCGTCAGATTTTGAAACCAACTTCATACAGGTGAAGCAGCAACGTCTTTGTGGCTGCCAGACAAGAAACATGGCCGTGTGCGGCCAAAAGAATGTCATCCACATACTGGATCAATGTCACCCCCTTTGGGAGAGTCAGGTCCTTCAGCTGCTGTTTCAGTACCTGATTAAACACCCCCAGCAACAAAACGAATCCTTGAGGTACCCTTGTATAACGTAATTGTTGGCCTTTATAGGTGAACAAAAAAATGCCCCTCAAATGATCAGCTAGGGGCAAACAGAAGAAGCTGTTGGCCAGATCAATGCACGAGAACCACTTATGTTCAGGGGTCAGCACAGAAATCGCAGTGTAGGGGTTTGGAACTGGAACTGTTGGAGTAGACACGATGCTATTGAGCCGTCTAAGATCATGTGCCATCAGATATTTACCTGTATTCTGCTTCTCTACAGATAAGATAGGAGTTCCAGCAGTACCTTGTCAAATGTCCTACACATAATTCTGTAGGCTTCCTCTGATGGTGAATATTGTAAACCGGGTAGCTGAGTCCAAACCCAATCAGTTAGCGCCATTAAATGTTTGGACATAGGTCCCAGATCCTTGTCCTGATATTAGCATGCACAGCCAATGTGAGATGAGGTATAGCTTCTTCAGACATTTCGTACCATTCCAACTGTTCTGCAGTCAGTTCAACAACACCCGTCATACCTTCTTTCCCTATCAGAATACAAATAGAGGAAATATCCCATTGAGTCCCTTCTAAATGCTGATAGAATGCATGCTAATAGATGTCATTATCATCTCGATAAAAATACAGGGTAACGTGAAGGGGATCTGCAGGAGGAGCATAGGGCTGCAGCATCAGAACCCAGGGTCGCATTGGCTGTATAAAGACTGTATACCGCTGTTCTACCTGTTTTCAGGTTCGAGGAGTCCCCAGCATATATCTGCCCACTGCCCTTCTGCCATTGGAGATGTGTCCGGTGAGAGCATCATTTGAGATCCAGAGTGAATCATTGTCATAGAACAGTTGACAGAATAGCCTTTTGGAAAGGTCACTACCAGCCCATCTAGTCCGCACAGGACCGAGACCCCACATCTCACCAGCAAGTCACGACCCATCAGATTCATAGGGCATGAATGTGATGAAATATACCGGTGACGAAACATCTGTCCGGCCACTGATGTGATCAGTGGCGATGTCAAAGGCAGATTTTCTGGTTTGCCCGAGAACCCTACCAACTGGACGCTGGATGATGACATATTTGACCGAGGTATGTCACAAGTGATGGTAGAAAATCTTGCACTCGTGTCAAACAAAAAAAAGAGAGATTCTTGTCCATTACTTTCATTTGCATATAGGGGTCTGCCAACCCCACATGCCCGTGGATTCTCGGGCCCCGTCAATATTCGTACCCCTGCCCTTCTGGCATAGTTTGGGGGTACTGATCTTGCACCGGGGCTGCAGCTGTATTTGGGGCTTGGTAAGGCTGAGCAGCCTGTTGAAAAGGAGGCAGACTTGAGCGGACATACTGTCCTCGGATCAATCCCTGGCCTCCCTGGGGTCCCCACAGCATGGGACAATTCCTTCTCCAATGCCCGGGCTGGCTGCATTCAAAACAGGTGTTGGGCAGCTGACCTCTTGGTACTCCGGGGCTCCTCCCTCTACCATGCATTCCTCCTGAAGCACCTATAGGCTTGTCCCCATAGTGGGGGTAAGGTGGCATCCAATGAGTTGTTGGGTCCAGATTGGGCAGGATGTTTTGTGGCGACGGCCGCTGAACCATCTGATTAGTCGTCTTTTGGGAGGCCTTCTTTGTATCATTAGCCTTCCCTCTAGCCTCATCGAGCTGTAACTTCAGCAACTGCACTTGAGCTGACTCATTACTCTGTTTATCTTCATCCTGTTTCGTCCTGTAATGCTTCATGTGGTGCATCAAGTGTTTCTCCCACTGTTCTGTAGAACAACCTGGGATATCGGGATTAATCTCCATTGACTCTTTCACTTCCTTAGGCATCCCTGCCATAATGGCATTCCTAAATAACGTGGTCTGTAGCTGACCTGACACTGGATGGCTCCCCGCATTATCTGTCCACGTGCCCTTACACCTAGCCAAAAAGGCAGGCATATCCTCACCCTCCTTCAGTGTGAAGGTGAGTGAGTGCATTGCTCCCGGTGGAATCGAAAATCTACCCCTCATTGCCCTTCCCACACAGGTGGCATGCTGCACAAACGGTTCTGAATCAGGTAGTAAGGTGGTCCCAGCAGACGCTTCAATCTGCTGTATTTCCTACATATTCAATTGCTTGCCCAACAATGCTCTCCAATCGCCCATAGCTAACTTGTGTGTATTGGCAAACTTTAGTCTTCCAAGGCCTACCTCCCTCCATGGGTGGGGGCATTTTATCCAGGATGCAGTTCATATTAGTAAATGTGAAGGGCTGATAAACATCCCCCAGATAAGAGCCTCTGTAAATTAATGGCATTTGGTGGTGCTGATACTGTACGGGCTGTCGTAATGTGTCTCTGGGATGCAGGTTGTAACTTGGTTCAGGTAGGGGCTGCATTGGAGGGCCATGTTCAGCATGCATTGTGAGTGAGCCTTTCAAAGTGATGGGGTAGGTGTGTGGGTCATCTTCTATCAGTGATTTTGCATCCTCAATATCTGTACTATTTTCAGATTCTGCCCCCATCCAATTTGTCTCTATGTCATTGTTCCCTCAAGTCTCTCCTTCTTCTGTCTGAGAACCCGTCATCTAATAACTGACCTGAATTATGTAATCTTCCCCTCCTTTCGCCCTCAACACTATACGGTGTCAAGTGAGCATCTGGCTCTTCCAATAATGAATGCCTCCCTTGTTTCGGCTGTTCATTGTTCCTGCTGTGCGTCATTATCCCCCTGCTTGCCTCCTCCGCTTCTTTAACTCTCTGTTCAGCTTCTAGTGTTAGTTTTTCTACCTTTCTAATGCTATCTTCTACCGCTTCTGCAAGACTCTCTTTTACTGCTTCGTATTCTCTTGTTCCTACTTCTTGCACATCTAACACCCCTTCTTGAACATACATGAGTGGCATTTGTTTTATAGGATATGGGGGCGGTGGTTGTACCCCAGGCAATTTAGGATATAATGACATGGATAGTCGTGGCTTTTCTATCTCCTTCGCTAGATTTGGTTCAGAGGTACCTCTTTTGTAATGTTTCTACCGCCATACAGGCTAACGACATATTATGCAAATAAATCCTCCTCTCTTCTTTCTCCTCACCTTCTTTTGTCCACTTTCTTCTAACTAATATTGACCCTTTCTTTCCCTTCATGTGCTCTTCAACTTCTAATTTAGCTTGCTCTTTTGCTTTTCCTAAAAACGGTGACAATTTCTCCCTCTCCTCATCTTTAGGGACTTTGTCCTGTTGTTGTAATTCTTCCCAAATCTTATCATATTTCTCATCATTGTTTTTTTTTGTTTGTCCTTTGCAAGCCCACTAACTAATTGACTTCTAGCTTTACCCCACTGCTGTTTTACAGGCAACATTAAGTCAAAAGAATATCCTCTGTATTCCTCACACTCTTTATCAAATTCCCCTTCCATTTTACGTATTTTTGTTTTAATCTTCCCGTCTAGCAGTCAATTGGTTTGGATATAATATAACTGAGCAACTAACCCAATCAGAGACAAATCCGGTGGCCAGTCAGTTTTTATGGAGTACACCCGAGCAACTGACCCTTTCAGCGAGAATTATCAGCAGTGCTGTTGTCACCGTTAGGTTTCCACTGCCAACTCTGTCTCGCTGAGACACCACCGTCCCTGTCTTCAAGACGCTACTGGCTTTTCTGCCACCCTCCGTACATTGACCCAATATACGTTTTAAAACATACAACACATCAATCATACACCACAATTTGTGAGTGTTGTTTTTATGAAATCCTGCTCATTGGACTTTAAACTTCCTCACACTTACATACCTTGTTGCTTTTATGGGGACTCTAACCCCACGGGACTTTAAACCTGTATGTATTAAACTTTGGAAAATTTGTGAGCATTGCTTTTATGAGATCCTGCTCAATGGACTTTAAACCTCCTCATACTTACGTACCTTGTTGCTTTTATGGGGACTCTAACCCCAAGGGACTTTAAACCTGTACGTATTAAACTTTGTTGCTTTTATAGGGACTCTAACCCCAAGGGACTTTAAACCTGTACGTATTAAACTTTGTTGCTTTTATGGGGACTCTAACCGCAAGGGACTTTAAACCTGTACGTACTGTAATCAATACTTTCTCCACTTACTCTTACTAGGGCACTTGCAGTATAATGACAACAATCAATTTGCAGAACTTCGATGTAAACAGGCGTCTGCTCAACTTTTTTTTATATGCGGCGCCGCTTGTTGTTGTTATCAAACGTCAGTTGTCCATTGTTTCTATTTTCACTCTTTTCCGTCACTTCTCCGTCTTCATCACGTCGGGGTCAACAATTGTCAGACTTTCGCTCAATCTACTAACTTACTTTCTTCTATGTGTGAGCCAAGTCCTGCGTGTTCTTTAAATGAAGCAATAGGAGATGATATTCGGTCTCACACTTTAAGTTTATTTTAGCAGTAAGTGGATAAAGCATACAGAGCTCTGGCTCTAGACCTTTATGTCCCTGACAAACTATATAGTGTGTCAGTTCACGAAGTCTGACCCCTATCCTGCACCTGACCCAGTCTTTTATAGAGTACAAAATGTCATGTAATCACAGAACATTGTGCAAGCATTGAGGGGTGGTTGTCTTCTTGATTGACTGTTGACCTGATTCCATTCTCTGCCTTCTCACATTCTCGGATATCTGACCCCATGTGACCTCCTTCTGTAGGTGGTTATGAAAATACTTCTTGTTTTTTTTTAACCACAGCTTACAACATGTTCTGCATCTGCACTCACAGGGCGGCAACACCCCCGCTGTTTGCCTCGCTCTCCCAGCCGCCACCAAGGCCGCCAGTACACACTGCTCTTTATTAAAAGTCATTCATATTGTGTGTTTACATCAGCATATCTTTACAAGTCAGATGTACTCAGTAATGTTCCACTGTCTGTTCGTACATACCAGGGTTACACTACACACTGTGCTAGTTAATGGTTAAGTATAACATTGTATTATAAGTACTGAAACAAATATATCATTGAAGGCTTCTGAATGCCTCGAACTAAGCGATATATTTACAGGAATCACATCTATGCCAGCAAATCTCTATTTCAGAAAGTTTGGAGAGTTAGATCATTTAAAGTACTTACAGATGAGTTTTGACTTGGAAATGAATTGAGTGTAATGAAGAACTAGTGATGAAGGAGGAGTGAAAGCATCATAGACTCTGAGAATCATACAATATGCAAACAGACCTTTCGGCTTAACTCGTCCATACTCACCTGGCTTCCTAAATTGAATTATTACTATTTTTCTTCTTTTAGCACAGACCCCCTCCAAGCTTATCCTATTCATGTACACATCCAATTGTCTTTCAAATGTTGTATTTGCACTTCCCAATGCGACTTCCTCTGACAGCTCTCTACCTATACACACCACCCTTTGTGAGAAACAACTGTCCTTTTGATATCATTTAAATGTCTTCCCTCTCACCTTAAAACTATCCTCTCTGGTTCTGGACGTATCCACCAGTGGGAAAAAATCTTGTCTATTCATCCTATCCATGCCTCTCATGAGGACATAAAGGTCACCTCTCAGCCTCCAACTCGAAAGGAACAAAATCCCAGCCTATATCTCAAAACATCCGGTCTCCGTCACATCATTTTAAATACTTTTGCCCCCGTCCCAGTTTATAACATCCTTCCTATAGCAGGGCGACAAGAATTGTCCTCAGTCCACCAAATGTGGCCTTACTATTCTCTTGTAGAACCACGACATGATGCTCAAATTCCTGTAATCAATGCTCTGACCGATGGAAGTCAGCTTGCCTTATGTCTTATTCACTGCCCTGTCAACATGCGACTCCACTTTCACGGAACTATATATCTGGTCCCTGGATCTCTATTTGGCAACACTCCCTAGCATGCTACCATTTACTAAAATAAATCCTACACTCGTTTGCCTAACAAAGTGCAACATCTCACATTTATCTGCATGAAGCTCCATCAGCCAATCCTCAACCCACTTTCCAAGTAGATCAAGATAACTTTATTCTCTAAGACAGCCTTTTTCACTGTCCACCATAACTCCAAGTTTGGGGATTCTTCTGCAAATTAATATCCATGGTTCCAATATTCTCATCCAAATCATTTAGAAAAACAATGAGCAACAGCCTGGTCATTGTGGCACAACACTGCACTCAGGCCTCCAATTGGAACAGCAAATTTCTCCCAACTCCCTCTGTCTCCTACAGTCAAGCCAGTTTTGTATCTAATTGGATAGCTCTCCCTGATCTCATGTCATCTAACCTTATTAACCAGGCTACCATATTGAACCTTGTTGGGCCTCACTAAGGTCCACGTAGACAATGTATGCTGCTTTACCTTCATCTATCTTCCCAATCACCTCTTCAAAAACTGCAACCTAGTTTGTGAGATATGGATTCCTAGACATAAAGCAGTGCTGAATATCCGTAATCAGTCCTTACCTTTCCAAATGCATGTAAATCCTTCCTCTCAGAATCTCCTACAAACACTTATCCACCCTTGACATCAAACTCACTGGTCTGTAGTTCCCTGGGTTTTCTTTGCAGACAAATTACAAATAATGTAACAACATTAGTTGTCTTCCTTTCCTCCAGGACCTCAACCGTGGCTGTCAATAATACCCATAAGAAAGTCAAGAGAACTGCAGATTTCGTAATCCAGAAACTAAGACAGAAATGTGCTGGAAAAGCTTTGCAGGTCTGGCAGCATCTGTGCAGAGAAATCCGAGTTAATGTGTTACAACATGGGGGATCCCACACCCTCCGCCCCCGCCCCCCACCACCACCCGCGCTAATTTAAACTTGCAACACAGAAAAGATTGAAACCATTTTGTAATCTTTAAAAATTCGGAAGGCCAATAACCATCCTAAAGGTCACTATTTAAAGTAAAAATTGACAACTTTTTTATAAAGGCTAACAGAGAATAATTAACTAACAACTATTTGTGACTCCTTTCTCTGACCTATCTTTTACTTTCCCTTCTACAATAGTTGTCCGATAACCTTCCCGCTCCCCCCCTCCCCCAACGATTAAGATATTCCAAAACATTCAAATTTGAGAACCAACCAGCTGTCGAATCTTCTCTTTGTATCTTCCTCTGACTTCGTTTCTTCTCCTTAGAGTTTCTGTTTCACAGGTCATTGATAAATAAAGGTACATTTCGGAGAGCTATTCTCCGGGGAGACTGCAGATGTTAGTGGCGTGGCAGTTCTCCCCTAAGTGGTTACTTTTTTCAGCTTTCTATCCCAAAGCATCGGGTAATTTTATTACTTTTTTAAAATATTGCCAAATGCCAAATTTAAACTCGATTGTAGTTTAGCTTATTGGACAAAATTTAAACGGATTGATCAAATTTGATTTTATTTTTTGTCTCACAGCAACTCAGGTACTGCCTTTTGCTGAACCAAATGTTACATTGTAAATTTTCCAGAACTCACTGTGCTTGTAAATCCTTCGACTCTCTTAAATGTACAGTACCCTTCATATGTTCATAGCACCTTCTCTCTCAAAAAAGAACCATCATAATGAAAACGCGGTCTCATTTGTTTTTCTATTTTTCAAATATTACCATAACATACAGATAACTGAAATCTAAGTACACCTTAACTTCACCCCATTAATCTATATTTAACATTGGATAAATACAAACCTCGTCTAAACTTTCTCAGTTAAATCGGTGAGAACGCATCAGCGATTACATTCTTACCACACGCTACATGTAATATTTTTAAATTAAAAGTCTGTGATATAATCCTCCAATGAAATAGTCTTTAAAGCGTTCAAGAATGTGAGCAGATTGGGCTCAGTGTACACAACCGTCTCCAACACGCTGTTTGTGAATACACATCAAAATGTTATAAGGATAGTACCAAACACAAAAGTTCTTTCTCAATCGTGGAATATTTTCTCTGGTGGATGTTGAGTTTCTTTCAAAAGTACAATCCCATCTCATTGTCCTGTAGCAGTATAGCTCCAACTCCTACGTCACTCACGTCTACGGCAACTTTGAAAGGTTTTCAAGCATTTGGTGTAGCTGAAACTGGTTTGGTGGTCAATATTTCTTTTTAATGGTCGAATGCCTCCTGGCATTGTTCTGTCAAGCAAAACTTTGTGCTCTTCTTCAGCAAGTCGGATAATGGTGTCACTACACTGCTGGAGTTTGGAACAGACATCTGATAGAATCCACTGACCCCGAAGGAGCGAAGCACCTTTTTCTTCGTGGAAATTCCTCAGTTGCGTTTGTCTTTGTGATCCATGGAATCAACCTTCCATGACCGATATTTTGTCCCTAGAACATCATGTCTGCTTTCACGAATTCTGTTTTGTTTAATTTTATCACCAGTTTTGTTTCTCGTATTCGTTCAGAAAGCTCTGCCAAATGTACCAAGTGATCTTTCCAGGACTTAGTAAAGATCACTACATCCGTCTAAACGGAATGCACAATTTATTAATCAGGCCACAACTCTGTTCATGGGTCTTTGGAATGTTTTGGGTGTGTTCGTCATTCCAAAGGGCATCACTTTGAAATGATACAGACCATTTGGTGTTACAATTCAGAAATTTATTTCGCTGTCTCTGATAAAGGTACCTGCCAGAATCCACGCATTAACTCCAACTTCGTGGTGTAACTGACTTGTCCAACTCTCTCGATATAGTCCTTCAATGTCGGTATTCGATATATGTCTGATTTTGCAACAGTGTCGATCTTCCAATAATCCAAGCAAAATCATTGAGTCCCATCTGGTTTGGGAACTAAGATGATCGGCGATCTCCAATCGCTCAGGCTTGGTTCGCTGATGTCCTCATTGAGCATTGTCTCCACCTCCTTCTGGACCTGTCTGGCTTTGAGAGGATTACGCCGATATGGATTGTCTTATCGGAACAGCATTCCCTACATCTACTTCATGTACAATAGCATTAGTTCTCCCCCCACAACATATATGATTCGAACATATGTCCTCATATTTCAGTAACAAACCTTTCAACTGTGTTCTATGCTCCTGAGACAGATAGTTTACTAACCTGTCCCACTGCTCAAGGACTTCTACATTTTTGACATATTTTGAGGCACATCAAAATCCACAAAATTTGGAACTGATTCTTTACTCTGTGGGGCCGTAACTAACACCTGTTTCTCCAATTCCCTCCTCTACTTTTCAGGAGGGGACATACATACTCATTTATAACCCACATAAAGGGGTCTTTAAATGTGGGAATTGGCAATAGAGGTGCTACTTTCATTACTGCCTGTGGCCTACCTGCCATTTGGCATGTATGACATGCATGCCAAACGTTAACCACATCTTTGTGCATTCCAGATCAATAAAAATGTTTTTGTCCCTTAGCCCGAGTCTTTCGTACCCCTAGGTGACCTCCTGCAGGTAGTTCATATGCTACCTGTAAAACGTCTTGTCTCTATGCTATCAGCACCACAATCTGGTGCACCTCAGCACATTTCTCCTCTGCACTAACCTGATGTGGTCTCCATTTCTGTCTTAAGATCTATCTTTTAGATAATAACCCTCATGAATATCCTCTGCTTCATTTTCAGAGTACACATCCACATATATGTCTTTTATTGTCCTGTCTGTCTGTTGCAAGTCCCTTAGCATTTCAGGCCAAAACACCTCTGTCTGACCCACTGCCTGTTCAGGTTTTCCCTACACCATTACGGCAAGTAGGGTGTCCGTTAACTGAACCTCAACTCCTTCATCTTTGTCTATAGTTTGTCCTTCGTGCTGTGACTTATAATAGTAGGATATGGTTACTGCACAGCCTGGGAAAATACCAGGATATTTCCGATTTAACACTTCAGTTTCTTTGTCTTCCTTGGGCTTCTCCACAACAAGCAATGTCACTCCCAACTTGGATCCTGCTAAATCCTTCCCAAGAACAAACTGGATTCCTGGATCTGGCAGTCTGTCAATCATTCACACTATAACTTCCCCAGTCTTCAGTAGGCACTCCAACCTGATCTTACATAGGGAAATGCTAAATTTCTGTCCATCTTTCCCATAAACTAATACATTCTCGGGTAACTGATCAGAAAGACTACAAATTCATTCATCTCTTACTATTAGCGACTGGTTAGTTCATGTACCTCTCACAATTATAACTTCTTGCCTTTCTACCACCGTTATTTATGAGTAAACTTTACTCACAGAGGCGAATTCTTTATTGAAATCAGGTACTAACTCCATACCCAGCCCCTGCCAAGGCTGTGCACTTTCCTGAAGCTCTTCGGTTTTTGTTGGGGTTTCCTTTAAAACTTTCATTAATGCCACTAGCTTAGCTTCTTTTACCACATCTTTTCCCACAGTCCTTTTCTTAACAATCAGCACTGTGACCATACATACCCCTACTTATGTCAGTGATAACACCTTTTCCCAATGCCCTTCTGAAACCACCGGCACTGTAATTTTCTGTGTCCCACTCCATTACAGTGAAAGCAACTGAGGCCTTTCACTCCTTTCCAATCCCTTTGGGCTGCTTTTTTAAACTGTGGTAAACTCATATGTTCTACTCTTTCTTTTCTCGTGTAGCATCTCCCTTTCTCCCAAATTCTGTCCCCCACAGGACGAAATTATGGCTGGAAGCTTGCCTTATGAAGCAACATGTATTCATCTGCTAAGTCTCCTGCCCTTCTCAATTTCTGAACTTTCTTTTCCCCCACGTGAATTATTATCATCTCTGGAAGTGAGGTTTAAAACTCCTCCAGCAGAATAATCTCCCTTAGCGCCTCATAGGTCTTATCTATCTTTAAAGCCTGCACCCATCTATCAAAATGCCTATGTTTAATTCTTTCTAACTCAACATAGAGCTGACATGGTTCCTTCTTTGTTTCCAAACTGCTATCTATATACTTCCAGTACCAATTCGTAAGCACATAAAATGCGTCGTTTCACATCTTCATAATCTCTTAACCCTTCATCTGACAGCGCAGCAAATACCTCACTAACCCTGCCTACCAACTTAGTCTGAACTAGCATTACCCATAAATCCTTGCACCACTCTACCTGCCTAGCCAATTTTTCAAATGAAATAAAGAAGGCTTCAACATCTTTCTCATTAAAATGTGGCAGAGCTTTGAGATAGTTGTATATTTCACTAATGTCCCTTTTACTCTCCATGCTGTTCACTTGACTTTGCTGACTAAATCGCAACTTCTCAAGTTCAAATTCGCTCTCTCTTTGCTCAGCTAAGAACTTTCCCCTCTCTTTTTATTCCTCTCCCTCTCTTCCCTCTTGCTTTCTCTTTCTTCTCTCTCTTTCTCTCTCCGTTTGTTTATCTTTAAACTGTATTTTCTTCAATTGTAATTTAAGTTTTTTCTAAATCTCCTGCACTTGTCTGTTTCTCTGGCACACCTTATTGTTTGAGTAATTTCCTGACAATTTCAGCTTTACTCTTGTTCTTGGTTAAACCCAAATCTAAATTCTTTGCAAATTCTAAATATTTGACCTTTATTTTACCTCCTAAATGCCCTCGGCAAATGTGAGAATCATCTTCAAATCCCAGAACCTCTTTAACATTTTTAAAGAGCCATTTCTCTCACTTTAAATTTAACCAACCACAAGTCACCGAAATTAAACAAAGTGTCTCACCGACTTTTTTATTTAAAGCTCTCAGACAATAACGTGTAAATGATTAAATGTACTGTGCATTTTTATACCCCAAACCTATTTAACTCTGCCCAAATCTCAGATTGGATCTGTCTAAACTTGCTCAAATCGCAGACAAAAGGCCCCAAACTGTTATGACACAGGGGAAACCCCTCTCCTAATCTGAACCAGCCACAGAGAAAAAAGTTCACCTCATGCTGGAATCTGTTAAATTTCGAAAGGCAAAGATTCATTTACAGAGGTCACTACTTAAAGTAAAATTAACAATTTTGTTATTTAAGTTCAACAGGGAATATTAAAATAAACCACTATTTAGAACTCATTTCTTTAAAACTATCTTTTACCTCCAACTCTACAATACTGGTCCAATAAAACAAAACACCATGGTTAAGATTTAAAAAAAACATAATCACATTTCAAAACCAATCAGCTTTGTCAATTCTCCTTTGTAGACTTTTCTCTGCAGATTTTTATCTCGGTTGGTTTCGATGTTCTGCTGTGCAAACGTCTTACAGTTCATGTACCTTTCAGAAAGCTCTTCAGCCAGCAGTCTATCTCTGGGGATGCCCTTGGCAGTTCTCTCCCTAAATGTTCAAACTGTCTGGTTTTACACCTCAAAACATTGGATTATTTCATTGATTTTATTGTCATCAAATACATTATATTTCAAACTCCATTGGATTTCGGAGTGTTGGGGCATAGTTAATGTGACTGGCCGAATTTGATTTTTTTTACCATGGCAACTCATACTCGCTATTTGCTTCAGAGTCAAATGTTACATTTTAATTCTTTTCAGAACAATGTACACCTCTACACCTTCATAACAATATCGTTTGTCAGCCCTACATAGTTTTCCATAACTTTGATCACCCAAGTTCACATAATAGTCTTTTCTGTTCAAAAAAGACCTGTTTTCTCTCATCCTTCCTTTGTCTAAATCCTTCTTTCCAGTTATGATTCCAATTACTTACAATGTTACTGGTATTCTTCGATAAAGTGATACATTGTGTGTGTTTTGTGAATAGTCCTCTGTAATTGAACTGAGATGAAAGAATGAGATGCAATCACATTCCCATATGAAAAAGTAAATGTGCAACTTTTCCGAGCATTATGATAATAAATAAAATATGCAAAAACCTCCTTTGTTCAGGATTGGGAAAGTGAACAAATGATGTTCATGGACATAACAGAAGCAATTCAATAAAGATTTACTGGAATCATTGAATGACCAAATGATTAGTTTTCTCCTAAGAGTTTAAATTCATCTTTGTTTCAAGTCTGAGTTGCGTATATTTGTATCTATATGTAAATATCATCGGTGACAAAACCAGAAGTTGCTGGAAATGCTCAGCATTTCTGGAAGTATCTGCTGTGAGAAAGCAGCTTCAACACAGGGTAATAGAATGGGTCTAGGTTGTTTACTTTATTCCAATAGTATTCAGCGATGTGCCGGTTAGGTGCATTACTCAGTGGAAAATGCAGAGTAATAGAGTAGGGGAATGGGTCAGAGTGCGTTACACTACTGAGGGTCAGCGTGGATGTGTTGTGTGAAATGGCCTATTTCCCCACCGCAGTGATTCCTTGATTCTATGAATTCTTCATACAAAAGGCGATTGGTGCGAGGATAAGGGATGTGTCCGAGCATGTTCAGGGCATACTGAAGCGGGAGGGTGAACAGCCAGCTGTCATGGTACACATTGATACGAATGACATCTGTAAGATGAGTGAAAGGTCCAGCGAAGAATATTTAGGAAGCGAGGCCTGAGTTTAAAAACAGGATCTCCATGATTGTGTGGGAAATAGAACCCACTGACTTCAATAATTTCCGTCCGAGTCAAGATCTGAAGCAGCAAAATCGTTTATTATACTCTTGCAAGAGTGGTGACTATAAGTTTGGCACACTGAGTTTAACAAGTTCACAACTTTTTATACAATTCATTCCTGTTTTACTCCTCCCCCGCTTATTCCATTGTCTCTCCGCTGTTTACATCTCCCACTTCTCTAAACATGGCTGCTTATCTCTTGCCTCATCTGGCCTTGTTAGTGACAAAAATGCATTTCCTGCTTGTCTGTATCACCACATCCCTCTGTGGCCCATTGTTATATATCCTCCTTGAATGCCAACTGCTTCCTTGCTTTCTAAAGCAACATTTCCTTCCATTCTTTGCCCATACTGAGTCTTATTACCTCTTGATTGTGTTTTTTTTTGCAGAAGCGGGGAACAGATACTTATAACTGTTTATACAAGCATATCACGCTTAACCTACACCCCTATTCCTCTTTCAGGATTCAGCCTTGTGATCATTGCAGATAACAACATGTATAATTACTCCTCTCAATTCCCCTTTTTGTTTTTACATTCAATTGTTGTTTCTGCATTTTTTCCCTTTAAGCCTCGCCCCCAAAATTCACAAGCATCATTCCTGAGACTTCATCCATCTTGGTCTCTCTCATCCCCTCATTATTTACTAGAAAAAGGTCCTTCTGCCTGATTCCCTTTTAGGGCCATCTGTTTCATTAAGGCTGCCTCAATCAGTCTTTGGGTGAGCCCTCGTATACAGATTATGATGCAACTGCCAATGGTTACCAATACCCCGGCTATTACTATCAGGGAAGTAAGGATGGAAACCACCACCCACTTCCATTTTCCAAACCATGATTCAAGCCATACGGTGAGAGATGTGACTTCTCCTGAATTATCAGCTGGTTCTTCTGCTAAGGTAATCAATCCCCTTCAGACCCGAGTAATTAAACCATCAGGTGCAGTGTTATTAGGAATGAAGGTAAAACAGCTTCCTCCTAACATCACACACACCCCCTTTTTTGCCACTAGAATCATACCGAGGGCCATTCTGTTTTCCCATGCCATCCTACTTGTCGCATCAAGCTGTTCTGATATTCTTTTAACAGCATCTCTAGAAAAATTTATAAATTGCTGTTGATTATAGAAAATAAAAATTATCCAATCTACATTTTTATTAACTGTTACCCACCAAAAGACAGTTGACTCAAAGCCTGCTGCAATCTGGTTGCGAGCCTTGAAAATCAGGTACCCCTCCCCCTCCCGGGACTCCTATAGAATTGAGATAAATCCTGTCATCGAAAGAAGAAGCTAAGAGTGATCTCTTACTCCTTCTCTTTTATCCTACTATCTTTTCCTTCTCAAATGCCAGGGTAAATGGAATTGCCAATTGTACATTTGCACATATCCCTCTCCAATCCGGAGGTAGGGTGGGTCTTAATATTTTGCCTCCACAGTACCACCACAGATCCACTCGGGGAACCTTAATGCTGAGTAGTTCCCTCCATTGTCTGTATCGGTGAAATTCTTAATCTCTGAACATAATTTCAGCTTCCCCAAATCTCTAGACCAATTTGTACCTCGTCAATGCACATATGATGTGTGATTTCCGACTGCGGCTGAAAACTTGGCAGCGGTGGGGGGGGGGGGGGGGGTGGTGATTTTAAGTCTTTCATCTCCAAGGGAGGGAACATCAGAGATAGGGATGTGCAGTTCCTATCATTCCATGCAGTCTCATCCTAATACAGGGCTATCATACATTTCATGCCCTTCCTGTCTCACGTCCACCCAAGTGGAAAGGGAACCACCTGGGCCACTGGTCTCCTGGAGGCACATGCGTAGCAATTGCTCTTATTCAGATTTTTTACAGTATTCAACCATTCAACCCAGGCATTTGCATCGCTGTACCCCGTTTGTATTTCGATGGTCGGTTTCAAGTCCTTTGCCTCTATATTTTTTACTATTTTGTGGTCATCAGGAGGGGTGTAAGTTTGTACCTTATTATCCAGTAGTTCTGCCCGTTTTCCCTGTCCTACGCTAATTCAAAAACAACAGCACGTGAAGTCATTCCCGTTTGTTGTCATTTCTATCCCAAATGTTTCATTTAATTGTACCTGATAGGTGCCACCCCCCACCCCTACACACCTCCCCCCGTGATTTCCTTCGTGCCATGTGGTTTTCTTTATCGTGAGCTATATTGGGTTACACTCTTTATCGGGACAATTGAAAGCTGGTCGGAAGGGGGCCAGATGTACTGTGACGAGAGCATTATACCAAGTATCATTCCCAAGGCCATCCCCATAGGATTTAAGATGTATCTCTGAGCTGCAGTACTGTCTTTGATTATCTACATCCCCACAGTTTACTAAGCTGCATGCATCAGCGTCTATTACTTGTGGATTATCAGACTCAGGAAATATTAATAACACATATGAAAATGATGTTTGACAAAATCCCAATACTAAGAGAGCTATTATCATAACTGTAAACATCCCCAGCATTCTAAAAAATCATGCTGAAGCACTAAAAGACTTAATATACAATCCTACGGAAATACTCCCACGCTCATGTCGCCACTGTATAATCAGTTACTCAAAGTCTCTTTAGCCTGAGTTTCAGTGGGTCTTGCATTGATTCGGCTGTCCACAAGTCTTCCTCAACTGGAGATTCCACTGGCCCTTTGATCCGAGTGTAGTGATTCCGCCTTTCTCCGCCATCCTTGTTGCCGTTTCTGTCAAAAGAGCCTGGTACGGCCTTTCCCAGTCCGGTTGCAATTTAGTTCCTGTCCATGATTTTACTAAGACCCAATCTCCCGGTCAACTCGGATGAACAGCAAATTCAAGGGGCGGAGTCTGTGCCAATAAACCCTGTTTCCTGAGGAAAGACAAAGAGGCGGACAAACTCAGTACATACTTATTTAAGGACAAATCTTTAGTTTCTGCGTTTGGCAGTGCCAGAGGATATGCCTCTACCCATCCGGATAAATGATCAACTATTACCAACATATATCTCAGTCTTCCCACTCGGGGTAATTCGGTATAATCTACCTGGGTGCTCTGGAATGTCTTAGCCCAGGTTCTCTCCCTCCTGGGACTAGTTTCCTTAACACTTTCTTGTTTCTTTTTTTAAGTGTTATGCATCCCTCACATATCTGTTTGGCTATTGTATGTATCCCGTTGCATCCATATTTCCTTCAGACTAAATCACACATTGCTTGCACTCCCCAGTGGCTCCCCTGATGTAAGACAGCCATCATTTCTCACATCATCATTTTGTTTAACATTTCCCTTTCATCAGGTAACATCCAATGTCCGTCTGCTGTTTTTATACGCCCTCAATCTTTCAATTTTTTTCCCTCTCTTTCAGTGAATATTGGAGCTTCCCAAGGACCTGGGACAGTAGGTATTGGGGAATAAATCACTATTTCTTGTGGGTTCGGGGTAGCTTCGTCAGTTACCTCATCGGTCAGTAATGTAGCATTCCATTCTTTAATTAACAATGAATTAATGCGGTCATGTTTTAAATTAACCATGAATCAATATGAGGCGTCACTGAGAATGCGTGAAGGGATCCTGCCAACTAATATTGATTCAGGTTAACACAATCGAATTATTAAGTATATCAATTATTAATTATATATTATATAAATAAAGTAATCATTATCTGTAATTCAGGGTGGAAACTCAACAAGTGACGAAAACATTTTTTAAAAAACTGTAATTGCGCAGTTCTGTTTATTTACCAGTCACCTGTGATTTCTCATTCTGTTTCTGTAATTGTTTTGCTCAAGCACATTCATTTTTAAGAACCTTGACAGATTTTATAGCACCATTTGCAGTTAATTCAATCCCCAATTTTCTGGCAGTATTTTGTCATGAGCGCAAAACTGAAAACTGATTCTTTGTGCCTCTCATCACAAAACTGTCACCGCAATCCAATTAACTCTTTTGTTCCTGCTCCCTTGGGCTTAAAATTTAAGGGTGACCTTGCTGCCCCCGTATCGACGAGGAAAATGACGTCCTTATTATAAAGTCGCAATTTTAAATTTATCAAGTGTTCCTGGTAGACCCCAGGGAGCAGGAACACTGACACCCCTATTCTTCATCGAAATTCATAAGCAATATCGCCCTCTCTTCCCTTTTCAGATCCGGACACTCCCGCTTAAAGTGAGCTGCTTTTCCACAGTAATAACATCCCGCCTGTGGGGATTCCCACCTCGATCCCCGTCCCTGTCCACCAAACGCCTTAACATCTCCTACCTTTATTTTCAACATTCTGCCCACAATCATTCTGGTTTCTTTCTCCTTTTAGTTTTGACCTTTTTTTATTAACTCATCAACCGTGGCTACCATTATTTTTGCCTTTTGTTTCTGCTTCTTATGTTACGTTGCCAGATGTTTGTTTGCTCCCTATAACTTCAAATACCTATTCATCAGTTTATGCTTGTCAAACTTTAAAGCCTGTTCTTAACTATGCATTTTGAAAACTTAATTGTAAATATATATTTATATATTATAAATTCATGTATTCAGTATTTAATACTTAAAATGTAAAATGCATACAGTTCCCAACTTTGAAATCCACTATAATTACCCGGTTTTATTCCCTTAATTTAACAATAAAATTAGTTTTCTTAAGTATTCCTGACCAGTCATTGTTTAATTACAATGCCATAGGACGTGAAATTACCGGAGATGCCTTAAAAGGATTTGTCTACTCAATTTTAAAAACAACTTCTAATGCATGAATAATGGCCAAATCCAAGGTCACAGATATTAACCATAGGAATTTTAAAATTACGATCTAATGTTGAACTGAAACGTCAATTGCCCTCCATAAATCTCTGATATGTAAGGATAAAAGAGATTAGTTAAAAACTGATAGTGAGGCAGTCATGACCTGTAAAAGAACAGGAGTTAACATTTTATTTCATAATCACTGTAAAATCCTTAAACTTAAAATAAATCATGTTAAATTTCCATAATAGAAATCAGATTCAAAACAGTCCCGGATCTCAAACTCCAGGGAACAAAGCACAAACACTCAGTCATCAACAAACAAATGTGCATTCAAAGCAAATCACCAGCTGTACAGGAATTGGGATTAGAGTACCCTGGGTGTGGTTGGGGTTAGAGTCTGCTAGGTTTGACTGGATTAATCAATTGGCAAGGGGAGCCTCAAAGAATGATCATCGAACGTATGAGGGATTATTTCTTCAAGTAACACCTCAAGGAACCAGAGAACTGGCTTTGCTATCATATAATGAAGAAGGAGTGATGAATCATACTGTAGTACGAGATCATCTTAGAAAGAGTGACCACAACATGCTGCAGTTTCACATTCAAACTGAAACAGTGAAGAAAGAGTTACAGATGTGAGGTTTAGTGTTGGACAATGATAATTTTACTGGGCTGAGGAAGGGCTTGGCCTGAGTGGACTTCGTATAAAAAACATTAAAGAGCGGAACACTTGAAGAACAGTGGCAACTACTTCAGGAGATAGTCCAAACTCTTTAATTAAAAGTGTAATTCTGAGTGGAAGAGGAATTTTAAAAAGGTGAAAAGTGAACCATGTCTTAACAAGGAAATCAATACTAGCATAAAGGTGATGGCCTGGTGGCATTATCAACGACTGCTGATGCAGATAATGTTCTTGGGACTCAGGTTCAAATGCCCCCATGGCAGATGGTGGAATTTAAATTCAATATGAATTTGGAATTAAGAGTCTATTGATGATAGTGAATCTATAGCTTATTGTTTGAAACGTCCATATGTTTCATGAATGTCCTTTAGAATGGGAAACCACCGTCCTTACCTGGTCTGACCTACATGTGACTTCAAACCCACACATATTTGGTTGACGCTTAACTGCCCTCTGGGCAATTAGGGAAGAACAATGAGTGCTGTCTAACCAGCAACGCCATCTTCCTATGAATGGAATAAAGAAAAAAGCTTTAATTGTTCGCAAACTTTTTCTGAAAACAAAATCAAAATAGCTACGAAGGAAAATCAGTAGAAAACAAGAATTGATAGAGAACACTTCACCGAGTAGATAAAACATAAAAGAAAATGCTGAACGTAAATGTTGGCCTTTTAGAGAATGAAAACAGCGGGTTAGTAATGGGAAACTTAGAAGTGGCAGAGGTAAAGTCAACACTTCTTGCTTTCACAGTGGAAGATAATTTCTTCCCAAAATCTACAACAACTGCAAAGGATCTTGATGGAAGTACGATGATGAGGGGAAAAGGTATTAAATACATTGATGGGATTAGAGGGAGTTCAGGCCCTCGGCCTGCAGTCTATCATATTAAAGGAGGTAACAGCAGAGGTGCCTAATGTGTTAATTACGATATCCAAAAAAATCCTTTGCCTCTGGAACTGTGCTGAAATATTGGAAAATTAATAATGTGACACTCGTATTCAAAACAAGAGATAGGAAAAAATGGCAAACTTTAGACCAGTGAGTTTTAACTCTGTGGTGGGGAAGTTTCTTCAGTCAACCATAAGGTAGGAAATAACTGACCATTTGGAAATCAGTTAGATAGTTGGGTGACTGTCAGGAAAGATAAGAAACAAGTTCAAATGTCCCAGATGGCTATTCCTCTATCAAAATGCTTTTCAGCTTTTCGAACAGCTGAAGGGGATTGTCTCTCTGAGGAAAACGGAAGGGCAATCAATTATTGGACAATTGGAATGATTCTTGTGTTCAGCAGCGTTTGCAAAGAGTTAGTAGAATTAATGTTTCAGTGGACTTTTCTATCAGGGGCATCAACAGGAGATTCTGGGGCAGTGACCATTAATTTAGGATGGTTTGTTGCTTTCCCTGTGCGAGGATTAAGAACGTTTCGAAACATTTCAAGCACGTTGTTAATGGTGAGATTGAATAGCCAAACATTATTGTAGATAATGGCAGGACTGACATTTTTTCAGGGAAATATTAAAACAGTACAGAGTGAACTTAAGAGGTGATGTAGAGTATCAAAAATAAAACCGTTAAAGCAATACTTTCTTGTTTACTCCCAATGCCAGACTCAACTGGGAAGGAACAAAGGGTTAAAGGAGGAAAATCAACGGCTGAAGAGTTATTGTGTTATTGAGGGATTTAGATGTTTGTGAAATTGGAATCTATTTTAGAATAGAAATGACCTGTTCAGAAAGGATTGGTCTAATCTAAACTGGAAAGCAACCAATATCTTAGCAGGGAGATTTGCTCATTCTCTGAAGGGAAACTTTATATTGACAGCGACGGCAAGGGGCATATTCTAAGTAGCAGTACAAATGGCAGGTTGATTCGAGAAGTTAATGATTGTGAGGAGAGCACGTCAAATGGAAAAGAAAAACAAGAGAGTCAAGATTATATAGTAATTCTGAAGCACGAAATTGCATTAATTTCAATGTAAGGGGTCTTACAGGGAAGGCTGATGAACTCAAGGCATGTTTAAGAACATGGGATTGGGACATCATATGTATTACAGAAAATTGGTTGAGAGATGTCCAAGTCGAGAATGTAGTTCTGGGAAAGCACTGCAGGTCAGGCAGCATGTGAGGAGCAGGAAAATCAACGTTTGGGCAAAAGCTGTTCATGAGGAATGGGCTGATGAAGGGCTTTTGCTTGAAACATCGAGTTTCCTGCGCCTCGGATGCTGCCTGACCTGCTGTGCTTTTCCACCACCACACTCTCGACTCTAATCTCCAGCATCTACAGTCATCACTTTCGCCTGAAAGATGTTCAAGACTGGGAATTCAATGTTCCAAATGTTAAAGGTCATAGAAAGGATGGAAACAGACAAGCGGAGGGCAGGGAGGGAGAGGTCTGCCACCTTTGATAAAGGAATAAATTATTGCTGTAACTGGAGAAGATATTTTTGAAAAATAATCCAGTTAAAATATGCATGCAGTATTAAAAATAAGAAAATAATGTTCACTTTGAACAGAATGCACTAAATGCTCATTTGTGACAAATCGTCCAGTGAAAATATATTGGTCGAAATTAAAAATAAGAAAGGAAAGAGCAAGTTGACTGTATTGTACCATATGCTCTCCAACAGTAAGAAAGGAATTGAGAAACAAACATGTAAGGAGATCTCGGATATATTTAAGCTTAATAAGGTTGTAATAATGGGGGATTTTAATTTTCTAAAAATTGATTGGGACTACCACAGTGTTAATTCGTTAGATGGTGAAGAATTTGTCAAATGTGTTCACAAAAATTTTCTTCATCAATATGCGGATGATTCTAACAGAGAAAGAGTAATACTCGGCCTTCTTTTGTGCAATAGGCAGGGCAAGTGACTGAAGTAAACGTGAGGGAACATTTTGGGTTTTGCAATCATAACTCTATTAATTTCATAATGGTTATGGAAAATAATAAGCCTTTCATTAATGTTTGTCTTAATTGGAGTACCATAAATTTTAATGGCATGTGACAAGGACTTACCAAGTTTAATTGGAGTAGATTGTTAGCAGATAAAACAATGTCTGACAAGTGGGACGCATTCAACAGTGTGACGATGGGAATTGAGAGCCATTATGTCCTTGTTAGAGTGAAAGGTAAGGCTGGTCAGCTTAAAGAACAATGGACAACTACAGTTATTGAACTTTTATTCAAGAATGAAAGAAAACCTTACTTTAGTTATAGACAACTTTATTCAATTTCATCTCTTAGTCAATATAAAGAGTGGGGCATTATTTCGAGAGAAATCACGAAAGCAAAAAGGAGATATGAGATAGCAAGGGCAGATAAGGTTAAGGATAATCCAAAGATATTGTGCAACTACATTAATAGCAAGAGGGTAACCTCAGAGAGGGTTATGCCTCTCAAAGATCATGAAAGATATCGATGTTTTGAACCAATAAGATGGAGAATAAAATCATCCTATTCCCAGTTCGCTAGACAGCAACCAACCACACTTCACACTTCAAGTGCCTACACTTCACATTCATCCAGCTTGAACTCAATCTGCTATTTGTCAATCTCTTCACCTATTTGCTCAAGATCCTTTTGTATTCTTAGAAAACCTTCTTCACTGTCCACGATGCCACCAGTTTTGGTGTCTTCCGCAAACTTACGAACAATGCCTTCGATATTCTCACACAAATAATTTACATAAATGACAAATAATGAAAATCCAGAACCAACCTTTGTGGAACACTGCTGGGCACAAGCCTTCAGTCCGAAAAGCAGCCACCCACCATTACTCTCTGTCCCCTGTCATTGCACCAATTGAAAGTGCTGGAATGAAACCCCACAGTTCCGGCAGTATCAGAGCAGAGAAAAAAGGAATTAACTCTTTTTGAGTCTAACATAACTTGTTCAGAACAGGTTCATAAAAGAGTCGATATGTTAACTCTGTTTCTCTGCCCAGATCCTGCATCATCTGTTGCATTCCTCCTTCATTTTGCATTTGTATTTCAGATTTCCACTTTCTCTAATATTTTGCTTTTTCTTGATTGCTCTGGATGTTGAAACCGATTATATTTGTACAATATGCTCAATTCCTGTTCCCAACACTTGTGCCAATGACACATATATTGCTCTGGAGTCTGTTTCTTCTTTAAGTTCTGAAAATAAATGCGCGGAACTCATCAAAGTAATTTTGATTTAAAAGGCCTTTTAGAGACAGCTACACTTGATGAAAAAATAGGAATAGTTTATTAATTATGATATTGTCTGTGCGTTTTATGATGAAGCTTGTCTCCTCAGTCTCTGAACATTTTAAATATATTTCTCTGAATAAGTACAATAAAGGTGGTTGTCATGCAGCCCATCATCTCTGTATCAGCTCGGTATGAGCTATATTCTCACTCTTACTCTGCTGTAACTCACTATAACGAAATACATTTTGTTATCTGTGTCTGCTTTTATTTCTGAATATCCCGTCCAGATATAAACAATCTTAACAACCCGTATAACCTGTAATTAAACAGTCGATATATATAATATAACTATATACTTCACATTTAAAATTGCCCTCTTCCATTCACATTGTTGTTCAACATTCCAGAGAACAGGGATCATCTGTTATCTTGCTCTGCATTTCATTTCATTCCATTTATCAGAAACCGTGATGGCTGAATACTGGTGACTGGGAGATATTGCTGCACTGCCCTCAGGTCACCTAAGCCACTGGCTGCAGCCCTTTCTGTCTCATAGCCATTATCATATTCATTCTATCCCTTACTAGTTAATTCATGACTTTTAATAAATAAGGTTATTATACATTGTTATGAACCAGGCCCTACCCGTCAGAACATTCTTAAGAACATAGTCCAGTCCGTAATGTTGCCATTTGTTGAAGGTAAGTGTACAGGAATATTCCAAGAGTGAATTAATTGATCTGACTGTCGACCTTTAAACAAACAGAATGCATTTGCAAAAATAAGGAATGAAAGACAACGAACCGAAAATACCATACCTGAATAATTCATCCTATGCAAAACTGACAGGCTATCTCCAATTAATGATGCTGATTCAAATTACTTGCAACAATCCTTATAAACAAACCCCTGAGCGCAAAGAGTAAACATTACACACAAAAACTTATAGGTTACAAAGTCAGAGGGCTAAAGAAGGGGGAGAGCGTCCAGTTTCAACACTGAACATGACTCAAATAACCCTCAAACTGAACTGACCTGTACAGCTGAAGAGCTGGCCACATCCCCTTGAATGTACCAGTTTTATAAAAGCTTGAAAGCCCTCTGCCGAGGCATTATCTGTCAGGCAAAAAAACAAAGGACCCCAGTGAAGCATTCAATATTGAGACATGTTGGAATCTTGGGATGTTTAGAACCTCTCTGAAAATAATCAAGGACAACGTAACGTTATCAAGAGAATCCCTGTGTGACAACTCCCCCAATATAAAAGCCAACCTTCAATATCCAAAGATGGCTTCAGTTTTCAAAACCACCAAAAATAGTGGTTCATACTCTAAAATGCGCATATACATTTGTTTACAATAAACATGTGAACAGGCACAACTACATCCAGATTCAGTGTGTGATACTTCATCATTAAGTGCCTCCATTTGCACGTTTTCAAGACCTCCACGTGCACAATTATGGAATTGAATGGCTGTAACAACAGGCCCCACATGAACAGACTCGCATTTTTGTCCTTAAATTTCTCCAAAAAGACTTCATTGTGTTATAATAAGTGTAAATGATTGTCTCTGATACGTTGCTGGCAACGTAACCACTGAAATGTTGCCGTGCCAACACAAAGCTCACAGTCTCTTTCTCAACGGTTGAATGTTTCTACTAATGAACATTCAACTTCGGGGAGAAATACCCAATAGGTCTTTGTGTCTTCTTGTCGATTTCCTGCAGGAGCCCAGCACCAAAATCCACATCATTCACATTTAATTCCACCTTGAATGGTTTTGCATATTCTGGTGTGTCTGATCGTGGGCAATGCTTACCACATATTTCAAATTCCGTCAAATGCCTTCTGACAGTCCTCTGTCCACTGAAACTTCTTGCCTTTCTTTAACAATTCAGTGAGTGGAGCAGTCACACTGCGAAAATGAGGCACAAACATATGATAAAATCCACTTCGTCCCAGGAACTGTTTCTTTTGTCAACGGTATAGGAAATTCCCCAATTACCGTCACTTTTAAATCTCATGGCACCATTTATCTATGTCCAATAGTGTGGCCAAGGAAGATGACTTTTGCTTTGGCAAATTCACTTTTCGCTAGGTTTACCACCAAGCCTGCCTTCCGAAGAATGATCAAACAAGTCAGATAGATGCTGTAAGTGTTCCTTCCATGAGTCAGTAAAAATTACAAGGTCATCAATGTACACCACAGTTGGATAATCCGGCAATATATTGGTTAGTCCCTGAAATGTGGCCGGCACATTTTTCATACCAAATCTAAGTTGCTCGTCCTACATTTTGAACACAGTCTTCCAACCATGGAACTGGGTATGCATCAATGTTTTTAAGTGCATTGACGTTACGTTAGTCCACACATTATTGTTGGGTACCATTTGGCTTTGGCACCATGACTATGGGTGATTTCCAGTCACTGTAACACATGTTGATTATATCATCTTAGAGCATGCATTCAATCTCCTTCTGAACCTGTGCCAACTTTAGAGGATTATGCCTGTAAGGATGTTGCATAATCGTAACAGCATCTCCTATAGCTACATTATGCACAATTAAGTGAGTACTTCCAATTTAATATCTGCATAACTCCCCATGTGATAGCAATAACTCTTTCTGGTCATTTCGATTTTTCTCAGAAAGATAACTCAATCATTTATCCCAATTTTAGACAACTACCTCATTGTCCACTTTAATTTGCGGAATGTCCGATTCAGAATCCTCTGAAATTGCTTTTTCCTTCTGTGCCATAATCATTAACACCTAGTTCTCTGGCTGTCCTTACCTGTCAAAGTAACTTTTGAGCATATTTACATGATATACGCTGTGAGATTTCTTTCTTTCTGGGGTCCCTATCAAGTAGTTACCCTCACTCAATATCCGTTGTATTTGATAAGGTCTACTAAACCTTGCTTTTCAAGTTTCACCTAAAACTGGAAGTAACAGTAATACCTTATCCCCGATCGCAAAATTGCATTTTTTAAAAGATATTCCTGTCCGCTTCCTGTTTTATTGCATGTTGCAATACTTTTAAATGCTGTCTAGCCAACTCCCCAGCGCTATTAATCGTTCCTTAAATCTTGAGACCTAGTCCAAATGTGTGGCCTTTGAACTCTGATTTGCTATCTTCTCCTTAATCAATTTTAATGGTCCTCTCACTTAATGCCCCCAAAATAATTCCAATGGAATGAATTTGCTCTGTTAATTTGGGACATCCCTGATCACAAAAAGTGCAAATGGAATTCCCTAACCTTAATCATCTGGATAATCCTGATTATAAGCCCTCAACATGGTCTTTAATGTTTAATGTCACCTTTTTAGCACTCCCTGCAATTTTGAATGCTATGCAGTAGATTTGAATTGCTTTATTCCTAAGAAATTATCGTGATAAATTAGATGAGAAGTTTGAACCTTGATCCCACTGTACCTTCATTGGTAGTCCGTATCTTTTTTTTAATAAAAGAGTTTTTCCTTTGCAATTCTTTTAGCTGTGATACTGCACCTTGGGATGGCCTTTGGAAATCTAGTCGATGCATCAATTATTGTTAACAAATACTGATGCCCACTTTTTTGTTTGTGGTCAGGGACCTAGCCAATCAATTAAGACTCCTGTAAAAGGTTCCTCAAATGCCGGAATGGTCAAGAAAGGTGCAGGTTTTATTATGGATTGTGTTTTTTCCAATTACCTGACATGTATGACGCGCCTGGCAAAAATCAACTGCATTCTGTTGCAGTCCAGGCCAGTAAAATGCCGGTTTGTTTTTTCCTCACTCCTAATTGACTTCTAGGTGGTAACTCATACACCATTCGCATCACCTCCTTTCTGTACCCAATTGGCAATATGATTTGATGAATCTCTTCCCATTTCTCATCTCCTTGAATATATGTTAGTCTCAATTTCCTCATTTGGACATCATTTTTAAGTTAATAACACTTAGGGATACATTCAAAATTCCTAACCTATTTGCTTTTTGATGCAACTGCTTTAAACTTTTACCTTTCTGCTGTGACTCAATTAGTTTAGCTGAGCAAAAAATATTTACATGATCACCTATTTGCTCCTGCTTTGTCTCAACTTTCTGATGGAAGAAAGTATCTGCTCATGCCACTTAACCTTCCTTATCTTTATGTTTTTGGTATTTTCTGTTTCAACTGGTGACATTGGGACTTTATTACCCACAATCAGGAAAGTTTCCAGGATAAGATTCCTACATTGATTCAGTTGCCTGCATATCCACTGGCTTTTCAACGAGAGTAGCAGTAATCCAACTACTGAATCAGCTATATTTTTTGCAATGACAAATTTTATTCCTGGAGCTGAGAGTTTGTCCAATACCCATACCACAATTTCCCCACACTTTTCTGGACACGCTATGCTCACTTTACATACTTTTGCACCTTTTGTCTCATGGTGAATTCCCTCTAGCAGTACCTTTCTGGAAATAGTCCTTCAGGAGTACATATCTCCTTATCTTTTCACAAAGTATCCTGTGTCTCTTAATATTGCATCCTCTTTATCTGCCCTACGTGAATAAAATTTCCCTTTGCAGGTATATTTTCGAAGCAGATCTGGCACTTCCTCCTTAACAAACCTCCAATCAGCTTGTACACTCTGATGCATCTTTCTAGCCTCCACTGTGCTTTCTGCAAAACGCCCAGACTTATCTTTTTTTCCTGCATCTGTGTTTTTTTTTCTGAACCCACCAAAACATTGATTTCATGTGTCCTAATTTGTTGCAATGAAAAGACCAGAGCTTTTTATCTTCTTTGCCTCCTTCACATATTGCCTTTTTACCCTATGGTAAGTTCTTCACCGAGATCTATATCTCCCTTTCTATGTGGGGATTTCGCTTTGCCACAATTTCTATCCATCATGGACTGAAATTGATTCTGGAAGCCAAAACAAGTTTTATAATCATAATCACTAGTCATAATCATCAGCCACTTCAACTCACAGTTTTGACTTTATAACTCTATGGTCTTCCAAATGAGTTTCCAATATGTGAATGCTTAAACTCCTTCAAAGTAATTGTCTCTCGAAGAGCATCGTATGTTTGCTCTCTTTTTAAAGCTCTTATCCATCTATCAAAATTACTTTGTTTGATCCTTTCAAACTCAATATGTGTTCGATCAGGATCCTTCCTTAAATTCCTCACGTTGTCTGTAGGCTTTTGGTACATGCTCATATATATGTTTTTCTCTCCTCATACTGCCCAGATCCCTCCTTTGATAGTGTTGCGCATACCTCACTAGCTCTACCTACAAGTTTTGTTTGGGTCAACAAAACCTACATGGTCACTGGCCACTGAAATTCTTTAGACACTTTCCTACTCATCAAATTTAAGCAAGCTGTGAATATACCGAAACACGTTGCTCACCAGGCTTTGGACTACAATGGGATTGCCCATCCTCAGTCTGTTCCTCACTAAGCTTACCTTCAGCCTTCACCCTCATCCTTTAACGCTGACTTTCCATTCTAAGTGTCCATCTCTGAAGCTCAAATGCTCCCTCTTTTTCTTTCTATCCTGCTGAAGATTTTTTTTTTCTCTTTCCTCTGCTAAACCTATTCGTTATCTTTCTTCCTCTTGTGACTTTAGTCGTAGCTCATACTGTTTCATATCTGCTTCTAACTCAAGCTGCTTCTTTTACGTTTGAAGTTTAGTCATCCCACAGATCCTGATGTAGTTTCCAGCAAATTGAAATGCTGAGCTACTGCTGCAATCATCTCATCTTTCCTCACATCAGACGGTATCTTCAACTCCCTTTGTCTACTAATTCCCGCGGCTTGGACTTATGTGCATTCTGTAAAACCCCCAAGATCATTTTGTCCACCTCCAAAACAAGCTTGGTTCCTGCAAGAACCATTGCTACCTGAAGCTCTTTTTACTCACCAAATCAACACACGAAATAAGAGACATTAACACCTGCCACTCACTGTCTCAATTCTGCAAAGGCACTCTAATTTGTTATGGACCAGACCCGACCCCTCAAAACATTTTAATGGGAAGCCCGGACCTTAAATTTGCTATTTTTTGAAGGTTAGTGTATAGCTGATATTTCCAGAGTGAATTAGCTGGTCAGACTGCCGAGTTTTAAACAAATGACATTTATTTGCCAAATTACCAAATGAAACATAAGGAACCGAAAATAGAATACCTGAATAACGTATCGTATCCGAACCTGACAGGCTATCCCGATTTAAGGATGCTGTTCCAATATATTTGCAACAATCCCAATAAACAAAACCCCTTAGCACCAAGGGTAAAACTGACACAACTGCTTACAGGTTATAAGGTCAGAAGGGCAGAATGAGGCAGAGAACGTACAGTGACCCTGACAAAACTAACCCCTGAACTGATCCAACCTGTCCAGCTAGGGAGCTGGACAGGTCCTCTTGATTATACAGGCTACTTTTCAATACTTGAAAGGCTTCTGTATGAGGCATTATCTGTTAGGTATAAACAAAAGGACCCCAACGAACCATTCAAAATTCTGACATATTGGAATGTTGGGTCGTTTAGACCCTCTTTACAAAAATCAAGGACAACATAACCCTGTAAAAGGACTGGCTTTGTGAGAACATGCCACGTTTGGCTTTGGACTGAATTCCAAAAATGTAAGTCTTACTGCTTTGAAGCCAATATAATGTATAAAGTTGTTTGTTAGTTTACATAAAACAGTGCTCAATCATATTGTGTGTTGAAGATTCAGCATTGTCACGAGTGGATTGTCCAGACAGATCCACACTTCCTCTGTATGGTCAGGGCTAATACATCCACCGAGAATCTGTTGCTTGGCACCTGTTCGAGTCGAGGAGAGACCAGCATGGAAACCAAATCTAGATTGTGATTTTTTTGTGGATGGTTATGATGGAGCGTTCAGGTGGTTACAGTATTGCAAATGAACAACACAGCAGAATCATCTCGCCTGCGATAAGAAAACATCCATAATTCTCCCTCAAAATTAGACTCACGAGAGCAATTGGTAATGGGAGATGTGACCATTAGCCAGCAATGTCAACATTCAATTCAATCCAGTTGTTATTTTGATCTGAAGGTCGAATTCTGAAAAAACAATATCTGGAGCTGTTTGTTCAGTGACTGTGATTGATGTTAGTCTCCATGGATCCTAATTATGTCACTGGATGGTTTTCCTCTTCTATTTGTACGGGGCTTCTTCCAATGCATTATCCTATTGTTGCTGCAGATGCATCATCTGCAACACTGTCAAGGATCAGCAGTTGCAGAAACAGGGAGAGGAGAGATCAGAATCAGAGTACCATAGACTGGAATATTCCAACAATGGATCAGAATCTGAGAACGGTAGACTGGAATGTCGCACCAATGTTTCAGAATCTAAGAAAAATAGACTGGAATGCTGCAACAATGGACAGGAGTTTATCTTTGGGTCTTTTGTATTTTTCCTGGTATTGGCACATATTACCACATCGGATATTCGGTGTACTGTTGATTATTCAGGCTGGTTACTATCCCATGCTCGCTATTGTTGGTGTTCCTGGTAAGTCTCCCCATCTCTATCGATTTATTAATCCCATAAGCCATGGTGAACGTAAGTGCCATTTCGGTTATCTATATTTAGTAAAGACTGAAACTATTGTCTTCAGTTTCAAATGCAAATCCATTCATTCTCCACAAATTTCAGAACCACCCACAATCCCGCCCTCACAAACATCTGAGAACAAGACTGTTCACAATCCCGAAATACCCCTTTGCCCCGAATTGATTTATGTCTTGGTATTCTCTCCATCACTAAAGCTATCCACTACCAACTCCATGATATCCCCAGACCCCGTCTTGACGTCAGTGCGGGTGCTAAATAAACCATTATCTGTACCGTGGTAAAAGTCAGACTTTATGGTTCCTGTTCTCTTCTAATCGCTCTTTCCGTTACAAATGTTTCCATCAAAATCTTGTTCTTGTCTGTAAAGTAAATTCATGACAGGGACACTGTGTCAGACGAGTAATGTCGCTGGCCACGTAATTCAGTGGCCCAGGTATCTACACTATGGCCCTGTTTCAAATCCTATCTCAGATGATGACAGAACTTAAATTCAAATGAGAGGAACTGGAAATAAAAGTGAATTTTACTAATATAATCCCACCAGCACTTTGTTAAGAAGTTTATCTATTTCACTGTTGTCCTTTGGTGAAGAAATCTCGCATTAATGCCTGATCTGAATTAAGACTGACGTCAGACTCAATACCTTAAGGAATGGCCTCTCAGTAAAAGGCATTTAGTGAGGTCCACAAATGCTGCTCTGCTAGTGATGCAGACCTCCCATGCAATAACAACATGTAAGGTAGAGGCGAAAAATACAATGAATGATGCTAGAGATCAGAAACAAAAGGAATGAGTAAGTGCTAGAGAAACTGAACAGATTTGGCAGCCATCAGGTCGAGAGAAAAATAGAAGTGAAATTTCGCGTCCAATCACCATACATCAGAAATGAATGCAGCTGGGAAATAGTGTGTTTGATGTTGATGACATGGATAGCTGCTGTGAAAGGGCGAAGGAGTGAGTTGAATAGATAGAGAAAGAGAGAGGTAGAGAGAAAATAAAAACAAACAGAGGGATTGTTGATGACCAGCTGGAATGGAAATAAAAATCCAGACTAATCTTATTTATTTTTCTCCTGTTCTCATATTACTGAAATTCATTCCCATGTAAGGTGTAAATAGCCTCGGTTTGAAGTGAGTTATGTCCCTTTGTCTCTCTTCCTTGAGTATGATCATCTTCTTTTATTCAGTAATGGGATGCTGGGCCAGTATATAATTCCCTTTCCTCATTGTCCTTGAGAAGGTGTTGGTGAGCTGCCTTCCTGACCCACTGCAGTCTGTGAGCTGTAAGTAGTCAGTGCTGAGGTCCGCCCGATTTCATTTCTTTGAGAATTTGTAGTGAGTGACGTAACTGAGGGGCTGGTTTGGACATTTCAAAGTACAACTGTGTGTTATCCACAGTGCTGTTGGTCTGGAGTCACATGTAAGTCCGACTGGATGAAGATGGTAGATTTCCTTCCCTGAAGTGCACTAGTGTGCCAGGTAGGACAAACACAATGGTTTCATTTTTTCATTTGATTCTCGATTCCTGATATTTTATTGAATGCAAAATCTAACATTTGCTGTGGTGGGATTAGAATCCGGGGTCTGGGTCATCACCTGGGTCCCTGGGTTAACATTACAGGGATAATACAGCTTGGCCTAACCTCCTCAGCATCTCCAACAATCTCCAATGGCAAAGGTGGTGTTGCTGTTGGCGTGGCTGTGCTTAAAGCATAGCGTTTTGCAAGGCAACAAAATGATTTGGCAAAACATATCATCCTTCTCATTTTGTATTTATGAGAAGGCCAGATGATGGGAAGTGCTCTTGGTGAAAAGGAGGTGGATGTCCTTGGCCATGACCCACTGACAGAATACATACGGAGCAGTAAGGAATGAGCATCATGCTGTTCACAAACTTGTCAGCAGCCACACTCTGACAAGGTTGGTCAATCTCAAAAGCTTCTACCCTCCATGCAGAAGATTAGCCTGTCTTCTCGGAGATGGAGGATGCCTCCTTGAGACGTGGCACAAATCATCCGCTGTGCCTTCTTACCATCAGCAAACCATGTTAATGTAATATGCGTGAAACATTAGCAATGGAGCCAGAAGACACAGCATGGACCAGTCTGTCTGTGCAATCTCTGCTTCATTGGTTTGTAAATTTACAACATCGATGACATCCTCCTATATCAGTGTAACAGTTTGGAGGGGCTGAATGGTCCCTTCTGTTCGTGTGTCAGTGTCTCGGTTGGCTGAATATCCTCTTCCTCGATCCAGGGAACAGGTTCATTATTGGGTGACCCCTGGTAGCTGCTTACCTGCGTGTTGTGCTGACTAGATTCCTTATCTTCCTGTGTAATAATACAGAAACAGGAGGTTGGAAGAAACAGCAAGACAGGCAGCATCAGGAGTTGGAGAAGACAACACTTCAAGTATACCCGTTCTTCAGGACTGCGGGTGGGGGTAGGGGGAACTGCAGATAAAGAGGGAAAGGAATGGTTGGGGTGGGGAGATCAGCAGGATGGTGAGGTGGGGATAGGTGGGCACAAGTGGTGGGTGGAACGTGGTTGGTCGATGAGAGGGATGAATCCAGTTGGGAGCTAGAAGGTGGGGTCATTTGGTGGAATGGAAGGGAGGAGGCGGGGTTTGAAATGGAGTAGGACCATGACTGGGAAGGTTATTTAAAATTGGAGAACTCAATGTTGAGTCCTCCAGGCTGTAGGCTAACCAGGCAAAAGGTAAGATGTTGTTCGTCTAATTTACGGTCTGACTCACTGTGGCAACAGAGGAAGCCAAGGAGGTCATGTTGGAAAGGAATTGGGAACGGGAATTGAAATAGGTGGTGACTGGGAGCTCAGGCTAGCCCCTTTGGACCGGGCTGTGATGCTCGGTGAAATGTGCACTTAGTTTAAGTTGCTTTCCCCGATGTAGACATCAGGAGAACCTAGTGCAGTAAACTACGTTGAAGGAGAGGCAGGTGAACCTCTGTTTTGGGTGAACCTCTGGAAGGACTGTTTTGGGCCTTGGATGAGGTGAGGGAGGTGTGTGCCAGCAGGTGATGTATTTTATTTTTCATCTGCAAGTGTCAGTTGCCCATGGGGATTGACAGGTTTGGTGGGGAGTATGGCACGAACCAAAATTAGTGAAGGGATCAGTCCTTGTGGAAGATGTGCCAGGTGATGGGATCCAACCTAGTTTACTGTATCTGCGATTCCTGATGTGGTCTTCTCTATATCGGGGAGACCAAATGTAAACTAAGGGGAATGGTTTGCTGAGCATCTCAGCTGGGCGTGTAAGGTCTGATCTGACCTCCCAGTCACTGCCTATTTCAATTCCACCTCCCACTCCCATTCAGACATGGTCATCATTGACCTCCTCCATTGCCACAAAGAACCAAAGCACAAATTGGAGGAACAACGCTTCATATTCCACCTGTGTAGCCTACAGCCGGGGGTCTCAACACTGAGTTCTCCAATTTCTAGTAACCTCCCTTCCAATCCCCAGACCTCCTGCTTAGCCCCTCCCCTTTCCATTCCTCTGATCAACTCATCTTCCAACTGTCAACTGGATTCATTCTTCCCATTGGCCAACCCGGTGGTATCCTCTACCTGTGTTCCCCACCACAACACGTCGAATCCTCCTACTTCCCCACCTCGTCTCTTTATCTGTACGCACCCTTGCCCCCACTCCCAGACACGAAGAAAGGTTATACCCAAGATGTGGACTTTTTCTCCTGATGCTGCCTGGCTTGATGTGTTCTTCCAGTCTCCTGAATTCCAACATTTGTAGTTTTTTAAAAAAAAAATCTCTTCCTGTATAATAGGTAAGAGAGAGTGAGTGCGCTGTGTCTCTACTTATCCAATAGCTTATATGGGCTGAATGGCATTCTCATATTTTCTGTGAAACCAGCTTGAGATGCTGAATGAGCTCCTCATTTTTAGTCCTGTGGAAATGTTCAGGGTCCAGCAGTGCTGTTACATGAATGTTGCCAACACAGTAACAGCATGAGCTTGAATGTTGTCCAGGTTTTGCTGTTTTATGCGATCTTTTCTGAGCATCCTCACTTCTGATCGAATGACGGAGGGTAAGACGTTGCTGAAGCAGCTGAAGATGTTCGTGCCGAGGAAGCTACCCTGAGGACCGCCCACAGAGACATCCAGGGACTGAGAGGATTGATCTCCATCAGCCGCATGGTGCTCCAAATGGCCCAACCACTTGGGAATTTATAACTGATTCCATTTAGGTGCAATGTTATTCAGCCTCCTTGACAGCTTGTTCAGTCATGTCCTGTCAGGGCCAGTCATTCTGACGCTGTGTTCATGTCTTTTGATTTGGAGATGCGTGTTTTACTGGGGTGTACAAAATTAAAAATCACACAACATCAGGTTATAATCCAACAGGTTTAATTGGAAGCACACTAGCTTTAGGAGCGTCGCTCCTTCATCAGATGAATGTGGAGGGCTCAATCCTAACACACAGAATTTAAACCAAAAATTTACAGTGTGATGTAACTGAAATTATACATTGAAAAAATGATTGTCTTTTGAGTCTTTCATCTGGTTGAATATCATGGTATTCAAACAGATGAAAGACTCAAAAGACTATCAATTTTTCAATGTTATAATTTCATTTACATGACACAAAAGTTTTGCTATAAATTCTGTATGTTACGATTGAGCACTCCACCATCACCTAATGAAGGAGCGATGCTCCGAAAGCTAGTGTGCTTCCAATTAAACCTGTTGGACTATAACCTGGTGTTGTGTGATTTTTAACTTCATAGCTTTTGTTCATGTCAAAGGCCAAGGTAAATGCGTGGGGACTGTTTACTTCTCTCAGAGAGTAGTGACTGTTGGGGCCTTTCTATCCCAGACAACTACATCTCTGAATGTTTGAGGGAGCAGTGTGGTGTTAATGAATTTTGACACATCAGGGAATTAAGGGCTACAAAGAATTGGGCATGAAAGAGAAATTGCGCCCAAGAGAGATCAGCCCTGACCTTACTGAAGGGAAGGACAGGCTTGACGGGCTATATAGCCTGGTATTATTACAATAAACCCTATACTGTAGTCACTTTATTGCCTCTTCCATTTCCTGTGGTACGTCAAATAGCTGAATAGGCTGATCCTGTTGCTGTATGATCTAAACTGGGTCTAGTTCTATCGACTGGAGGTACTGATTGGTCTCCTCCTGTAAATTTATATCATGGTCCAGAGGCTGAGAAGCCACATCCTGTTCCAGTGTAACTGAAATCCATATACACCAGATCGACCACCCTTGGAGAAAGTCATCACTGCAGATTCTGGTGATCAGAATTGAAAAGTATGGCACTGGAAAAGCCCAGCTGGTCAGCCAGCATCTGAGAAGCAGGAATATCGATGTCTTGGACATTCCTGATGATAGAGTTGTGCCCAAAACGTCGATTCTCCGGCCCCTCAAATGCTACCTGACCTGCTGTGCTTTTCCAGCACTACACGTTTGGATGTCTACCGGCCGCCCTACTCAACCTTCCTGGTCATGTCATCAAAGAATTTTAACAAATTCATCAGGCGTGAGCTTCCACTGACAAAGCTATTCTTACTATTACTAATGAAACCCTGTTTTCCCAATGCACGTACATCTTATCCCTCAGAATGTTCTCAAGTAATTTACCTACCACAGATATTAAGTTACTGGTCTGTATTTCCCAGACTTTACTTTTCAGTCCTTCTTGAATAAGGGCACGACACCTGCTTTCCTCCAGTCTTCTGGGATCTCACCTGTTGTAACTGATGATCAAAATTATCAGCCAGGGCCCCCGTAAATTCTTCTCTAGCCCCTGCACTCTTTTTGGATATATCTGGAAAGGACCGTGAGATTTATCCAACTTCAAACATTCCAGTAGATCCAATACCACCTGTACTGTGATATGGACTGTCTCTAAGTTATCACCAATAATTTCCCCAATTTCTCAAGTACTCGTGTCTTTCTCCACGGTAAACATAGAGGAGAAATATTTGTTGAGGACATCGCTCATCTCTTATGGTTCCACACAAACATATCCATTTTGGGTCTTTGAGGGGTCCTATTCTCTCTCTAGTTACTGCTTTTCCTTTAACATACTTAAAGTACCTCTTTGGATTCACCCTGATCTTCTCAGGCAAGGTTATCTCATACCCCCTTTTCTCCCTTCTGATTTCCTTCTTCAGTAAACCCCTGTATCCCCTGTACACCTCCAGGGATTCGCTTATTCCAAGTTGCCTCTACCTAAGCCACACCTCCACATTTCTTTTGGTAAAAGCCTAAACATCTCTTGTCATCCAGTGTACCTCATTCCTGTCAAATTTCCATTCACACTCACAGGAATATATAGATCTTAAACTCCCACTTGATGGAGGTCCCTTTGCTTGCAAACAGACTACTCCAATCAACCCTTGCAAACTCCTGTCTAAGTCCATCAAAATTAACCTTGCCCCAATTTAGAACTTGAATCTGTGGACCAATTTTTTTCCCTCTCCATAACTATTTTAAAATTAATAGATCTATGGTCACTAGTCCCAAAGTTCACATCTACTGTCACCTCACTCACCTGTCCTGACCTATTTCTAAGGAGTAAGACAAATTTTACTCCTTCCCGATTAGGACCCTCTACATTCTACTTGAGGAAACTTTCCTGACGCACTTAATTGATTCCATCCCATCAAATCCCTTAATGCTCTGGCACTGCAAGTCTGTGTTACAAAAAATATTAAAGCCCCCATTATGACAACCCAAATGTTCCTGAAAGTCTCCGCAACCTCTCTACATATTTTTGTTCCTGCAATTTCTGTTTGCAATTTGGGGGCCTATCGTACAACCCCAATAATGTCATCATCCCCTTCTTATTTCTTAGTTCCACCCACAAAGCCTCATTGGATGATCCATCAGTTATTTCATCTCTGATCACTGCTGCGATACACCCTTTATTCAGAAATGCAACTCCCCTCCTCTCGTTCCACAATCTCTGTTCCTCCTAATGCATTTAACCCTGATACATTAAGCTGTCAGTCCTATCCATCCGTCAGCCATGTTTCTGTCATAGCTAGTCTATCGAGAACTGATAACCTATCCACACGCTGAATTCATCGGCCTTAACTGTCAGCCCATTTGCACTGAAATAAACACAATTTAATCCATAGGCATTTCTTGTTCCCTCTCGTGGTCCAGCCTGATATATCTCCTCAACGTACTATGTTTGATTACTGTATCTCCATCCAGCATCTCACTTGCCTCCCTGCTTTTGAGGATACCACCTCCTGCCAATCTCGTTTAAACACTCCCCTGTTGCACTAGCAAAACTGGCTGCGAAGATATTGAACCCCCCTCCAGTGGATGTGCCACCAGTCCCTCCTGAACAGGTCAACTCTGTCACAGAAAAGCTCCCAATGGTCTAAAAATATGAATCCCTCTCACTGCACCAATTCTTTAGACATGTATTTATCTTCATATCCTCCTATTCTTACCTTCAGTAGCTCATGACACTGGACGTAATCTGGAGATCATCACTATCGAGGTCCTGGTTTTTAACTTTTCTCCTAGTTCTCAGTTAATTATTCTATAGAATCACATTCCTATATCTAACCGTGTCATTTGTACCATCGTGCACAATGACTTCTGGCTGCTCACCCGCCCCCTTGAGAACTTTCAGCAGCCACTCAGAAACATCCTGGATCCTGAAACCTGAGAGGCAACACACCATCCTAGTTTCCCGTTTGAGGCCACAGAATCTCCGATCTGTCCCCCCTAACAATCAAATCTCGTATCTCTAAGGCCCTGTTTACCTTTAGCCTTTCCTGCTGCTCCCCAGATCCAGTGCAACCATCTTGGTTACTGCCGCTTTCCCCGACCAGTCATTCCCTGACACCTATCGCCCATCTCCCAACATACACGAAACCAGTATCCAGACTGGTATACTTGGTTTCGAGAGGAATAGCCACAGGGGATTCCTGCACTTTCTGCCTACTCCCTTCGCCATTCCTGGTGGTCGCCCAGCTACTCTCTGCTTGGAACACGACAGGAAGTAAGGAAAGCCTGTTGGATTAAATTGCTTTTAATTAAATGGAACTGGGCTGTCAGGTAAGGCAGATGAACTCAGGGCGTGGATCTTTACATGAGACTGGAATATTATAGTCCTTACAGAAACATGGCTAACTGAGGGACTTGGGTGTGATCACCTCACTAAAGCTTTTATCTATGAAGTGTCCCGTATCTCGAATGATCCAGAGTGCTCCTGAACACGGTCTCCCAGGAGCTGCAGCAGGGTGCACTGCCCACACGTGTATTCATCAGGGACAGTGGAAATCTCCCTGAGCTCCCACAAACCGCAGGAGGAACATGCAACTGCCCTAACTGCCATCTCCATTGCTGTCAGATTAGCGTTAAAAAAGTTTACCTGAGCTTACATTTACCTTTTGCTGAACCGCTGCTCACCGATGTCTCTGGAACCAAAGCATTACTACCGATTCTGCCACTCAGTACGTTAATAGACCACTCCACATTTAGGTTTGGTTAGGGAAGGATGGAGACACTACAGTAATGTATTGTTTGGGCTTTAAGCACTCCTAAACACCAGGCCCATGCTTGGATTTGGGGGGGTGGGGGGGGTTGTCTTGCTGAGGTCTTCCTCCTAGTAGTGGTGACTGCGCTGATGCAAATATTCACCCTGACAGCCCATTCGCGTTGTCGTAGTCCTCTGGTCTTTTCGGTCTACTAGTACTGCATTTATGAATTCCTTGTAACTATTGATTGTATTCGAAACTGTGTCTCACTCCGGAAGAAGAGATGTTGATATTCCAGTAAATACAGTCTATTAAAAAAGGTTTGCCATTAGACATACAAGCGACAGTATGCCCATCCGATCTCTGATTCTGCGTTTACTTTCAATTAGGGTACATTTATTCTGATAACATTCCATTCCATTTTCCTGCGTTTTCCCTGTAACCCTTGTTTAAAAATCTGTGGATCTCAGCCTTGAAGATATTTAGTGATCATTTCTCAACAGCCTTCACAATTTTCTGCAATTGTTTCCCTCCCATTGATGTGAGATTTACTGGTCTTTAATCCCATGGCTTTTTTTTTTAGCACTCTGTGTGGAAGTTGAACCTACATTAGATGTTGTCATGTTCGATCACACCACCTCTGTGGCCAGAGACAAAACAAAATAAAGTGCAAACTATAAGAGCCTGTAATCTCCTCCCTCATCTTCCACATCAGTCTAAGAGGCAGTTCATCCAGATCTAGAGATTTGCCCACTTTTTATCCTGCATCAACTTCCAATTATTCCTCAGCTTCTGTCCAGGAACTGCTTCTCCAAAGTGAAGACCAATATGCAGTACGTGTTTGACATTCTTAGGCTCTATGCACAGTTTGCCCCCTCGGTTCTTTCTTTCTTTTATTACCCTATTCTTTCTTTTGTTACCCTCTTACCCTTAATAAACCGATAAAATGTCTTTGAATTCTTGATAATATTGCCCATTAATGTTTTTATCACCCCGCTTTTTGCTCTTCTACTTACTTTCTTGAGTTTAGCCCTACACGTTCTCTACTCTTCTGGGACCTCCATTGACCTGCTCACTTTATGCGTGAATCCTCACTCTCCACTGGAGTCTTACCGGAATTATGTACATTCTTACCTGAATCTGTACATTATCTCTGCACAATGCAGGCATGGACTATTTTCTAAATAGCACGCAAATTCATAAGTCTGAAGTGCAAAAAGACTTGGGAGTTCTAATCAAGGAGTCTTGAAAGGTAAATATAAATGGTGAATGTAAAAGTAGGGATGTACTTCTGAGGCTCTATAAGCTTTGGTCAGGCCACATTTGGATTATTGTGCCCAGTTTTGGATCCCATATCTCAGGAAGGATGTACTGGACCTGGAGCATTTTCAGAGGAGATTCACGAGAGTGGTCCCAGGAATGAGAAGCTTAACATATGAAGAATATTTGAGGGCTCTGGGTCTATATTTGATAGAGATCAGAAGGATGTTATGAGATCGAATTGAAACTTACAAAATACTGAATGACCTTGACAGAGTGGATATTGGGAAGATATTTCCAATGGTAGGAGGGACTAAGACCTGAAGAGACAGAGTAAAGAGGAGACCTTTAGAACAGAAGTAAGGAGGAACCTCTTCAGCCAGAGAGTGGTGAATCTATGGAATTCACTGCCACAGAAGGCTGTCAAAGCCAAGTTATTGAATACATTTAAGAGTGAGACAGAAAGGTTCTTGATTGTAAAGGGGATCAAGGGTTATAGGTAGAAAGCTGGAGAATGGGGTTGAGAAGCTTAACAGCCATCATTGAAAGGCGGAGCAGGCTCAATGGACTGAAAGGCCAAATTTCTGCTCCAATGTCTTCTTGTCGCTTGCTTAATATTGGCTGGCCTCATTCCTCATTGGAGATGTATCCTGGAATTTGATCTTCATATGATTTATAAAGAGTAACATTCCAATACTATTATGTAGTATAGACTGGGAACTATTATGTTCCTTCCCTCCAGTCTTAGCAGCCATGTCCCCAATTCTCTGTGTTTTCTGTCTCCTCCCCAACATCATAATCACACTGCAATTGTAGTCCAGTGAATGGTACTTAAAGACAGTTGATTGACATCGATAGCATTAACAGCATGACCCTCACCTGCCCACTCTGATCCTCGAATAACTATCTGAATTGCGTGTCACATCATATTCTCTGTGAACATATCAATGGCATTTGTCTGTTATAACTCATGTTGTCTTAGACACATTTTCCTGTCAGATTATGGACTAGAAAAGTTCTCTCCATTTCTTAGTGACATTGTAATCACTGGTCAGTAGTTACAGACAGTATGTTTCCATTAATATATGGAAAAACTTGTTTATATTCTGATAATCCTATGACGTTACTCCCATATCCAAAGCAGACTGAATGATTACACATCATCAATCTACCATCTCCAATATTCTTTCACTCAGTGACCCCTACATATCCCATGACAAATGTGTACGTTTTAAACGTTCTCTTGAATTTTAATAAAGTCAGTATTGAAGTGAAAGGGATTAACTGGAGCTGTTTGTTCAGTGACTGTGATTAATGTCAATCTCTGTGGATTCGAATTAACCGAGTGGAGAGTTTTCATTGTTCATTGATAAATGGGCTCTGTTCAATGTGTTATCCCATAGTATGAGTTGGAGCATCACCAACAGCACAAACAGGGATCAGCAGCTGCAGAGAGCGAAGGAGCAAAAATCAGAATCTGAGAACATTAGACTGGAACGTTACAATAATGGTTCAGAATTTGTGGACCATGGATTGAAATGTTCCAACGGTGGATCAGTATCTGAGAACAGCAGACTGGAATGTTCCAATAATGGATCAAAACTTGAGAACATTAGACTGGCATGTTCCAACAATGGACAGAAGTTTATCTTTGGGTCTTTACTGGTTTTCTCGGCCTGGGATATTATTAACATTGCGGATCAAGCGTGTCCTTTGGATTATACAAGGTGGTTACTATCCCATCCTTGCTATAGTTAGTGTTCCTAGTAAGTCATTTTATGTGTCTATTAAACGGTTTGAACTGAATTTCTGCTTATGCTATGTAAAGTTTGGAAAAGTGGAAGTCATTTTTATCAGTTCCAAACAAAAATTCCTTTCCTCATAAATTATAACTATCAAAATACCATTTAAATTGCTCACTAATATGCGAGAAGGAACCAGACTGATCACAAACTCCATAATCCTTTCTGTCTACACAGATTTACATTTCCACTCACCAATCCTGTCCAATACTCCACCATGATATCCCAGTCTCGTCCTCAATCTCAGCGCAACCTCTGAATAAACCATGATTTGTGCCTTTGTTCAAAAAGATTCAAGTCCCTTCTAACCACATTTCCATTACAAAGTAATTGGTTTTGAGAATGTTTTGCTTGTTCTCCGCACATACACGAAGACAATTTATGGTGGCCAAGTCATTGAATCATAATCTACAGCCGCAGATTATTACTCTGTTGATATCTCATGAAGTAATTGGTGGAATTTAAAAGCAACCATCATGATTTATTATAAAGAGCCCATCAGCTTGCTGCAAGTCCTTTTGGGAAGTCAATGTGACATCCTTCCATAGTCAGGTTTCTGTGTGACTTCTATGATGAACATGTGGTTGTACTGTACCTTTAAGAGAATTAAAAGCCAGCAATAACTACCTGATTGTATCAAGTGTTCTGAAAAAAAAAGATAAAGTGTAACATTTGTTCAAATAAATTGATTAGCTGATGCCTGGAGACAAAAAACAAATTCAGCCCAAACAGTTTAAATTATACCCCAAAATACCCACCGCTCATCAAGTTTAAATATACTATACTGACAATCTTAAAAGCCAATGACACAGTCCAATGCTTTGGGGGTAAAAGACCATAGACAATTGAACTGTTAAGAGGAGAACTGGCAAGCTACCAGCATGTAAAGGTTGCATGAAAAATAGCTCCCTTAATGGTACCTTTATTGATCAGTAACTGGTGAAGCAGAATCCCCAAGAAGAAAAGAAGACAGGAATACGCAGAAGAACTGAAAGCTTCCTGGTTTTGAGATATGAAGTTTTGATTTGTAAATCTTAATTAAGAGACTTTTTGGACTAGTATTGTGGAGGGGGAAGTTCAAAGATAGGTTAGAGGAAGAAGTTGTAAATAAGTGTTTGTTAATAATTCTTTATACTTTATGAAATGAAGTTACTAATTTTTACTTTAAATAGTTCTTGGACTCTAGAATTTTCAGGGATTACTGCACGGTGTAAATCTTTTCTCTGTTGCTGGTTTTAAATCAAGCAGGAGAATTTATCCTGTGTCGTAACACTGCAAACCCTCAGCAATGTGTTTTACTCTTTACTGTCCTGTGGAGCAGCTGAACCGGCCACTCAGTTCAAGATCCGTATGGAATGCTGCTCTGACCAGGGCTGCACACATCCCCTTAAAAAAGAACCAAAGGAAAGGTAGCTCCCTTCCTCTGCCCGTTTCCCGTATTCCTACTGCTCACTTCCATTCAGGTCGGTGATCATCCCCGATTTTAATGTACTCAATCTCATTGAAATTCTCCCTGAGCGTGATGCTCATCTCCATAGGTATCTCTGGTGCTGGCTTTATTGATGCTGACATACAGATGTAAGGAACATCTAAATTCCACGTCAGTCGTAGTGCATAGAGAAGGAATGGCTTTTTCCGCCACAAGAAAGAAACGGAGGCAGCTAAGTGATGGAAAAGAATTATTGTGATCAACTCTGGAGTGTTATTGAGGTATTATTTGTGGTATTGTGGACAGGCATTCTCTCCTTTATAAGGAGTAATCTCCTTGCCACAGAAAGAGTGCAATGGGGTTTCACCGGACTCAACCCTGGAATTAAGGTACAATGATGAGTGAGTGAAGATTAATCTGTAGCGCTGTAAGAGAATTAGAGGTGATTGCATTGAACCTTGAGGGGGATGCACAATGACTCAATATGTTCTAAACAGACACTGATACGGTGATAAATTCAACGGCTTGGTTTTTTTTTACTCGGGCTACATGATTCTGGATAGTTTAAGTGCCTCTGAGAACGTTCCCTCACCCACTCTCACTCCCCATTTCGATTGAGAGAGCGGTCCAAGCTTTTGAATAAAGTCTCCCCATATTAATACAGTTCGTTTGGTGTGTGATGCTGCACTTAAACGTCTTGTTATCCACAATCCCGACAGCAGCCACAATACCTTCTTTATAAAAGAGTTAACTATTGCCACCAGTTTCTGACGTCCTCTGTGAACATGGGTCTGTCTTCTCGGAGAACGAAGATGACTCCTTCAGACTTGACACAAAACATAAGGCTTCCCTCCTCACTGTCAGAAAATTACGTCAAAGTAGCACGTGTTCCACAAACAATGGAGCCATGAATGACATCATGGACCCCTCTATCAGTGCAGTCTCTGTTTCACTGGTTTGTCATGTTGGAGCATCAAGGACACCCCTGTGTTCCTGCATAAACGTCTTGAGGAGCTGAATGGCCTTCTGATTTGGAACAGCCTGTTCCTGTTCAACAGCTCAGTGTGCTGGCCAGACTCCTTTGCTTCCTGTGTAACAGGCAGGAGGATTGAATGGGCTGTTCCTCTTCTTGTTCAGTTGTTTCAATGGGCTGAATGGCTTTCACATATCCGTGTGTAACCTGCTGGAGATGCTAAATGAGCTCCTCTTTTAACTGTGGAAATGTGCAGTGTCTGGCTGTGCTGTTACATGAATGTTACCAGCACTTTAACAGCACAAACCTAACAGCTGTCCAGATCTTGCTGCACGTGGACACAGAGTCTGGTTCAAGAGCTGAGGGGGGACAAAATGTTCTGAACATTGTGTGATCATCAGTGACCAGCCCCACTTCTGATCTTATGGTGGGTTGGGCCGGGGGCTAGGGGGAAGCGTAGACATTGATGAAGCAGCTGAAGGTATTTGTGCTGAGGTAGCTACTCTGAGGATCTCCTGCAGAGATGTCTCAGGATGGAGAGGATTGTCTGCCACCGAACACAAACATATTTCTTTGTGCTCTGAAAGACCTCGACCAGTGGGGAGGGTACACCTGATTCACATTAAATTCAAATACGCAGCTGGTCCCAATAAGATCCTCAGTCAAATACTACCTAGATATCAGAGCCATTCACTCTTTCCTGAGCCCCTGTGGTCAGCACTTGTTCATATCAATAGGTGCCAGTGTATTGTAGGTAGTGATTTCTTCTCACAGAGGGTAATGTACATCAAGATTTATCTGGGGTAGACAGCTAGGACAGCTAGATCACTGAGAGTGTTTAAAGAGGAGGTTGATGTATATTTGATCTATCAGAGAGCTAAGGGATATCATAAATAGGGCACTAAAGAGACGCTAAGGCCAATAGTAGATCAGCCATGCTCACATACAATGGCTGGATTGTCCGAATTTCCTACTCCTGTTTCTTATGTTCTCATATTCTGTCATTGGAAAGTCAGTGGTTGTAATTTTCCTGGACATTCATTCTATTATTGAGTGTTGCAGTCAGAGAGAGACAAGTATTTCGCACGATATCTCTGGGTGAGGTATGGGGACTGTATTCACAATGAATCTGGGTCTAGACCATGACCAACAAATGAAGCACTCCATAAAGAGACTGGACATGTATTTCAAACCCAGCCTGGATTTCCAAACAACATTTTCCTACCCACACCAAACCATGTGTGACAATTTTGAGAGACTGAATGATATCATGTGTTACTGTGTACCAAGAGCTTGGAGCAAGCAGCCTCCACCTGCTCCATGCAGTAGGTTTGAGAAGCTGAATTTAACATAGGAATATCCGACTGAGGAGCAGGAGCTGTTCATTAAATACTTTGTTATTGCTCCACCAGGCACTATAGATCTTAGCTGATCTGATTGTGGACTCAGCACCACTTTTCTATCTGTATACCATTTTCCCACATTCACTTCACTGTCAGATATTGAACAAACACAACTTTAAATAAATGCAAACACCCAGGCACCACACCACTTGAACAGCACTTTGAGAATCTCTTGTTCATGTTCCCACCAATGTTGGATGATCATCGATGCCTTTTCCAGCCCTACTCGTCCACTGTTTAAAACAAAATGTAAATGTAACCAGTTTTGAGACGTGGCCAATAATATACATCTCAGGCTGAGTCATTTTCCAGAAAAAAGCGAGACACAGAAAGATGAACTCATAACCGATGGTAAAATGATAGCGTGTCCCAAATGTTGTTTTTCTGCCTTTGAAATTATTCTACTTACACAAGCTGCTTTTAATGGGGGTTACTTCCTGGAACAGTTGAGTTAGGCTGAATTCCCTTTGCTTCAGGAAGTGGAGAGATTCCAATAAAACCTCATCGGCAATCTTTCTCGAGTGGTAAAGATGATTCAGGAATTTTATGGTCTCACATTTTGTCGTCAGGAGAAACAAAGTAAGAGAAAGGTATCTATCGGCTGTTGTTTCTCAGACAGGGAACATTTTTCTCCCTCGCTATTTTGAACCATCCAATAATGTCAACTGAACATCAAACTGGACCATGTGCAATCTCCTTGAATATTCTCTGGAATGTCTGATAATGCAGGTGCATCATTGCTGTTGTTGTACACAGTGCCTTTCATGAAAAAAAAATTGACCCGGCTTTGTAATTTGATGACATGTTTATCTAAATCTGCGTATTTTTTTAATAACTGATGTCTTCATAAGTGTGTTAATATCAAAACAACTTGTCATCAAAATTTATTCACTAGGTTTAGTCTCCCTGACAAAAGAAAACATGCATCCAGTAGATAAACCTTTCTGAAAATCATGTACAGTTCAATTAGATTGCTCATCTGAGGTTGAGAGTGATAATACTCCATACAAAAAGGCCTTCATTCCAGGAATGAGTAAAGGGAAACATCTTTGAAAATCTTCTAAAGAGATTTTTTTTTTAGGGTATCAAAATTGCACACAACGTATCAGATGTGGCCTCAATGCCATGTATTGATGCAGTAGCCATTCCGGATTAAACCCGATACCCTAAGCCAGAAACAGTATCATTCCGTTTATCTTCCAAATTACTTGCTGCATCTGCAGACTAACTTCACATGAATCATGTACAGAGCACACAAAAACAATCTCTATCACAGAGTTCTGCAATCTCCACTCAATTAAATTGTTTCCTGCGGTTCTAACCTTCCTACCAAAATAGACAACTCACGTTATGCTGAAGGTTTGCTCGCTTACCTTCCCTGAGCAGATCACATTGCACACTCACTACTTCCATTTGACGATATATTGAATGGCCATCTTGGTTTACGAGCTAAATGAGCTTCAAGCCAATCAGTCCCCTTCTTCCAGATCGTTGATACAAATTATTGATCATTGATGCCCCCTCAGTGATCTCTGAGGCACTAATATAGTTACAGATTTGCAACCTGAAAATAAACATTTATCCGTATTTCTTATTAGTGATAGCTTCCTTGTCCCTATATAACAGCTCAGGCGGGTTGAATGGCCTCCTGTTGGTCTCTGTAATGTACTCAATGAGCTGAATTACTTCATTCTCCGTTCCTCTATAACTCTATAGAGGGGTAGAATGATCTTTTCTCATCTCATTGTTGCGATCCTGTGTGGCTGAATGGGGTAGTCCCCTAATCTGTAACAGCCTCGAGGAAGGATTGAGGAAAGAACACATGTGGTAGGGGCAGCAGTATATCTCTGTAACAGCCTCGAGGGTGGATTGATGGCACAACACATGGGGTAGGTGCAGCAGTTGTCCATTCAACGGCACAAATCAGAATGCTCATGGCTGATCTGAGTGTGTCTGACCATCCGTCTCCTGTCTATTCCCAATAAACATTGACTCTCCTGTCCAGCAAAGATCAGTCCAGCTCAGTCTTGAATCTCTTCAATAACCACGTCTTCGGTGCTCCCTGAGGACGAGGGCACCACAGATAACACAACACTAAAGGGAAAGGGACATCCTTATTTCATTTCAGGACCCGCTATTTTAAAACTGTGTTAACCGAACATCAAATCGCCACCTCATTTCAGATATAAGGACATAATAATTAGAAATAGACATAAACCATTCAGCTGTCCAGATATGTTCCACATTACCACTGACTCTTTCTAATCAAATATGCAATAAACCCAGCATCGGCTGCTGTCTCTGGAAGAGAATACATGGTAGCAAAACACCACACGAGCATTAAAAAAGGAAGAGAATTAGGCCATTTGGCCCATCGAGAATGATATGCCGTTCAATAATTTCTTATATGTTCCGCAACCAAATTCTCCACCCTTCTCCCTAGAATCCTTGATACCCTTATAAATACAAAAACTATCAATTTATGTCTTAATGACACTAGTGTCTGTGTCTCTGTGTGCATGCATGTGTGTGTGTCCATGTGCTTGTTATCTGAGTATTTGTGTGTCTATATCTGACTGTCTGTGTATCAGCGTGTGTGTTTTTATTTGTTTTCGCGCCTAGTTGTGTGTGACTGCATATGCCTCTGTGTGCCTCTACGTGTGTGCATGCCTATTTGCTTGTACATATTGTGTGTGCTAATATACTGGGGTGTTTACCAATATTTATATGTATTTCTATGCCTGCATCCCTGTGAAATGAGGTATGTGTTTTTGGGAGTGAGAGAGCTGGCGCTGGAACAGACAGGGAGTTTAAATCGAGAATTGCCCTTCCCTGGCCATTGCTGCTTAGTTGGTTGGTGTTTCGTGGATGGCTCCGAATCTCCACATGAGGTGTCCCGGTGTTCTCCGGCTTGGGCAGGATCCTTCTACATAGTGGGGGGAGGGAACGAATTTCGGGCACTCCACCTCCCAGCTTGGCCCTTTCTGTCCTATTCCAGGAGAAAGGGTGGGAGGGAGTGAGGTTGGGAGTGGGTGACCCTGCTTTTACTGCTGGTGTAGGTGGGGGAGTGAAATGTGAGGTGTCCTCAGGGAGTCTGTCTACAGTGTTGTATCCATGTAGCATTATTAGTGTGGGGGGTAGGGGGGGAGTATTGCGTCGGTGACAGAAGGTGTTGAATTCTATAGTGAGAGTGGTAGTGCTTGAGCCGTGTTTGAAGATGGAGCATAAGCCTTGTTTCGGGGTAGGTGTTATAACAGATATACAGTGAGTGTGAGGGAGCAGAGAGAATACGGTGACTCTTATCCTGGCAGAGCGGGCAGGGTATTGATGCTTGTCGTGTATTTCTGGATATTTCTTCAGATCATCTCAGCGTCAACGTGAGCCTCCCTGAACGTCTTTTCCAAGTCTATCACTAATAACGCCACAGACCCTTTCCCTCAGATTCCACAGCGTCCATTTGGGTGGATCTTACAAATAGCAAGGAGAAACAAACATTGATGGGTTATATATCGAAACCAAAAACGGTGTGCAAATAGTTAGCATCATATGCTCTAGAAATTAGATATACAAGTGGAAGCAATGGCTTAGTGTTGTTATCTCTGGACCCTTAAACCAGAGACTCAGGGAATATTCTGTTACCTGGGTTCGAAACCTGCCATGGCAAATGGTGGAATTTGAATTCAGTAAGTATCGGGAATCAAGGGTCTATGATAACCATGAATCCATTATTGATTGTTGGAAAAGCTTATCTAGTTCACTACTACACTTTCGGGAAGGTAACTGCTATCTTTAGCAGGTCTGGCCTGCATATGACTCCAGATCCACAGCAATGTTGTTGAATCTTAACTGTCCTCTGACATGGGCAACAAATGCTGATTATCCAGGAACACCCTCGTTCTGTGAATGAGTAACAAGTAATCATGGATGCTGCAGTAATAATGGATGGTGTCAAGTTACATCTAAACTGCATTAACTAAGTGACTTCTAATGTGGTGAAAAAAAAATCCAAATGTGTATCAGGTAGGTTGAAGAGTATGTTGTGAACCAAACTGAAGACCATGTTTGTTTGCATTTGGTGTTGTGTGGGCAGGAGGACTAATGACTAACCTTGCTCTGAAGCAGCTTTTGAGGAATAGTGACATTAATATGTTGCATTTTAAACGGTGTCTGCATACGATATAGAATGTGTGAACATTCTGGTCAAACATCATGGAAGCCTGGAGACGAGAGGGTTAAGTTCGCTCCAGTGAATTGGGAAAGTACAATATAACATTCAGTGGGAGACAAGCAATGGTTGTTAGAGTCAGAGAGCTCTACAGCACAGACACAGGCCCTTCGGTCCAACGTGGTCCATTCTGACGAAAATATCCAACTATGCTAATCCCACTTCCCTGCCATTGCCTTGTATTCTTCTAATCCTTTCCTATCCGTGTATTTGTCAAAATGCCTTTTAAATGTTGTTAATGTGCCCACCTCAACCACTTATATTGGTACCTCATTCCATATGCGTACCATCCTGTGTGTAAACAAATTGCTGCTCAGGTTCGCTTTTATTCTTTCCCCTCTCACTTTAACCTGATACCCTCTAGTCCGTGAGTTCCCAACCCTGGGAAAAGAAACGGAGTGCATTCACTTTATTCATGCCTCCCATGATCAGATACATTTATATGAGATTCCCCCTCAGTGTCATACACTCTAAAGTAAACAGTCCTAGCTTGTCCTACCTCTCCCTTTCACTTGGCAACAAACTTGTAAATTTCTTGTGCACTCTTTCCAGTTTAATAACATCCTTCCTGTAGCAAAGTGAACAAAACTGAACATAACTCTACAAGTATGAGCTGAGCAGCGTACTGTATAACTGCAACATGACTCCCCAACTTCGATATTCAATGCCCTGATAGATGAAGGCCAGTGTGCCAAAAGCCTTCTTAACTACCCTGTAATCCTCTGAATCAACTTGCACAGACCCGTGCACCTGAATTCCAGGGTCCCTCTGTTCATCTACAACTCTTAAGGTCCAACCATTCACCATGACATTCCGACCCTGATTTGACTTTCGAAAATGCAAGATCTCACATTTATCTATTTTAAACTACATTTGCCATTTCTCGTCCCATGTCCCCAGCTGATCAAAAACCTGCTGCAATTTGTGATAACCTTCCTCACCATCTGTAATACCACATATTTTAGTTTCAGCTACAATCTTGCTAATCATGCCTTATACATTCTAATCGAGACCATTATGCATATAGCAAACAGTAATGGTCCCATCATCGACCCCTGAGGCACTCCACTAGTGACAGGCCTCCAGTCTGACAAGCATCCTTCCACTATTACCCTCTGCATCCCAAAATCAAGACAATTTTGAATCCAATTTGCAAGCTCCCCCTCAATTTCAGGCGATTCTAATCTTCTCGAGCAGCATACCATGTGGAACGTTATTGAAGGCCTTACTGAAATCCACATGGACTACCTAAACTACCCTGTCTTCGTCAAAGTTGTGAGCCACGATCTCCCATGCGCAAAGCCGTGCTGACTGCTTCTAATCAAACCCTGTCTTTCCAAATGCATGTATATCTTCTCTCTCAAAATCGTCTCAAGTGACTTACTTACCACTAGATTTGTAGCCCTTCTTGAGTAACGGCACAGAATTTGCTACCCTCCTGTCCTCCATGACCTCACCTGTGGCCAGCAATGATGCAAAAATATCAGCCATGTCCCTTCCAATTTCTTCTCTGTCCTCCTGAAGTGTTCTTAGAGTTATCTGGTCAAGACCAGGAGATTTATAGAAACATTGAAAAATACGTCTATTTCTTCAAGGTAAAAACATCAAGGAGTGAGAACGTGACTTAATGATGGTTAACATAATGAACTAAAGATTATATTAATCATAGGAAGTGACATCAGAAAAATTCCAGACATTGTAGAAACCAGAGAATTCTCAGATATTGATGAGCCAGAATAGGAGGGCCATAAAAGGGATGAGGAAATCAAAAAGAGAACATACATGCTAACAAACATGAACACGAAGACTGCAAATATCTACGATCTGTATTTCAAAGGAAACAAAATAAAAACAAGTTTGAATGTGGAAATTTGTCATGGGAAAGGAGAGTTTATTGTGGAGAATAGGGAAATGGCCAAGAGAAAAACCAGCTACATTGCATCTGTGTTCATGGAGGAAGATCCAGAAAATCTCTAAGAATACCAAGTGATAATATAGGGCTTGTGGCACTAAAGATAAAGTCAATTTATATCAGTAACCGGTAGCTTTAAAGGTAGCTGGATTCAGCATTGCTAAGTCATAGAGTCATAGAGATGCACAGCATGAAAACAGACCCTTCAGTCCAACCCGTCCATGCCGACCAGATATCCCAACCCAATCTAGACCCACCTTCCAGCACCAGGCCCACATCCCTTCAAACCCTTCCTATTCATATACTCATCAAAATGCCTCTTAAATGTTGCAATTGTATCAGCCTCCACCACTGACTCTGGCAATTCATTCCATACCCGTATCAGCCTCTATGTGAAACTGTTGCCCCGTAGGTCTCTTTTATGTCATTCCCCTCTGAGCCTAAACCTATGCCCTCTAGTTCTGGACTCCCCCACCCCAGGAAAAATACATTGACTATTTACCCTATCCATGCCCCTCATAATTTCTTAAACCTCAACCTCTGACGTTCCAGGGAAAACAGCCCCAGCCTGTTCAGCCTCTCCCTATAACTCAAATCCTCCAACCCTTGTAAATCTTTTCTGAACCCTTTCAAGTTTCACAACATCTTTCCAATAGGAAGGAAACCAGAATTGCATGCAATATTCCAACAGTGGCATAACCAATGTCCTGTACAGCCGCAACATGACCTCCCAACTCCTGTCCTCAATACTCTGACCAATAAAGGAAAGCATACCAAACGCCGTCTTCACTATCCTATCTACCTGAGAGTCCATTTTCAAGGAGTTATGAACCTGCACTCCAAAGTCTCCTTGATCATCAACACTCCCTTGGATCTTACCATTAAGTGGTATAAGTCCTACTAAAATTTGCTTTCCTAAAATGCAGCACCTTGCATTTATCTGAATTAAACTCGATCTGCCACTTCTCAGCCCATTGGCCCATTTGGTCAAGATCCTGTTGTAATCTGCTGTACCCCTTTTCACTGTCCACGATAACTCTAATTTTGGTATCATCTGCAAACTTACTAACTGTACCTCTTATGCTCGCATCCAAATTATTTATGTAATTGACGAAAAGTAGAGGACCCAGCACCGGTCCTTGTGTCACTCGACTGGTCACAGGCCTCCAGTCTGAAAAACAACCCTCCACCACCACTCTCTGTCTTCTACCTTTGAACCAGTTCTGTATATCCAAATGGTAAGTTCTCCCTGTATTCTGTGAGATCTAACCTTCCTAGTCAATCTCTGTTTGGGAGCCTTGTCGAACGAAAACTGAAGTCCATATAGATCACAACTGCCCTCATCAATCCTCTTTGTTACTTCCTCAAAAAATTCAATCAAGCTTGTGAGACGCGATTTACCACACACAAAGCCATGTTGACTTTCTCTAGTCAGCCCTTGCCTTACGAAATATATGTACATCCTGTCCCTCAGGATTTCCTGCAATGACGTGCCCACCACCAACGTCAGGCTCACTGGTCTATAGTTCCCTGGCTCTTCCTTACCACACTTCTGAAACAGTGGCACCACGTTAGGTCACGTCCAGTCTTTCGGTGCCTCAACTGTGACTTTCAATGATACAGACACCGCAACAAGAGGCCCAGTAATCACTTCTCTAGCTTCCCACAGAGTTCTAGGGAACACTTGATCAGATCCTGGGGATTTATCCACCTTTATGCGTTTCAAGACATCCAGCACTTCCGCCTCTGTAATATGACATCCTGCAAGATGTCACCATCTATTTCCCTTCAGTCTGTATATTCCATATCCTTTTCCACGGTGTAAACTGATGCAAAATACTCATTAAGTATCTCCACCATTTTCTGCGGCTCCACACAAAGGCCACTTTGCTGTTATTTGAGGTGCTCTGTTCTCTCTCTAGTTACCCTATTGTCCTTAATGTATTTGTAAAAACTTTTTGGATTCTTCTTACTTCTATTTGCCAAAGTTATAGAACATAGAACATAGAACATTACAGCGCAGTACAGGCCCTTCGGCCCTCGATGTTGCGCCGATCAAAGCACACCTAACCTACACTAAGCCACTATCCTCCATATACCTATCCAATGCCCGCTTAAATACCCATAAAGAGGGAGAGTCCACTACTGCTACTGGCAGTTCATTCCATGAACTTACGACTCGCTGAGTGAAGAACCTACCCCTAACATCAGTCCTCTATCTACCCCCCCTTAATTTAAAGCTATGCCCCCTTGTAATAGCTGACTCCATACGTGGAAAAAGGTTCTCACTGTCAACCCTATCTAACCCCCTAATCATCTTGTACACCTCTATCAAGTCACCCCTAAACCTTCTTTTCTCCAATGAAAACAACCCCAAGTGCCTCAGCCTTTCCTCATAGGATCTTCCTACCATACCAGGCAACATCCTGGTAAACTTCCTCTGCACCCGTTCCAGTGCCTCCACATCCTTCCTATAGTATGGCGACCAAAACTGCACACAATATTCCAGATGCGGCCGCACCAGAGTCTTATACAACTGCAGCATGACCTCAGGACTCCGGAACTCAATTCCTCTACCAATGAAAGCCAGTACGCCATATGCCTTCTTCACTGCACTATTTACCTGGGTGGCAACTTTCAGAGATCTGTGTACATGGACACCAAGATCCCTCTGCTCTTCCACACTACCAAGTATCCGACCATTAGCCCAGTACCCCATCTTTTTATTACACTTACCAAAGTGAATCACCTCACACTTAGCTACATTGAACTCCATTTGCCACCTTTCTGCCCAGCTCTGCAGCTTCTCTATATCCCGCTGTAACCTGCCACATCCTTCCTCACTGTCTACAACTCCTCCGACTTTCGTATCATCTGCAAACTTGCTCACCCAACCTTCTAACCCTTCCTCCAGGTCATTTATAAAAATGACAAACAGCAATGGTCCCAAAACAGATCCTTGCGGAACACCGCTAGTGACGGCACTCCAAGATGAATCTTTGCCATCAACTACTACCCTCTGTCTTCTTCCAGCCAGCCAATTCCTAATCCAAACCTCCAACTCACCCTCAATGCCATATCTCTGTATTTTCTGCAGTAGCCTACCATGGGGGACCTTATCAAACGCCTTACTAAAGTCCATATATACCACATCTACCGCTTTCCCCTCATCTACCTCCTTAGTCACCTTCTCAAAGAATTCAATAAGGTTTGTGAGGCACGACCTGCCCTTCACAAAACCATGCTGACTATCCTTGATCACATTATTCTTATCCAGATGTGCATAAATCCTATCCCTTACAATTCTCTCTAAGACTTTGCCCACAACAGAAGTGAGACTCACTGGCCTATAGTTACTAGGATTATCCCTACTCCCCTTCTTGAACAAGGGAACCACGTTTGCTAGCCTCCAGTCCTCTGGCACTACTCCTGTAGACAAAGAGAACACAAAAATCAAGGCCAATGGCTCTGCAATCTCCTCCCTTGCTTCCCAGAGAATCCTAGGATAAATGCCATCAGGCCCAGGGGACTTATCTATTTTCACCCTTGCCAGAATTTCCAACACCTCTTCTCTACATATCTCAAAGCCATCCATTCTACTTATTCGTGCCTCAGTATTCATATCGACAACAATGTCCTGTTCCTGAGTGAATACTGACAAAAAGTATTCATTCAGTGCCTCCCCAATCTCTTCAGCCTCCACACGCAGCTTCCCATTACTATCCTTGATTGGACCTATTCCTACCCTAGTCATTCTTTTATTCCTAACATACCTATAGAAAGCCTTAGGGTTTTCCCTAATCCTACCAACTAAGGACCTCTCATGTCCCCTCCTTGCTGCTCTTCGCTCTCTCTTCAGGTCCTTCCGGGCTACCTTATAACTCTCAATCGCCCCTATTGAACCTTCACGCCTCATCTTTACAAAGGCCGCCCTCTTCCATTTAACAAGGGATTCCAATTCCTTATTAAACCACGGCTCCCTCACACGACCCTTTCCTCCCTGCCTGATAGGTACGTACTTATCAAGGACACTCAATAGTTGCTCCTTGAACAAGTTCCACATATCAATTACGCTCTTGCCTTGGAATCTACTTTTCCAATCCACACATCCTAAGTCATGCCTCAACGCATCATAATTTCCCTGCCCCCAGCTATAACTCTTGCCCTGTAGTACACACTTATCCCTCTCCATCACGAGTGTAAAAATCACCGAATTGTGGTCACTGTCCCCAAAGTGCTCAGCTACCTCTAGTTCTAATACCTGGCCTGGTTCGTTACCCAGAACCAAATCCAGTATGGCCTCACCTCTTGTTGGCTTATCTACATATTGTGTCAGGAAACTCTCCTGCACACATTGCACAAACACTGACCCATCTAACGAACTGGAGCTATAGCTTTCCCAATCAATATCAGGAAAGTTAAAGTCTCCCTTAACAATCACCCTATTACTGTCACTCTTCTCCTGAATCATCTTCACAATCCTTTCTTCAACGATTCTAGGACTATTAGGAGGCCTGTAAAAGACTCCTAACAGGGTGACCTCACCTCTCCTATTCCTAACCTCAACCCAAACTACCTCAGATGGCAAATCTTCGTCTATCTTCCTTTCCACCGCTGTAATACTATCTTTGACAAGCAAAGCCACACCCCCCCCCCCCTCTTTTACCACCACCTCTGACCCTACTAAAACATTTAAACCCTGGAACCTGCAACAGCCAATCCTGTCCCTGATCTAGCCATGTCTCCGTAATAGCCACAACATCGAAGTCCCAGGTACCAACCCACGCTGCAAGTTCACCTACCTTATTTCGTATACTTCCGGCATTAAAGTATACACGCTTCAAACCACTCTTCTGTTTACAGGCACCCTCCTTTAAGATTGATGCCATATTCCTAACCTCCCTACACTCCAGGTCCTGCACCCTAAAGCTACAGTCTAGGTTCCCATGCCCCTGCAGAGTTAGTTTAAACCCCCCCCAAGAGCACTAGCAAACCTCCCCCCAAGGATACTGGTGCCCCTCAGGTTCAGGTGCAGACCATCCTGTTTATAGAGGTCCCACCTTCCCCAGAAAGAACCCCAGTTATCCAAGTACCGAAATCCCTCCCTCCTGCACCATCCCTGTAGCCACGTATTTAACTCTTCTCTCTCCCTATTCCTCGACTCTCTATCACGTGGCACGGGTAACAAACCAGAGACAACAACTCTGTTCGTTCTAACTCTGAGCTTCCAACCTAGCTCCCTAAGAGCCTGTCTAACATCCTCAGCATTCCTCCTACCTATGTCATTGGTGCCAATATGGACCACGACTTCAGGCTGCTCCCCCTCCCCCTTAAGGACCCGGAAAACACAATCAGAGACATCACATACCCTTGCACCTGGGAGGCAACATACCAAACGTGAGTCTCTCTCGTTCCCACAAAACCGCCTATCTGTGCCCCGAACTATCGAGTCCCCAATTATTATTGCTCTGCTCTTCTCCACCCTTCCCTTCTGAGCAACGGGGACAGGCTCCGTGCCAGAGGCCTGAGCCCCGTCACTTACCCCTGGTAAGTCGTCCGCCCCACAAGTATCCAAAACGGTATACTTGTTCTTGAGGGGAACGACCGCAGGGGGTCCCTGCACTGGCTGCTTCCTCCCAGTCCCCCTCACTGTTACCCATCTATCTGCCATCTTTGGAGTTACTACTTCCCTATAGCTCCTATCTATGACCCCCTCTGCCTCCCGAATGATCCGAAGTTCATCCAACTCCAGCTCCAGTTCCCTAACACGGTCTTGGAGGAGCTGGAGATGGGTGCACTTCCTTCAACTGCGCGCTTTTAAAGGGGAAATAAACCTACCCAGGTAAGCTTACGCTCTACCTGCTTCCGGGTCTCGGCTGCCTCTCTGGTCGTCGTCACTTCCCCCTGCTGCTCCCGCTCTTTCTGTGAAGAGAGAGAGTGAAAAAAACACCGCTGCCCGCTACCGGTAAGTACTTTTAAAACAAACAGTCTTACCTTAGCTGCTGCTCGCACTCAAAATGACCGTTAGCGTCGAAGGGTGAGTATTTATACTCACTGCTTTCCTTCCCGGCTGCCTCTCTGGTCGTCGTCACTTCCCCCTCATGTTATCTCATGTCCCCATTTTCTCTCCAGATTTCCCTCTTAATATTATTCCTACTTACTTTATACTCTTCCAATTATTCAATAGATATATCCTGTCTATATCTTATATATGCTTCCTTCTTTTTCGTAAGCAACCCTCAATTCCATTAGTCATCCAGCATTCCCTATATCTACCAGACTTTCATTGCACCCTAACAGGAATATGCTTTCGCTCTATCTTTCTTATCTCATTACTGAAGGTTCCAACTTTCTAGCCGTCACTTCACCTGCGAACATCTGCCCCCAATCAGCTTCCAAAATTTTTGCCTAATACCGTCAAAATTGGCCTTTCTCCAATTTAGAACTTAGCCTTTAGATCTGCTCTATCCTTTTCAATCTCTGGCCTCAAAGTGCTCTCTGACTGACACCTCAGTCATCTGCCCTGCCTTTCTTCCCAAGTTGTTGTGGTTCTGTTCGCCGAGCTGGGAATTTGTGTTGCAGACGTTTCGTCCCCTGTCTAGGTGACATCATCTGTGCTTGGGAGCCTCCTGTGAAGCACTGCTGTGATCTTTCCTCGGCATTCGAAGTGGTTTGAATCTGCCGCTTCCGGTTGTCAGTTCCAGCTGTCCATTGCAGCTGTCCACATCGATCTGGACCCAATATACCGACCACTGCAACGGACAGTTGGAACTGACAACCGGAAGCGGCAGATTCAAACCACTACAAATGCCAGAGGATAGATCCCAGAAGCGCTTCACAGGAGGCTTCCAAGCACTGAGGATGTCATCTAGACAGGGGACGAAATGTCTGCAACACAAATTTCCAGCTCAGTGAACAGAACCACAACAACAAGCACCCGAGCTACAAATCTTCTCACAAACTTTTATTTCCCAAGTGTAGGTCAAGTTTTCTTTCTCTAGTAGGTACAACCACATACTGAATCAGAAATTTGTCTTGTACATACTTAACAAACTCCTCTCCATCTAAACCCTTAACAGTATGGCAGTCCCAGTCTATGTTTGAAAAGTTAGAATCCCCTACCATAACTACCCTATTATTCTTACAGATAGCTGAGATCTATTTACAAAAATGTTTCTCAATTTCCCTCTGACAATTAGGGGATTTATAATACAATTCCATTAAGTTTATCATCCCTTTCTTATTTCTCAGTTCCACCCAAATAACTTCATTGGATGTATGACGAATGAAATGTAATTCATATCAAAATCTCAGAAATAAACCAGCAGTAGAAGTATTAATTGCACTTAGTTTCATATTCGTGCACATTTTGTAGAGCCCGGAAGCCATTGCAGATAAAGGGAAGTGATTAAACATGATTAAAGCATGGTAGATGAATGGCATAGATCCATGCATATACAAAGGGATGAAGAGATAGTGTGGAGAACTTCAGACCTATTAATTTGTAATCTGGAGGGAAACTATTGGAATCTACCACATAGGATGTGATACTGGACTTTAATAATTAACAGCCACATTGGAGAGACTCAGTATTCACTTCTGAAAGGGAAATCATACTTGATAAACTTCAGAATTATTTGAAAGATATTTGGAGGAATATATGTAAATGGAAACATAAAGTTTGTTTTGCCGAAATAGAGATGGAAGGACATGTTGAAGCAGTAGCACTGAATTTTGGTGAGACTGTACCTGGAATATTCTGTACAGTTTTGGTGATCCAACCTGAGAAAGAATATACTGTCCACAGAGGAAGTGCAATGGACATTCTCCAGATTCGTCCCTCAGATGGCGAGATTGCCTGATGAGGAAACGCGGCTTGTTTTCTCTACAGTTTCAACCAATGAGAGGAGAACGCAATAAGGAGGAAATTATGCACGCGGAGGGGACTGATTAATGCAGGGGCATGGAAACCTCCTGGCCGGGCAAGATTAGAGAGAATCCTCTGATATTCTACACGTATGTCAATTGCAACAGAATAACCAGGCAACAGGTAGGACCTGTTAGTGACTTGACAAGTTGCATCCGAATCAACTTAGTGTTAGGAGACAGAGGGTGGTGGTAGAAAGCTGACTGTGTGACTGGAGGCCATTATTCAATGGTGAACTACAGAAATCAGTGCTGTGTCCCTTATTGTTTGTGATTCAGAGGTGCCGATATTGGACTGGGGTAGACAAAGTTAAAAATCACCGAACACTGCATTATGGTGGAACACATTTATTCGGAGGCACGAGCTTTCGAAGTGCACAACCACCTGATGAAGAAGCAGCGCTTCGAAAGCTAGTGCCTCCGAATAAACCTGTTGGAGTATAATCTGGTGGTGTGTGATCTTTAACCTTATTATTTGTGGTCATCATAGATGATGCCATTGTAGATATGGAGGCGGGTGGGAAGGGAGTTATAAATTAGTTTGCGTTTGACAAAAACATTGGCCGGTTGGTTGGCAGTGAGGAGGAAGGTCTTATGTTACAGCAAGATGCAGATGGAATGGTCAGATGGGTGGATCAATGGCAAATGGAATGTTACCCTGATTAATATGAGGTGATGCACTTTTGAAGAAGGAACCAGATAGATGTGGACTCAATTAATGACAGCACACTAGGAAGCTCAGAGAGTGCTTCTCTACACATCCTTGAATGTGACGAAACAGATTGATGCACTAGTTGAGAAAGCATAGGGGACCATAAACATAGCCTTTGTTCATTGAGGCACAGATTAAAATAGCTATGCAGAACTTTGGTTCGGCCAAGATGGAATACTGTGTACAGTTCTGGGAATCACATTGCATGAAGATTGTGATTGCACTGGAGGGGGTGCAGAGGAGATTCACAAGAATGTTCCCTGGGGTGGAGCACATGAACTCGGGTTGTTTACTTTGGAGCAGAGAGAATGAAGGGGACTGGATTCAGAAGGATAAGATTACAAGGGGCATGGAAATGGTGGATAGACAGCAGCTGTTCCTTTTAGTCAATGGGGCACGAACAAGGGAGCACAATTTTAAAGTGAAGGGTTTCAGCTTTAGTGAGGATTTGAGGATTGGTTTTCCAAAGGGTGTTGGGTTCTCGAATGCACTTCCTGAAAAGGCTGTTGTCATGGGTAATCTCACAACCATTAAGAAGTGCATTGTCTTGCACTTGAAGTGTCATAACACACATGGCTATGGGCTCATGTAGGGTAGTGAGATTAATGTAGACCGTTCTGTTTTTCTGACAGTACAGAGTCTATGTCCCTGTGATTGTATGGCTGCGGAAGGTTAATCATTGAGCAGCTTAAGACAGGAATTGATGAGTTTCTGAAGAGTGTATTAACAAGGGTTGCAACAGTGAAGTTGTAAAAGCTTCTAAAATTATGTCAATGACAAAATTAAGGGGGGAAAGGTCCAGCTTCCTTACAGTCTGAAACCAGAGAATGGAGAATGGAGAACAGGGAAATGGCCGAACTATGGAACAAATGCTAAAGTCATGTCTTCAGAGGAATAAACAAAATGAAAAAGAAATCTTCCCATTGATATTAGGAAACTTTAGTCTGTTGAGAAAAAGGGAATGAAATGAATGTAGCAAATAAACAGTTTTAGAGAAAGTATTGGTATTTAATTTAATGGGCATAGAAAAAGTCAACATAGATATATGGAATGGGAATCATATTTCAGAAACTGACTTACAAAATTTGGGATTTCAGGAAGAGTACAGGTAAAGCTCCAAGGCTACTATACAAATTCTAATCTTATGGGACTGCAGCTAATATGTGGACATGTTTTTTTTGAATGGGAGAGCTGACAAGAAGCAGTGAGAAGGAATACAACAATGTTTTTTTTCGATTGGAAGGCCTGAGTGATATATCAGGAATCGGGTCTTGGCTCCCAACTGTTCCCAATACTCAGCACTCTTTTGGTTGAGGGAATCAATTTCCAAGTCTACTGATGCCACTAAGCCATGTCAGATCGTGAGTGTGTGAGGAGAATGTAAAAAAGCTCCAAGGTGATTGAGACAAGTGGAGTGAGTGGGCAAATATGGGACAGATGGAGAGCAATAGGGGTAGATGTGACATTGTGCACTATGGTAGGAAAAACAGAACAGTAGCTTACCATTTGAACAGGGGTTGGTTGAAAACATATTGATGTATTAAGGAACTTCTGCTAAATTTTTGTTTCCTTCTGTGCAGACCTCTGAGGTCCACGCAGGGCAGTGAGTTCTGAAACCAGAAGTCAATACTGGGAATGGCATTGGCACACTGACCAGTGTGCACAAACCCAACAAGTGGGGAGCTGTAACATTGAAAAGGATAGGATCACCCTGTACACCAGTCACTGAAAGCAATACTTCAGGAACAGAAAAGGGTTTGGAAGGTAAATGGTGTGTTGGCCTTCATTTCAAACAGATTTGCATCCAGCTGTAAGCGTGTCTTACTGCATGCGTACAGGGCCTTGGTGAGATCCCATCTCGAACATTGTGCAGTGTTGTGTGTAGTTTTGGTCTCCATACCTGATAAAGGACAATACTAACATTAAGACAGAGCAGTGAAGGATGACCAGACTGATCTCTGGGATTCAGTCTTGTTATGGGAGCAGAGTTTGGATCGACTGGGTCTGTATTCCATGGGGTGTGGAGAAATGTGTGGAGTCTCAGTAAAATATATGAAACACTGACAGGGTGAGAACATTTGAAAGCAGAAAGATAATTCCCCTGGCTGGGACATCTAAAACAAAGAGCCACAGTATTAGCTACAGGCAGGCCACTCTGCATTATGATGACAATAAATGTCTGCACACAGAGACTGGTGAACCTGGGGAATTCTCTTCCAGATCAGGCTGTGGAAGTCAAGGCACTGAATATAAATCTAGGATTTCTACATACTGAAGGGATAGGGAGAGAGCGGGAGAATGGTGTGATGATAGACGATCAGATATCATTACAGGTTGTCCTGCAATAACGCGGTAGCTGTGTTACTGTGTAACACAGTGTTGTAGAAAATCGTGCAATATTAATAATGGGGCCTATGGGAAAAAGAGCGTATGGGGTGAACCCCACGAAATATCAGTAAAAATCAAAAATTAAAGATAGTCTAACACGCACACTAGCACAGTCTATTTAAATCTTTAAATCAAATGCTTTAATGAAATAGTATAGTAAACGTAACACTTTCACACAACCGTCACTGACTACAGCAGTGTACCTTTCACCACGCTCTTCACCAGAAAGTGCGCGGGGCTGACTGACCACGTGATGCCGACACGGGATTTCAGTTCTCCCCAAGGTTCTTCCCCTGGTTTGAAATAAATTTCCTTCTAAATTTAGACTACAGTTCAAAGTTTCAGGCTCAGGCTCAGGACTTGCAAAACTGATTACATTCCCGTTTTATCTGAACATACTGAGGGTGCATTTTGGAGTCAGAGGATCGTGAGGCTGGGTTTTGCTGTTCAACTGGTGCCAGAGATGGAATCACGTCAGAGTGAACAGGAGCTTGCGTTATGAAAAAAACTGCACAATGCCCGAATTGTGTTGCAGTCAAATCGTGTTTAATAAACATGGATTTATCAGAGAACTGCCTGTATATTGAATGAAGGAGCAAACTTACTTGATTGAAGGTACTACAGCAGTTCTTATTTTATATGTCCCGGTGTTTAAACGTACTAAAGGATATGAACACTGTGTGGGGAAACTGCATCGAGGATATTTTCTCTATGAACCAGAATGGGAAAGGCTCAATGTGTCTAATGGCCTACTCCTTTCCCGATGTCTCTGCGCAGTCTGTGGAAAAGCTCTGTAACTGTTGTTACAAGCAATCAAATATTAAGGAAGGCAGCATCTGACTGGCGACAGGACTGTGTTTCCGGTTCTCTTTCCCAAAATCAAGCTTGATGCAGGTTGTTCTATCTGGTTTTATCTTATAAAACCTCTGAGCAGTTTGATATAATTGAGTGCCTTGTTTCACCATTTCAGAGAGCATTGAAGAGTTTATCACATGTCTGTGCATCTAAAGTCACTTTTAGGCCAGACGAGGAAAGCACAGGAGATTCACTTCCTGAAAGTACATTGGGAAAGGAAATTGATGTTTACAATCGACATTGGCTACAAGGTCACTATTGTGATACCAGATTTTACATCTCGATGTGTGATTAGCTGTTTTTAATTTGCACCAGCTGCCAGAGCATTAGCCTGGTCTGGATTAATAATCCAGTCATATTTCAACAACAGCATCATCGCCACATGGGGACCCATCGGAAACCACACTGAGCAGTTTATTTCTGTGCTGCTTGACAGCTCTGTCAAATAGAACTCCTACCAATTTGACCATCATGATGGCACTGAGGGCGTGGCAAATGGTCACATTGTAATGATTCTCCTCTTTGGGAACTGCACAGATTTGAGTAATTTTCCACATTGCCAGGGAGATGTCAGAGTTGGAGCTGGAATGAAACAGCTTCCCCAGGGACACGGCTTTTTGTGCAGCACAAGTCTTCAGTCCTATTGCAGGAATGGGGTCAGGGCCCATTGCCTTTGTTGTATCTTCTGTGTTCAGCTGTTCCTCTATGTCAAGTGCAGGCAATTGAATTGGTTGAAGACTGCCCATCTGTGATTCTGTGGGCAACATGGTGAGGGTGAGGTGGATCATCGAATCAACACTTCTGGCTGAGGATGGTGCAGATACCACAACCCTGTCTTTTACACTGATGTACATGGCTATTCCGTTACTTAGGATGGGGATAGTTTTGGAGTTCTCTCCTCCACTAAGTTGTTTACTGGTCCATCGACATTTATGCCTGAATGTGGCAGGACCTCAGAGTTTAGATCTGATCTGTTCGTTTTGCTATAACTTCTCTCTCTTGATCAAATGTTAGTTCTGCTGGTTAGAAAGTAACTGGGCAAGTATCATAGCTTTAATGGGCTGTCATCAGGGATAGGTACACATGATTCTGACCCTGGCATGTTCACCCACACTCTTCACTGAACCATACATTAGCTTGATGATAATGGTAGACTGATGGATTATTCCAGGGAAATAAGTTACAGATTGTGTTTGAAAACAACACTGCTTCTGCTGCTGCTGTGGTCTACAGCATCAGATGATAACCCAGTCTGAGCTGCAAAATCTGCAATTCAATTCTACTGACTGTCCCCCAGTTCACACCGAGACCCATTCACCCATCAGTCCTGTACTCAGTGACCTGACTTGGTTTCTGATGTGGTAACACTTCCATTTTCATATTCACATTCTGCTAAGGGTCTCTCCCTGGTGTCATGCCTCCAATTTGTTACATTACTCAAATAATTTAACATATTCACACGCCTTTGGAACTTGTTCAAAAACAGAAATTGTTGAAGAAACTTCGCAGGTCTGACAGCATCTTGTGGAGTGAAAACAGAATTAATCTTTCAGGTCCAGTGACCCTTCTACAAAGCTCCCAGATTCTCCAGAAATATTTGCATCTTTATTTCCAATATCCACAGTTATTTGTTTAATTGAAAATTTGTGCTGTGCCTATTCATTTCTGGAGAAACTCAGCAGGTCTGACAGCATCTGCAGGGACAGAGAAACAGAGTTAGCGTTTCCAGTCCAATGTGACACTTCTTCAGAACTTAAAAGGATTGGAAATTGGACTTTTTAAATTCCTTAACAGAGTTGGGGGATGGGTGAAAGTGAGGACTGTAGATGCTGGAGATCAGAGCTGAAAAATGTGCTGCTGGAAAAGCGCAGCAGGTCAGGCAGCATCAAAGGAGCAGGAGAATGGACGTTTCGGGCATCAGCCCTTCTTCAGGAATGAGGAGGATATGCCAAGCAGGCTAAGATAAAACAGAGGGAGGAGGGACTTGGGGGAGGGCCGTTGGGAATGCGATAGGTGTAATAAGGTTAAGGTGAGGGTGATAGGCCGGAGAGGGGGTGGGGGTGGAGAGGTCGGGAAGAGGATTTCAGGTCAAGAAGGCGGTGCTGAGTCCGAGGGTTGGGACTGAGAAAAGGTGGGGGAGGGGAAATGAGGAAGCTGGACAAATCTGAATTCATCCCTTGTGGTTGTAGGGTTCCTAGGCATAGGATGAAGCGGGTTTTTTTTTGATTAGATTACTTACAATGTGGAAACAGGCCCTTCGGCCCAACAAGTCTACACCGCCCCGCCGAAGCCCCACCCATACCCCTACATCTACCCCTTACCTAACACGATGGGCAATTTAGCATGGCCAATTCACCTGACCTGCACATCTTTGGAGTGTGGGAGGAAACCGGAGCACCCGGAGGAAACCCACGCAGACCCGGGGAGAATGTGCAAACTCCACACAGAGAGTCACCTGAGGCGGGAATTGAACCCGGGTCTCTAGCGCTGTGAGGCAGCAGTGCTAACCACTGTGCCAACGTGCCGCCCACGTTCTTCCTCCAGGCGTCGTGTTGCCAGGGTCTGGCGATGGAGGAGTCCAAGGACCTGCATGTCCTTGGCGGAGTGGGAGAGGGAGTTAAAGTGTTCAGCCACTGGGTGGTTGGGTTGGTTGGTGCGACTGTCCCAGAGGTGTTCTCTGAAATGTTCCGCAAGTAGCAGGCCTGTCTCCCCAATGTAGAGGAGGCTACATTGGGTGCAGCGGATGCAGTAAATGATGTGTGTGGAGGTGCAGGTCAATTTGTGACGGCTATGGAAGTATCCCTTGGGGCCTTGGAGGGAAGTGAGCCGGGAGGTTTAGGCGCAAGTTTGCATTTCTTGAGGTTGCAGGGGAAGGTGCTGGTAGTGGAGGTTGGATTGGTGGGGGTTCTGGACCTGATGAGGGAGTCATGGAGGGAGTGGTCTTTCCGGAACGCTGATAGGGGAGGGGAGTGAAATATATCCTTGGTTGTGGCGTCTGCTTGCAGGTGGCGGAAATGATGAAGGATGATACAATGTATCTGGAGGTTGGTGGGGTAGTGGGTGAGGACCAGTGGGGTTCTGTCCTGGTGGCAATTGGAGGTGCGGGGTTCAAGGACGGAGGAGCGGGAAGTGGAAGAAATGTGGTGAAGAGCATCATCAACCACGTCAGAGGGGAAATTGTTGTCTTTGAAGAAGGAGGCCATCTGGGTCTTTTGGTAATCGATTGATCCTCCTGGGAGCAGATGCGGCAGAGGCAAAGGAATTAGGAATATGGCATGGCGTTTTTACAGGAGGCAGGGTGGGAGGAGGTTTAATCGAAGTAGCTGTGGGAATCATTCGGTTTATAGTAAACGTCCGTTTTGAGTCAGTCGTCCGAGATAGAAATGGAGAGGCCTAGAAAGGGGAGGGAGGAGTCTGAGACGGTCCACGTAACTTTGAGGTCTTGGTGGAAGGTGTTAGTAAAGTGGATGAACTGTTCAACCTCCTCGTGGGAGCACGAGGTAGCGCCGATACAGTCATCAATGTAGCGGAGGAAAAGGTGGGGGGTGTGGTGGTGCCAGTGTAGCTGCAGAAGATGGACTGTTCCACATATCTGATGAAGAGGCAGGCATAGCTGGGGCCCATGCGGGTGCCCATGGCCACTCCTTTGGTTTGGAGGAAGTGGGAGGATTGCAAAGAGAAGTTGTTCAGAGTGAGGACCAGTTCAGTCAGTCGAAGGAGGGTGTTAGTGGAAGGGTACTGGTTGGCACGGCGGGAAAGGAAGAAGCGGAGGGCATTGAGTCGTTCGTGATGGGGGATGGAGGTGTATAGGGACTGGATGTCCATGGTGAAGATAAGGCGTTGGGGGCTGGGGAAGCGAAAATCATGGAGGAGGTGGAGGGCGTTGGTGCCATCCCGAACGTAGATGGGGAGTTCTTGGACTAAGGGGGACAGGATCGTGTCAAGGTATGCAGAGAGGAGTTCGGTGGGGCAGGAGCAGGCTGAGACAATGGTTCGGATGGGGCAGTCAGGTTTGTGGATTTTGGGCAGGAGGTAGAAACGGGCGATGTGGGGTTGTGGGACTATGAGGTTGGAGGAAGTGGATGCAAGATCCCCTGAGGTGACGAGGTTATGTATAGTCTGGGAGATGAAGGTTTGGTGGTGGGAGGTGGGGTCATGGTCAAGGGGGCAGTAGGAGGAGGGATCTGCAAGCTGGCGTATAGCCTGAGCAATTTTAAGATCGGTGCGCCAAACAACCACCGCGCCTCCCTTGTCTGCCGGTTTGATAGTGAGGTTGGGCTTGGAATGGAGGGAGTGGAGGGCTGCACGTTGCGAGGGTGAGAGGTTGAAGTGGGTGAGAGGGGTGGACAGGTTGAGGCGGTTAATGCTGCGGTGGCAGTTGGCTATGAAGAGATCAAGGGCGGGTAAAAGGCCAGCACGAGGTGTCCAGGTGGATGGTGTGTGTTGGAGGCGGGAGAAGGGGTCGTCAGAGGGTGGGCGAGGGTGGGGCATGGGTGACAGGTAAAAGAGCGTGTGGCAAAAGGAAAACGGGCTTTTAGCAGTGTTGAACGAGAAGATGATGCAAAAAGGGTTGAAATTAAGCTGGGAATGGGGGAAAGGGCATCTCTCTATTGAGTGCAAGATGAAGAGGACACAACCATACAAGGTCATAGGGAGATCAGGAAGGAGAATGTTGACCATGTGGCATTATATAGATCTGGAAAGTGATACATTTTCACTGTAGAGATCATCACCCCCTTCAGACAAAGCAATTCAGTTGTTACCTTCTTATTGGCGCTCGTAAGAGTTTCATGCTGTCTTAGTATTGCAACATGGAGAAAAATAAATAACCGTAGGTGTTCAAAGTTTGGGAGAAGATTTGTAGCTCAGGTGCTCATTGTTGTGGTTCTGTTCGCCGAGCTGGGAATTCGTTTTGCAGATGTTTTGCCCCCTGTCTCGGTGACATCCTCAGTGACTTGGAGCCTCCTGTGAAGCGCTTCTGTGATGTCTCCTCCGGCATTTATAGTGATTTGTATCTGCCGCTTCCAGTTGTCAGTTCCAGCTGTCCGCTGTAGTGGCCGGTATATTGGGTCCAGGTCGATGTGCTTATTGATTGAATCTGTGGATGAGTGCCATGCCTCAAGGAATTCTCTGGCTGTTCTCTGTTTGGCTTGGCTTATAAATTAGAGTTGTTCCAGTTGAATACATGTTGCTTGTCATCTGCGTGCATGGCTACTAAGGATAGTTGGTCATGTCGTTTCGTGGCTAGTTGGTGTTCATGGATGCGGATCATTAGCTGTCTTTCAGTTTGTTCTATGTAGTGTTTTGTGCAGTCCTTGCATGGGATTTTGTACACTAGGAGGAAGTGAGGACTGCAGATGCTGGAGATCAGAACTGAAAATGTGTTGCTGGAAAAGCGCAGCAGGTCAGGCAGCATCCAAGGAGCAGGAGAGTAGACGTTTCGGGCATGAGCCCCTCTTCAGGAAATTTTTTGTTCAGGAAATTTTGTACACTACGTTGGTTTTGCTCACGCTGGGTATTGGGTCTTTCGTTCTGGTGCGTTGTTGTCTGAGAGTGGCTGTTGGTTTGTGTGCTGCTATGAGTCCTAGTGGTCGCAGTAATCTTGCTGTCAGTTCAGAAATGTTTTTGATGTATGGTAGTGTGGCTAGTCCTTTGGGTTGTGGCATGTCCTCATTCCGCTGTCTTTCCCTTAGGCATGTGTTAATGAAATTGCGGGGATATCCGTTTTTTGCGAATACATTGTAAAGGTGTTCTTCCTCTTTTTGCAGTTCTGGTGTAGTGCAGTGTGTTATGGCCCTTTTTAATACTGTCTTTATGCAACTTCTTTTGTGTGTGTTGGGGTGGTTGCTTTCGTAGTTTAGGACTCGGTCTGTGTGAGTGGCTTTCCTGTATACCTTTGTGGAGATTCTCCGTTCGGTGTTCTCTGTACCATCACGTCTAGGAATGGGAGTTGGTTGTCTTTTTCTCCCTCTCCAGTGAATCGGATTCATGTGAGTGTGGCGTTGATGATCTGGTGTGTGTTCTCTATTTCTGTGTTTTTAATGATTACAAAGGTGTCATCCACATATCTGACCCAGAGTTTGGGTTGAATTTGCGGTAAGACTGTTTGTTCTAAGCTTTGCATTACTGCTTCTGCTGTGAGCCCAGAGATGGGTGAACCCATGGATGTGCCGTTGATTTGTTCATATATTTGTTTGTTGAATGTGAAGTGTGTTGTGAGGCACAGGTCCAGTAGTTTGAATATGCTGTCTTTGTTGATAGGTTCCCCGTCTTGTCTGTTCTGTTTGTCCAGCAGGTTGGCTATTGTTTCTCTGGCTAGGGTTTTGTCGATAGAGGTGAACATTACATCGAATGAGACCATAGTTTCTACCTTGTCTATGTGTGTATTTCTGATGATGTCCTGGAATTCCTGCGTTTACTGTACAGAGTGTCTGGATCCGCTGATCAGGTGTTTCAGTTTCTGTTGTAGTTCTTTAGCCAGTTTGTGTGATGATGTCCCTGGTAGTGATACTATGGGTCTGAGTGGGATGTCTTGTTTGTACACTTTAGGTAGTCCATAGAATCTGGGGATGTTGTTGCTTTCTGATTTCATTCTCTGTAGTTCAAATCTGGTTACGTGTCCGTTTCTTTTTGTAGGTTCCTCAGTGTGTTGCTTATTCTATTAGTGAGCTGTGGGTTGGGGTCAAACTCACTCTTTTGGTAGGTGTTGGTATCTGCAAGTAGTTGTTGCGCGTTTTGGATGTACTCTGCTTTGTCCAGGATGACCGTCATTCTGCCTTTGTCTGCTGGTAGCATGATTATGTCCTTATCGTTTCTTAGTGCTTCTAGTGGTTCCCTCTCCTTGGTGTTGAGCTTATGCGTTTGTCTTTTCCTTGTTATCAGGGGTACGATACTTTGTCTCACTGCTTGTTGTGTCTCTTCTTGTCAGTCCATTGTTTCTGAGTGTGCATTGTAGTGCTGCTAGGAAGTCTGCTGTCTTGGCGTCCCTGTGGGTGCAGTTGAGTCCCTTGGCCAGTATTGTTCTTTCCGTGTCAGAGAGCTGTCTGTAAAAAGGAAATGAAAAGGACTCCGAAAAAAGGAACAGTGTGAAGGTATTGGCGTGTTCCTGTGTCTGAAAGATAAAGTCAGTTTGCTGATGCAGCAAATAACTAGTTTGGTACATTCAGCGGGTTGCTGGGATGAAAGGGTTGAATTATTGAGAACATCTAAAATGGTGAGATGATTACCATTGTGGTTGAAATGAATGAGGGTGATATTCCTGAAATGTGCAAGATACAGAGGAGGCTTGACATGGTAGATGTTGAGAATATGGTTCCACACCAGGGCAGAGTCTCGAACTTGGGCACCTGGATACAGAATAATTGATATCGATTTCAAACTGAGATGCCAAACAAGTCTTCTTTCAGAAGGTAGTGAATGGTTGGAATTCCCTAACCCAGACAGTTATGGAAGCTGGGTCACTGAATGTATTTATAGACGGGATGGATAGGTTTTTGACATCTCAGCGAGTTGAGGGATACAAGGGGTTAGCAGGAAAGTGGAGTTGAACCATGGAGTAGATCAGCCATGTTCCTATTGAATGATAGGACAGACTTGAGGGGCCAAATAGCCTGCTCTTGATCCTATTTCTTATGTTCCCATGTTATTCCTTTGCAAAGTAACTGTTTGTTTTCTTGGAAGTTCTGCTGTGCAATGTTGTATTCATGGAGAGCAGAGGATTTGTCTGAGTTGACCCTTGATAGGATATGGGGGCTGTATTCACAGTGAATCTGGGTCTGTAACATGACTCCCATCTGGATCAGAAGTTACAGAGAGGGAAAGACTGGAAAGAGGGATTGGGGGTGGGGTCGTTTCCTGTCCGGACTGGATTTTCCAAGTACATTTCCGAAACTACACCTAACCATCGGAGTGGCCTCAATCTGCCCCTGTGTAACAGGTTCGAAGGGCTGAATGGAACATCAGAACATAGGGCTGAGGGACACAAGGGGGCCATTCGGCCCTTTGACACTACTCCACCAGTAAATAAGATCGTGGCTCATCTCATTGTGGTCCCAGCTGCATTTTGTCTCCATGCACCATTATCCATGATTCAACTGGACGAAGTCAGGCGAAGTCAGCCTCGCCTAAATATAAAGATTCAGCCATCCCAAACCTCTGGGAAGAGAATTCCTACTTGAATGAAATCCCACTTTGTGAATTTCTCAAAATTCCTGTTTTGACTGAGGTTGCAGGGTGTCACTGTTTCCTTTTCTCGTCCCATTCCGCCACTGCTCACACCAAAGTTTAAACGTAGCCAGGTTGGTGAAAAGGTCGATAATAAAGGTCTCAGACTGAGTCAGATTCAGTGATAGGAACAAGTCAGGCAGATTTCTTTAGTCAGCCACACGTAACTAATAGAATTAACGGAGGAGCATGGTCTACATATGGTTCATATTGCTGCCTCACATCACCAAGAAGCTGACTTCAGTTCCAACCTCACACAACTCTTTGTGTGGAGTGTGACCATTCTCCCCGTGTCTGTGTGGATGTCTTCCCTGTGCTCCAGTTTCCTCCGAAAACCCAAAGATGAGCAGCATAGGGTGGATTGGGCAGCCTAGTTTGCCCATAGTGTCCAGAGATGTGTGGGTCAGTCATGGGAAATATAAGATTACATGGATCCACAAAAAGGATTGTCCCGGCAGGTCCATTGTGTCAGCATGCTCCTGCCTCACTGAACTTATATCTTCCTAAATCCAGGATTCCTCTGATGTCCTGCGACACATTGATAGCTTTCAATTCGCATGCCCTAACCACCTTGTATTCACCATGGATGTGCAATCTCTTTACACCACCATCCCACACCAAGATGGCTTGAAAGCTCTTCGCTTCTTTCTCGAAAAGAGGCCTAAACAATTTCCATCCACCACCATTCTCCTCTGCCTGGCTGAAATTGTGCTCTCTCTCAACAACTTCTCCTTCAACTCATCCCATTTTCTCCAAATCAAAGGTGTAGAAATGGGTACCCGCATGGGTCCTAGCTATGCCTACCTTCTAATGGGGTATGTGGAACATTTCTTGTTCCAGGCCTACCCAGGTCCCCTCCCACAACTGCTTCATCGGTTGACTATTTCGGTGTGGCTTCATGCTCTCGTCCTGCCCTGTAAAAAATCATAAACTTCGCTTCCAGTTTCGGGATTTTGCCATCAACAGTATTTTTTGCGTTTGTTCAATTGAGAAATGCTGCAAATGCGATTGGTTTGTTGTAAAAGCGGCTGTGGTGCTCTGGCTCCCCTTGGTGTTTAGGAACCTTGCCCGGCCACTTGTGTGAGTGAAGTGTCCCTGGATACCAATTCCATCTCTCTCAGTCCCTCCGTGACTGCATGTAGCTTTTGCTTGTGCCAGCCCTGGGACTCCTCAGCTCCCCAAACTTGGCACTGGATGCTCCCTATGCAGGACTGTGCACACAAAGACATTGGGCACTTGCAGTCCCACTAGGGATGCTGCGTAAAGATTCTGCTATTGAAGGGAACAGAAAAGCTAAAATCATATTGAACAGCAAATCAGAGTAAAGAGGCTGAAATGCATCCATCTGCTCTGACACTTTCTGATCTTTTGGACTAACTAATGTTTATCCCTGTCCATCTGCAAATAGATGGTCCATATGTATATGTGTCAAACAGGTTTGGTGGTGGTGATAGATATCAGATCCTGTGGTCATTGGACTCATTCAGTGGACTCCACTTTCCTGGTTAATGAGGTCACCCTTAAGTTTTTATTATCAAGTCTATCGATTTTAAAAGAAAAAAAGACTTGCCGGAGTTATGCTGAAGCATATTTGAATTTTGGAGAGATTAGGCTTTGCTACGTGCAAGTGAGGTTAGAAATAGGAAGGTAGTAAATTAAATACATGACCAAAGGACTGGTAGAGGAGGCAGCCCTTCCGAAATGTGGATCATTGGGAGTCCCGGTTCGGTAGGTAATACACAAGAAGGACAAGATGGACCTGAACTGGCAGCAATTTCCGATATGTGGATCATTGGGATTCCCGGGTCGGTAGGACCTACACAAGAAGTAAGGAAAGGACCTGAACTGGCAGCAATATCTTGACAGGCAGATTTGCTATTGTCACTCAGGAGTGTTTAAATTGGTATGGTTGTGGGTGGGGGGTGGGAATTTGGAGTCGGACTCAGAGCAGTACATCCACAATACAGTAACTGAGGAGGAATTGGAGACTTATACCAGTGCAGCTAAGACCAATAACAAACACATAGAGGGGACTGAATACAATGGGACTGGCAACCTGAAGTGTGATTCGTTTAATGTGAGGAATCTGGCACGTAAGAACGTGGAACTTGGGTGAGTACATATAACTACAATGTAAATAAATCAGAGATTTCATTGAGGGAGGGAGAAGAGAGCAGTCAATTCAGTGGGTCAGGAGAGATTTGCCGAATATGCAGTGAGTGGCTTGAGACAATTGTTTCAAGTAAAATAATTATCCAGCACTTTATCAAAATCGGTAAGTGTGTATTGCAATGTACAGACTAAAGTGACAAAGGAGGAAACTGGAATTGTCTGTTTACAATATTTTCTGCTTTACTGATAGTCTTTTGTAATCTCCTGTCACCGGAAAATAGAAGCAGAGAATTTACATCAGAGAAAGTCAAACCAGATACCAGGTCAGTATCTGATGCGTTGGTTTGAAGTGTGTTTATTTCAATGCAAGTATTATTATGGGCAAACAGATGAGTTTAGAGCCTGAATCTGTACATGGGACTACGATGTTGCAAATATTATAGGGACTTGATTGAGTGAGGGACAGGACTGGTTGCTCAACTTTCCAGGGTTTTATTGTTTTCAATGAGATAGAGGGGAATGTAAAAGAAGGGAGAAGTTGCATTACTAATCAGAGAGAATATTACATTTGCACTTAGACAGGGAGTACTGGGGGCTCATCCACTGAGGCAAAATGAATAGAGCTCAAAAATAAGATGGATGCAAGCACTGTTTTAGGATTATACTGTAGTGCCTCCAACAGCGACGAGAGATTGAGGAACAAATATGGAGACCGATTATGGAAACGTGTATTAAAAACAGAGTTGCCATAATGAGTGACATTAACAACCCCAGTATTGACTGGGAGTCGTTAGAGCAAGAGGCTTAGACCGGGGAGAATTTGTTCAGCGCATCCAAGAAAGTTACTTGCAGCGGTATGTGGATAGTTCTATCTACAGGAGGGGCCATACAGGCCATATATTGAGCTTGTCCAAGTGACTGACCTTTCAGTGGGACAGCATTTTCCCCACAGTGATCACAAATCCTTCAGTATTAAGATAGCTCCCACCGTGGAATAAGTAAGGATCTTGTGGAAGTTACTAAATTGGTGGAAGTCAAATTACATCAGCATCCGGCTGAAGTGAGGGAATGTTAACTGGGAGGAGCTGATGTCAGGCAAACCCACATTTTGCATGGGGGAACTGTTTATTAAATCACGATTGCAAGATCATCTGGTGAATGTCCTCGCAACAGCTCGAATTTAAATCTATTTTGTTTGAACAGCTATTTCAGGAAACTGCATATCAGATAACAGGAAGAGATCATGGATGATTGTGCACTGTGTCCTTCGGAGGAGCAGTCTTTCTCTCCAGGCTCCTAAAGTCTTTATTGTGGGTCAGAGAACTTTATAATTAATACAGCACAGATGGAGGCCATTCCGCCCATCGTATATCCATAAGCCCTCCAATTGCACTATCTGAAAGGAGAGAGTGTCTGGAGATAGAGTGTGTGTGTGTGAAAGAGAGGGAGAGAATGAAACAGAATGAAAGAATGTGAAGGGAGCTAATAGATAGTGGATAGAAAGCGGAGCAGCAGACTGAATGAGAGCAGCGGGTGTTAGACGAGAGTGAAGTTGGATAGATCAGGAGTCAGAATGAGGAAAGTAGACAGAAGATGGGAATTTTAGTTAAAAATTCCCCTGGAATGCAAGCCTTTTGTCTCGTTCCTTACCCTGTGAGCACTGTGCTGATACTGACTGTCATCCCAGATTATTTATCTCCAATAACATCACAGAGCTGATTAGCTTACAGTTAAACAGAATTAAATAGACCAATAGATTGGTTCCAGGGAGAAGGTGGATTAATGAAATGGACTGTACCATCAGCAGCAGGAACTGGTGAACCCACGAGACACTGTGCGAGACACTGGGCCAGAGAATCTCAGTGAGGGAGATCATTGACAGAGGGGAAATCAGGATCTCAGCTGTGAGTCAAATAATGATTAATAAAGTTTGCACAGCACTTCCATGGTTTTATAATTCATATTTCTATTTATATAGCTCCATGTCTGAATGTATTTTAACAATCTTATCAGGTTGTACTTATTTAGGAATTTGCAAAAAGTGATTTTGTCCCTGTATTTTGTATTTAATAAAACATTTTATTACTGGGGAAGAAGGGACCTGTTCTGATGGGACGATCTTCATCTGAACAATGCTGGGACCAGAGTCCTTACAAATCACATAACTAGGGCTGTGGACAGATCTTTTAAATAATTTTTAGGTTTGGGGTAGGGTTTCATTTGTAGGGAAAATTAGAAAACTCGAATTAAAATAGGAGGTAAGAGTGCAGAACTCAGGAGAGTTTATTAAAATCTCCAGCACAGACACAAGTAGGACAGAGTGGATTGAAAGTGTAAGCAAACAAACTTCAAGCACACTGGACAAATAAATAACACTGAGAGGAGGGACGGTTAATACAGGACTGAAAGGGTTACATCGGAATGCATGCCGTATAAGGAATAAGGTAAATGGGTTTGTAGCGCAGATTGAAATTGGCAATTATGACGTGGTAAGCATCACAGAGACATGACGACAAGGGGAGCAGGATTGACAGCTGAATATTCAATGATGTACATCCTAGCTCAATGATAGGTGGGGGAGGGGCGGTTTGTGGGAAGCGATTGCCTTATTCGTGAGAATGAAAATAAATCAATCGTAAGAATTCTGGTCTCCTTGCTATCGGAAAGATGTGAAATGTGAAAGGATTCAGAAAAGATTTATAATGATATTACCAGGATTTGACTATTTGAGCTACAGGGAGGAGCTGAATGGGCTGGGGCTGCTTTCCCAGGAGCGGCGGAGGTTGAGGGGTGACCCAGTAGCGGTTTAGGAAATCATGAGGGGCATGCATGGGATAATTAGACAAAGTCTTTTCCCTGGAGTGGAGGAGAACTAGAGAACATAGGTTTAGGGTGAGAGGGGAAAGATTCTAAAGGGGCAAGTTTTTTCATGCAGTGTTTGGTGCGTGTATGGAAACAGCTGTGAGAGGAATTGATGGACGCTGATTCCATTCCAAATTTTAAAAGACATCTGGATGTACATATAAATAGGAGGGGTAGGAAGGATCTAGGCCAATTGCTGACAAATGGGAATAGATTAACTCGGGATATTTGGTCTGCATGGGCGAGTTGGACCGAAGAGTCTGTTTCCATGCTGTACATCTCAATGACTGTATGACTTTCTGACTGTATGCCATGAAGCAGGGTCAGTTGGCACAAAATTTGTGTGAGCAGAATTGAGAATCCGCAAAGTTTGAAAAAAGAAACATTGTTGGCGTTATGTACAAGCTTCCAAGGAGTAGTCAGGAGCTGGGGCACAATATACCCCAGGAGATAGAAAAGATGGGTCAAAAAGGCAAAGTACAGTGATCGTGGGAGATTTAAATATGCGGGTGGACTGGGAAAATCCGGTTGGAAGTGGTTCACAATAAAAGTAATTTATGGAATATCTACGATGGGGCTTTTTGAAACAGCTTGTTGTGGAAGCCAATTGGGAACAGGCAATACTAGATTTAGTGTTGTGCAATGAGACAAACTATTTAAGGGATCTTAAGGTGAATGAACATGTAGGAAGCAGTGATCATAATATGACTGAATTTATTCTGCAATTTGAGAGGGAGAAGATAGAATCAGAGGTAACGGTATTACAGCTGAATAAAGGCAACTACAGAGGTATGAGGGAGGAGCTGGGTAGAATTGACTGGGAGGGGGACCTAGCAGGAAAAACAGTCAAACAGCAATGGCAGGTGTTTCTGGAAGTAATTCAAGAGACACAACAGAGATTCTTCACAAGAAAAAAGAAGCATGCCAAAGGAGGATGAAGCAACCATGGCTGACGAGGGAAGGCAGGGACAGCATAAAAGCAAAAGAGTAAGCGTATAATGTGACAAAGGGCAGAGGAACACCAGATGATTTGGAAGCTCAGATAGACCAATGGAGGGCATCAAAATAATAAATATGCAGGGAGGAGATTAAGTATAAGGGTAAGCTTGCCAGTAAAATAAAGGAAAATTGTGAGATTTTCTTTAGATATATAACAGACAAAGATGAGAGAAAGTGGATATTGGGCTGCTGGAAATGGCACAGGAGAGACAGTAGCAGGAAGCAAAGAAATGGCTGAGGACACGAATAATTTCCCAAAAATTCAACCGTGTGATGGGACAGAGCTGAGTATGTCACCCATCGCCAAGGGAAACGTGGTAGAAAAACACTGAATGGGCTGAATGTGGATAAATCACCTGGACCAGAAGAACTATCCCACAGAGTTCTATGGGAGAAAGCTAAGCAGTAGTGGAGGCATTAGTCATGATCTTTCAAGAATCATTAGAATTAGGGAATATGCCAGAGGACTGGAAAAGGACTAACGTAAAATCTCTGCTTAAGAATGGAATAAGTCAGAAGACAGAAAAGTAAAGATTAATTAGCCTAATCTCAGTCAGTGGTAAGATCCTGGAATCGACCAGGAAGCCTGGTATTTCTGAATATTTGGAGGTGTATAGTAATATAGGGCAAACTCTCCATGGTTTCATCAAGGGAGTTCATGCCTGACACATCTGTTAGAATTCTTTGAGGAAGTAACGAGCAGCTTAGACCAAAGAGAGCCAATGCATGTTTTCTACTTGGACCTTTGACAAAATCCAAACAGGAAGCTATTGATTAAGATAAGGGCCAATAGTTTTAGAGGCAAGCTGCTAGCATGGATAGAAGTTGGCTTTTTGGCAAAAAGCAGATAGTAGCGATAAAATTATCCTTCTCAGGATGGCAGCAGGTGACAAAATGTGTTCCATCAGACTCAGTGTTGGGGCAACATTTCACTCTACATTAATGGTCCAGAGGGCATTCTGGCTAAGTCTGCAGACATTACAAAGATACGTCGAGAGACAGATAGCACTGAGGACGAGGACAAGCTGCAGATGGATTTGGACAGCTGAGGAGATGGGAAAAGATGTTGCAGTTGGACTAAAACATGCACTACTATGAGGTTATGCACTTTGGTCAGAAGGATAGAGACGTGGGATATTTTCTAAATTGGGAGAAAATTCAGAAGTCTGAAGTGCAAAGAGACTTGTTGAGTTAATGCTGAGGAAGGCAAATACAATGAAGGGATTTATTTCGAGAGGAATTGAATATAAAAGCAGGGATGTACTTCTAAGGCACTAAAACGCTCTGGTCAGGCCACAATTGGATTGTTGTGTGCAGTTTTGGGCCCTTTATCTCAGCAAGGATGTACTGGCCCTGGAGCCTGTTCAGAGGATGTTCACCAGAATGGTCATATGAATGAAAAGCATAACATATGACGAATGCTTGAGGATTCTGACGTTTAGAAGAACGAGAAGGAATCTAATTGAAACTTACAGATTACTGAATGACCTGGACAAAGTGGATTTTGTGAAAATTGGTGCTTTGGTACAGCCACGGATTACAGGGAAGGCTATTTAGAACAGATATAAGGAGAAGCTTCTTCAGCCAGAGTATTGTAATTCTATGACATTCACTGCCACAGAAGGCTATGGAGGCCAGGTCATTGAGTATATTTAAGCCTGTGTAGGATAGGTTCTCGACTATAAAGGGGATCAAGGTTTGTGGGGACAATGGGGTTGAGAAACTAATGTGATTTGATTGAATGTTGGAGCAGATTTGATTGGCTGAATGGCCCGGTTTCGACTTCGATGTCTTCTGCTCGTATGGTCTCTACTAATATTGGCTATCCTCAGTCCTCATTGTAGATTTATACTTGAATCTGATCTTCATATAATTTATAAAGAGGAACTTTCCAATACGGATTACTGGGCAATATTATGTTCGCTCACCCTTGTCTCTTCAGCCATGCCCCCAAATCTGTATGTTTTCTGTCTCCTCCCCAATGCCATAAGCATACTTTATTTGAAGTCCAGTAAGTGATACTTCATCACTGTTGATTGACATCAAAAGTATCAACAGCATGACCCTCACCTGCCCTCTCTAATCCTGGAATAACAATCTGAATTGCATTTGTAAGGGATAATTGTCTGTTAAGATATCGATGCCGTTTGTCTGTTATGACCCTATTTGTCTTAGGCACATTTTCTTCTCAGATCGACTATCGACTATCAAAGTTGCCTCAATATTTTATTGATATTGTAATGACTGATCACGAGTTGCAGGCTGTATGTTTCCAATTATAAACAGAGAAACTTGTTGATGTTCTGACAATCTTCTGTCATTACTCCCACATCCAAATCAGATTGAATGATAACACACAATAAATCTACCATCTCCACCATTCATTCCTTCAGTCACCCTCATATATCCCATTCAGAATGTGTAAATTATAAAAGTTATTTTCAAATTTAATAATAACATTATTAATAATATTTCATTGAAAGGGGTTAGCTGGAGCTATTTACTCAGTGAATGAGAATAATGTCCGTCTCCATGGATTCTAAATGTCTCACTGGAGGAAAAGCCTCTTCTTTAAATAAGGACTCGGTTTAATGTATTATCCCATAGTATGAGGGGGAGCATCGCTAACAGCACTAACAGGGATCAGCAGCTGCCGACAGAGAAGGAGGAGAGACCAGAATCTGGCAACATTAGACTGGAATGTTACCACATTGGACCAAAAATTGAGAACACTTGACTGGAATGTTACAACAATGGATAAGAATCTGAGAACATTAGATTGGAATGTTCGAACAATGGATAAGAATCTGAGAACATTCAACTGGAATGTTCCAAGAATGGATCAGAATCTGAGAACAATAGACTGGAACGTTCCAACAATGGACAGCAGTTTATCCTTCGGACTTTACTATCTTTCTCAGCTTTTGTTATCATTAGCATCACGGATCGAAGAAATCCTTTGGATTATACAAGGTGGCTATTATCCCATCCTCGCTATGGTTGGTGTTCCTAGTAAGTCATTCTCTTTGTCTATTAAACCGCATTGAACTGTGTTTCTGCTCATGGTACCTAAATGTTCGAAAAGGGGAAGTCAGTGTCTTCACTGCCAACTAAAAAGCCTTTCCTGATGAATTCTATAAAGTAAATGACTATTTATAAATTACTCACTGATATGCATGAAGGAACCAGACTGTTCTCAAATTCCAGAATCCTTCTAGCCCTGCACAGGTCTACATTTCCACAAGCTTCCCACTCACAAATCCTGCCCAGTACCACCTTTACGATGTGTCGGTCTACTCGTCAGCCTCAGTGAAACTTCTGAATAAATTTCAGAATTTGGGCCCTTGTGAAATCTGGATTAATCTGTTTCAAGACCCTTCTAACCACATGTCCATTACAAGATAATTGCACTTGAGATATTTAATTTGTACTCTCCATAGAATCTGTCAGGCATGGAGATAGTGCATGGTGCTTAAGTCTAGAGCACTTAGACTCTTAATCTAGAGCTACCAAATAATAACCTGTTGATGTCTCATGAAGCAAGTTGATGGAATTTAAATGAAACTTATCATTTGTAATAAACAGAAGCCTATCTGCTCGCCTCACATTCTTCAGAGAAGGCAATGGGTCATCCTGCCCTGGTCAGGTCTGTGCGTGAATGCAAATCCGCAGCAATGTCTTTTACTCTTTACTGTCCTCTGGAACATCTGAACCAGCTACTAAGTTCAAGGTTGGCATTTGGACAAACGTATGAACGGGAAATGTTTTGAGGCATATGGGCCAAATGCAAGCAGATTAGACTTGTTTAGTTTGGAAGACTTGGTCAGCGTGGACAAGTTGGGCCAAAGGTTCTGTTTCTGCATGATATGACTGTATTGTTGTAGTTCTGATCGCCGTGATGGGAAATTGTGTTGCAGACGTTTCGTCCCCTGTCTAGGTGACATCCTCAGTGCTTGGGAGCCTCCTGTGAAGCGCTTCTGTGATGTTTCCTTCGACATTTGTAGTGGTTTGAATCTGCCGCTTCCAGTTGTCAGTTCCAGCTGTGTCCGCTGCAGTGGCTGGTACATTGGGTCCAAGTCGATGTGAAAGTTGATAGTATCTGTGGATGAGTGCCATGCCTCTAGGAATTCCCTGGCTGTTCTCTGTTTGGCTTGTCCTATAATATTTTCTTGTCCCAGTCGAACTCATGTTGCTTGTCACCTGCGTGTGTAGCTACTAAGGATAGCTGGTCGTGTCGTTTCGTGGCTATTTGGTGTTCATGGATACGGATCGTTAGCTGTCATCCTGTTTGTCCTATGTAGTGTTTCGTGCAGTCCTTGCATGGGATTTTGTACACTATGTTGATTTTGCTCATGCTGGGTATCGGGTCCTTTGTCCTGGTGAGTTGTTGTCGAAGAGTGGCTGTTGGTTTGTGTGCTGTTATGAGTCCTAGTCGTAGTAATTGTCTGGCTATCAGTTCAGAAATATTCTTGATGTATGGTAACATAGCTAGTCCTTTGGGTTGTGACATGTCCTCATTCCGTTGTCTTTCCCTTAGGCATCTGTTGATGAAATTGCGGGGGGAACCATTTTTGGCAAATACATTGTAGAGGTGTTCTTCTTCCTCTTTTTGCAGTTCTGGTGTGCTGCGGGCATAGGACAAATAGGAAGACAGCAAACGATCCGTATCCATAAACACCAACTAGCCACAAAACGATATGACCAGCTAATTTTAGTAGCCACACATGCAGATAACAAGCAACATGAGTTCGACTGGGACAACACTACTATTATAGATCAAACCAAACAGAGAACAGCCAGGGAATTCCTAGAGGCATGGCACTCATCCACAGATACTATCAACTTTCACATCGACTTTGACCCAATGTACCAGCCACTGCAGCGGACAGCTGGAACTGACAACCGGAAGCGGCAGATGCAAATCACTACAAATGCCGGAGGAAACATCACAGAAGCGCTTCACAGGAGGCTCCCAAGCACTGAGGATGTCACCGAGACATGGGACGAAACATCTGTAACACAAATTCCCAGCTCGGCGAACAGAACCACAACAACGAGCACCCGAGCTACAAATCATCTCACAAAATATGACTGTATGAATCTAGAAAGTGAGGGAGAAGGAAGAAAAGATATGATGTAAGCAAATTGGCAAGAAATATAAAACAAGCATCACGAGCTTTTCCATGCACATAAAAAGAAAGTTGAAGATGAGTGTGTGACCTTAGACAGAAATGAAGTCAGTAAAGCATTTGAGGACATTTGGAGAGTGTGAGTGCAGAATTGGCTGAAGGGAAGAGGCTGATATTTTATGCCAGTATCTGACGTCGTTCCTCACAGGGAAGGTACTGTCAATATTTCAATGACACAGTCAAAATGGTACTTGGAGGGAAGTTCATGACCTGTCTCTATCAAAAGAAACCAGATTTTTAACAAACATATAAGACTACGGGTAGACTGGTCAGCAGTGAATCATGGTTTTAAAAGATATGTTTACAGAGAGACTGGCGGCACTGAGTGAAATATTCCATAACTCTCTGGATTACAGGAGTGTTCCAGCGAAACTGGAGACACTCCAATGTGGCGACTGTCTTCAAGAAAGGAGCGAGACTGAAATCAGGATCCATTTAGCCTAACAATCATTGCTGGATATCTGTTAGAGTCTGTTATTAAGGAAGGAATTACAGGGCATTTAGCAAAGCTTCACACAAGGGGATCTATGTTTTGCCTGTAAAATCATGCGAAGTTCTTCGGGCGATTGCTGAGAATGTAATCGGCGGATTGATAAAGGGAGACTGGCAGACACGAGGCTTTCCAAAGATTTTCCACAAGGCATCACAATATAAAGGTTCTGACACAAGACAGATGACATTTACATGGAATGGCGATTGGTTAACACATAGAAATCGGAGAATCAGGATTCATCGGTCTTTATGATAAAGACGTATCTACTGGAGTACAAGTATCAGTCTGACGGCTTCAGTTATTTACAATCTATACTGATAGCCTGACGGTGGGAGCTGAGCACAATATACATCTGAATTTGTGGATGACACTGAGAATGAAATCGCAGGTTTTTACTTCATGAAGAGGACTCCCAAACTAAAGAGCTTTAGAAAGGGATTGGCGTGTTCCTGTGTATGAAACATAACGTCAGCATGAAGGGCTCATGCCCGGAACGTCGATTCTCCTGTTCCTTGGATGCTACCTGACCTGCTGCGCTTTTCCAGCAACACATTTTCAGCAGCAAGTAACTAGGTTTGTACATTAGATGGCTTCCTGGGATGAAAGGGTTGAAGAGATGACTCCCGCGCTCGTGGTATGTGTTTAGAGGCTCACATCACTGACTCACTGCTCCCGGCAGACCCCTGGTGCAAGCTCCCGCCCTTCGAGTTGCTGCTGCCGCTGAGAAACAGAAATATCAGAAGCAAAACATATCTGAACTGCTTCCAATGTCATTATATCGTTACTCAGATAAGGAGACAGAAAATAATCTCCTATGATTTTTATGTTTGTTTTCTCAGAGTAGTGAGCCTTTGTAAATCTCTTCCCCGCAGAGTATTGGAGGCAGAGATATTGAATTTTTGTTTCAGGCACAGACGGAAGGCTCATAAATAACAACGAGGGAAGGATTATTAGGCAGGAGTATGGAATGTGGGTGAAATGCTGACGGGGTACCAAATGACACTGATTCAAAACATGCATAAATATAATGAAAAACAAAATTATAACATAGATAAAAAGTTAAAATGCAAGAGTGACAGAATACAGTTCCAATGGACCATGGGTCTGCTCTGTCATTAGAGAGAGACCACTCGTGGTGGTTAACTCTGAGGGTCACCACATCTCAAGTGATGGGGTGAGATTGAGAGTGTGTTCCCATCATGGTAACCTCTGTCAGTGTGGGGAATTGAACCTGTGCTGTTAGCCTCCCACTGCATTACAAACCAGCCGTGTATCCAACTGAGTGGGAGACAGTGTAACTGTTACAGCCAGAAACAGTCACAAGCAAAGGGCAAGAGAAACTTTCATAACAAGGAAAAAGGTACAATTCAGATAATGGTCAGGGTAACAGTTGAAGATAAGAACGTTATCTGCCAGAAATTGAATTTTATACCAAGACAATTGTTAAGAAGCTGCATTTGGCTGAATACAATAAAGTGAGACAAGTGAATTAGTCAGGATTATTAATTGCAATTTGGTATAGTTAACCATAAATTAGTGTGTATTTCTGATTGATCTATGGAAAATGTGCTTATCATTACTTAGAAGTATAAAGCGGATGGAGTATATTGTTTGGAGAGTGCGTTCCCATTGCAAATGCCCTTGAACAGGCGCTTGAAGATAATCGGGGTAAAAGTGCCTGAGTGTTGTCTGGTCAGTGACAGGAACCCAGGGGGTTGAATGACTGAAAATTCCTCTAACATGGAGATGAGAAAACCATCAGATCAGCTGTGATCTTATTGAATGCTAGAACACATTTTAAGGGCTGGGTAGCCTCATGATGGATTTGAAACGTATTTGATTTAAAAAACGTACATCACTACTCTAGGGGCACTGACGTTTTCCTGAAAAATTGAATTATTTGGAACATTATCCCAAACAACCCATAATCAACATTCTCCAGAATATTCTATCGCCATGTGGGAGCATTGAAAAGGCGAGAGAGTGAGGGAAAGGGAGAGCGGGAAGCTGCTGCATGTGATAGTGAGAGTTTTGGAGCATGAACCTTGTTCGGGGGTAGGTGCTATAACAGATATACAATGAGTGTGTGTAAGCAGAGAGAATACAATGAGCCGTATCCTGACAGAGCAGGGAAAGGTATTGATGTTTGTCCTGTATTGCTGGGCATTTCTTCTGACTGCAGATGCTGCACTGAGCTCGGTGGTGATCTCAGACCATGCTTGGTGAGTCTAGTTTTAATGCCCCTTCTGGGCAAAGAACAATCCTCTTCTGTACTACCTCATCCACATGTCCCTGTGGACAAACCGTGGTGTAATTTCCCCTTATCTGCCATGCTCGGGGTAAACTGTGCAGGGCAGCTCCAAACAGAGAAAGCTCAACCGTGTGCCCATTGGCCTTTTAAAGATGGCACCAGTGCCAGTGTTTCCGGAATAGCCAAGGGCATCTGGACGATGTTGAGTACCTCCAACAATGATGGCTGGGAGAATAGGACTGTCATTGAATGAGAGGGACACCATGGAGTGGGGAGGGTAGTTAATGAGGTGAGTTCGATAAGATAGCACCAGGAAACTAATTCGGCCTCGTGCAGACAATTCCTCTGTCACACTCAGTGAAAATGGCACTGAGACAAATTATTGTTAGCTTCAGCCCAATGAGTTGAAGACTCTGCTGAGCCCACTCCCAGCTGCAAAGCTGCAGAACAAATGCTCATTCAGAACTCCATCATCTGAATTCGCAGTGATATCCCGTTCACCCATCTCATCTGAATTCGCAGTGATATCCCGTTCACCCATCATTCCAGGGAATACTGGCTAATGTGGCAAGATGCTGTTGAATTATCTTCACTTCAGCATTCTGAAACCTGTGATATTCATTAAATTGTTTCTCAGCCTCTCTTTCTCATTTTCCCAAAGTCCTTTTGTTTATTTGGTAATTAAACTGATTTCCCTACCATCTCTCTCTGGCAGGGATTTTCACACCCAGATTATCGCTTTTTCATGGCACAATGGAGATATGGAGCTGTAAATAGATGGGAGCTGCACATCCTGTCACTTCCAGTATGAGCTGCAAGTTTCCTCAAACTGGGTAGGGATCTAATACAGTGTTACTGAACAATGTACTGGGGTGGGGTACACAGCTTTACATGCTGGGAGAGTAACTGCTCCTGGTTTTTCAGATCAATGCACTGGGGTGATACAAACAGCTCTCCATGCTGGGAGGGTAACTGCTCCTGGTTTACAGATCAAATCACTGCTATTCACTGTGCAGCTCCCCATACTGCACAGATACCTTATCCACGTTTATAGAACAAGCCTACTTGTTTGCGCTGCACATTACCCCATGCTGGACTAAGTGTTTTGTCCATATTTCTGAATCAATGTACTGATGTGGTCTGTACTGTTCCCCATGTTGGACCGATAGGTAATGGATTAATCAGATCTGCACAGTGTTCAATCCTGGACAGATTGCTGGGTTGGACTGAGACTGGTCTGCACAGTGCTCCGTGCTGAGCAGATAATTCATCTGGTCTTATAGTATCTGGGCTGAATCCGTGAGGTGGATTGTGTATCCGACATAATTTCTGATAGAGCTATCACTCGTCCAACGTGACGCATTCTGCTGCCAAACTCCTTGTTTCTGCAACGTATTGTCCATTAGTAATTATCCAATTAAAAGATGAAAATCTGTCCTTCTTGTCATGGCTCCAACAGACGGCTCTCACAATATATGAAGAAGGTAGTCGACCTGAACATGTTCTTATTTTAAAGGTAAATGTGAGGTGCTGTGTTTCAGATGCAATTCGTTTGGTCAAAATATTCAATATTAAGCAAGACAAAATTTATTCAAACACTGTAGACAAAATACAACAAAAGAAGAGGAACTTGGAAAAAACTTAATTTATTGGAAAACTCAACAGAGTAATTGGTTATTTAATTACTAAATAGTAACCTTTACAATATTGTAACATCTTGGAAACACACACTTGTCAAAAAACAAATTCAGGAAACATATTGTTTCACGTGCAGTTCTCCAATTCAGGAGAAACGAACATCAAGAGACATTACTGCGAGAAATCTCAGGGAGAGAGTGTAGCAGCCGGGAGAGTTTTGCTTTCAACCCTGCTGAGATCCTAGCAATAAATGAGGCAATGTAAAACTAAGAATCCTGGCTCTGTGAGAGTTTGACCATCACTCCACAGGACCAGACTGCGGCTGCAAAGACCACAAGGAATGGACTATTTCAAAACTATCTATGCCAATATAGTAGCGTCTCAAAAATACTTAACCCCGCCTAAGCCCCTCAATGTTGATAAGATAAATGTCAAAGTTAAATATTAATAACTAAAGCCACAGGATGCAGCAGGCTTGGTGACCAGACACAGATGGCCTCGGGAGCCCAGCAATTCCTACCTAGCCAAAACACAGTAGAAACATCAAGCTTATGAAGAAAAAGCATCATCTCTCTTCCTTACATCTTACTTTACGAATGGAATGTGCCATGCACCCAATCGTCAGCGATGTCAACATCCCACCCACACCAAGTTATGTCAGGGTTGTTGCAAAAGAGTTAACTGGAACTGTTTGTTTGGTGACTGCGATTGATGTCAGTCTCCATGGATCCTAACTGTGTCACTGGATCTTTTCCTCTTCTATTAATAAGGGGCTTCCTTCAACCTGTTATCTCATAATATCAGCGGCAGTGAAATCCTCATGATGATTGGGATTAGCAACTTCAGAGAAAGGGAGAGGAAGACAATTTTAGAACAACAGACTGGAATGTTCCAACAATGAATCAGAATTAGAGAACATTAGACTGGAATATTCCAACAATGGATCAGAATCTGAATGCATTAGACTGGAGTGTTCCAACAATGGACAGGAGTTTATCCAATGGTCTTTACTTGCTTTCTCAGAATTGGGCATGGTTAGAGTTGCAGATAGAAGCCGTACTGATAATTATTCAAGCAGGTTACTATCCCATCCTCGCTATTATTGGTGTTCCCGGTAAGCCTATCTCTGTCAATTCTATAAACGATGTTGAAGGTTATTACTATTTCAGTTATGTATATTTAACATATGCATAAATTGTTATCTTCAGTTTCAGTCAGAAACTCCACTTCATTTCCATAAATTTCAGATTCCTCACTCATAAAAATCTAAGAAGGAAGAAAATTCTTCAGATCCATGAGTCTTCCTTTTTCCTTGAACTGCTTGTCTATATTTTCTCTGCCATCAAACCTGCCTACACCCACCTCCATAATAACCCCAGTCTCCACCTCTGCCGCAATGCTGTTCTTGAATTAGCCGTCATCTGTCCCTTTGTTAACTTCAGCTTTTATGACTCCAGTTCTCTTCTGACCTCTCGTCCAATTGCAAATAATTTGAACACATACTTGTTCTTGCTTCTCCAGCTATTTCATAATAGGAACCCCATGTCAGAGTAATAACTTCACTGGATGGGTCATTCAGAGGCACAGGTAATAACCTTAATGGCATTGTTTCAAATCCTATCACAGCCAATGACAGAACTTAAATTCGAATTACAAAAATTGGAATGAAATCCCATTTTACGAAGGGCAACGATAAACCATCAGAATTTCATTCATTATTTCACTCACAGCCTTTGGTAAAGAAACTATGTGTGACTTCAGACCCACGACCACATGGTTGGCTCCATATTGTCTTGAAAAATGGCCTCACAGTCAGGGGCAGCTAGTGATGGACAACAAATGCTGCCCTGGCATGTGATGCTGACATCCCGTGAAACAGCAACATTAAAGGTGAAATAAACCAATGAACTGTTGATGCTGGAGATTTGAAAAAAAATTCTCCAGTGTCTGAAGATGCTGGAGAATCTGAGCAAATATGGCAGCCTCTGTCACGAGAAAACAGATAAAGTTTCAAGTCTAGTGACCCTACATCATCACTGAAAGCAACCGAGAAATAATATTATTTATATCACATAGTTGGATAAGTGAGGGGGAGGTTAGTTGAATGGATGAAGAAATGTCCAGCAAGAGAGAGAAAGAGAGAGAGAAAGAAATTAAAAGCAAGCAAAGGGACTGCTGATGATGAAGTAGAAGGGAAATAAAAAGGGACCTTCTTCTAACATAACCCCTTTCCCCATATTCCTGAGTATCACGATAATCTAGATATGGCCCTGTTTAAAGTGAAAAATCACACAACACCAGATTATAGTCCAACAGGTTTAATTGGAAGCACACTAGCTTTCGAAGTGACGCTTCGTCACCAGGTGATTGTGGAGGGCTCAATCGTAACTCAGAATCTATAGCAAAAATCTACAGTGTGATGTAACTGAAATTATACATTGAAAAATAGATTGTCTGTTAAGCCTTTCATCTGTTACAATACAGTGATAGTTTCACTTCTTTGATGTGTAAATCACAAAACTTTTTTTTAAAGTTGCATTCTCAGGTTAGCTGTAACATTGAGTGATAGCTAGACAATATGTTGACGGTGTTAGTCCCGTGTGTTCTCTGTCTATGACCGATGTTTAGATTGATTTGAATCTAAAAAGTGAGATAACGGAGTTTTACATAAATTCATGCAGTTTTTGAGCTCAGAGGTCTACATGAATGCATGCAATTTTTGACCAAAGTACAATGTAACTCTGCAAGTACAAATACACCCCACAAAATATATGTGTGCATGTGGGTCTTTGTCTGTGTGTGTGTGTCTGTCTGTCTGGGGTGTGGGTTGTGAGTGTGAGAAAGTGTGTGTGTATGTAGTGAGTGTGCGCGTCTGTGTGTACCTGTGTCCGTGTATGTGAGAGTGTATTTGCCCGACATTCAGAAAAGGGAAATGATCTTTGATAAACCTGCTGGAGCTTGTGGACTCTGTCTGTTGTGCCATTGACAATTGAAAACCAGTGTGAATAGAGTAATTGAGTTTTCAGAAGAAGTTTGACCTGGTTGAATGCAGATGAGTAGAGAATGTTAGAGTCCATGGGTAGGTAGTGGTGGAATATACACCATATGGCTTAAAAATTGAATAATGAACAAAAAGAACAGAGGAGTCATTTTTTTCTTCTCTGGACAGAAGGCTTGTGGGGTATCAGAAGGATCAGTTCTTGAGCAATAGCTGTTCACAAGTGATAAAAATGATACAGATGTGAACAACAAATACCATCATTGACATTTAAGTTTATTAAATGATGAGAGGTTGGGAAGGGCTGTTGTTGAAAACGACCTTGATTATAAGTCACTAACAGAATTTCATGGGGCAGGAAGCAATTATTACTGTACAGGATATATGGTCTGTCATGGAAAATTATTAAAGTACCAGAATAAATATAGCTGACTCAATGGTAGTGTTTTGTTGAGCCAGGACTTGGGGTAATATGTACAGGCTGAGTCTGCTAAATAAATAATGATATCCAAGTCACCGAGACAGTGCAAAGGAGTTTCACCAGACTGAACCCTCACATGATGTTACCATAAGGATAGAATGCAATAACTATCTGTTTAATCTGCAACGCTGTGAGAGAATAAGAAGTTGAAACTTGATGGTTATTGATGGACCCTCATTATCTCTCAAGCAGCCATTGATAAGGTGAAAAATTCCATACTTTCCATAGGATGCTCGATTCCCAATAGTTTACGTGCCTGTGCAAACCACATTTCCACTGACAGTGAGGTACAGGTTCTCAATAAACTCTGAACACTTTCATGCACAGTTACTGTGTGACTCTGCACTCAATGTTACGTTGTACACAATCCTGTCAGAAGCCATAATACTTTCATTCTGGAACAATTAGCCATTCACCAGCAGCTTCTGACTTCCAGAAACAACATGGGTCTGCTCTGTCAGCGATGGAAGATGTCTTTGAATCTGGTTAAACTATTGTCTTCATTCCTACTCACAGGAAACCATGTTAAAGTAACACAGATCTACTATGAGTAATAAAGCCACGAGGAACAAAGCAGAGCAGTTAATCTGTTCAGTCCCTGCTCCATTTGTTTGTGATGTTGGACCATCTCTGACACCTTACAGTTCCTGTGTTAGTGACTTGAGAAGCTGAATGACCACTTCCTAGTGCTTTAATAATGATTCTGAGTGTGAAATTGTCTCTTTCTGATCATGTGTAAGTGACGTGTAGTGTTGAACAGACTGCTTGTCTTCCTGTGTAGCAGGCATGAGGGACTGAATGGGCTATCCCTCTTTTTGCACAATAATTTTTTTGGGCTGAATGACTTTTTCACATTCTTGTGAAGCCAGATTGAGGTGCAGAGTGAACTCCTTCGATTACTGTCGAAATGTGCAGTGTCTGGCAGCGCTGTTACATAAATGTTACGGATAGTTTAACAGCACAGGCTTGAATGCTGTTCATATTTTGTTTGCATGGACACAGACTGTTTTAGGACCTGAGGGAAGACGAAGTGTTCTGAACATTGTGTAACCTGGAGTGAATATCCCCACTTCTGATCAGTGTGAATCCCATGGGCTGGATGGCCTGCTTCCACACTGCAGGGATTCCCCATGACAAACTGGAGATGCCTGGGCTGAGGGAGCGACACTGAGGATCTTCTGCAGTGATGCCACACAGCTGAGATGATTAAGGCCCAATGTTGGTAAACATCTTCCCTTGTGCTGTGAATGACTCCAAACAATGGAGAGTTTACAATGGATTCTCGTGAAGTGCGATTTTTCTCAGGATCCTTTATGTTATCCTCAGTTAAATACTGCCCTGATATCAGGGCCAGTCACTCTTCACTAAGCCCTTGAATTCACCTCTATCACTCAAATATCAATGGGTCATGGTGTATGAGCAGACCAGTGGTTTCTTCAAACAGAGGCGAGGGAATGTCAGGAATTCTCTATTCCACAGAGTCTGGGGAGCTAAATCACTGAAATATCTCTGAATGGTCTTTCCTATTTCTGTGCACCAGGTGATACAGTAAGTGGCCTCCAACTGCTCCTGTCTAACAGGTTGGAGGGGCTGAATGGAACAATGGAGCTTCGCACTCAGGAGCAAGATTAGGTCGTTCGACACTATGAAACTGCTCCACCAGGCACTAAGATTGTGGACGATCACGTTGTGGTCTCAGTCCCACTTTCCTGTCTGTATTCTATTGTCCATGACTCAATCTCTGTCAAATATTAATGAACTCAGTTTGAATAAATGTGAACAAAGAGGCACCACATACCTCTGGGGAAGAGAATTCCCACTCAAATTGCCTTTTTAGAATTTCTCATCATCCCTCTTACAGTGTCATAAAGCAGGGAAACCTGTCCACATAAACCAGACATCCCAACCTGATCTCAACCAATTTGTCAGCATTAGTCCCACAGTTATGGTTCTGTTAGCCGAGCTGGGAATTTGTCTTGCAAACGTTTCGTCCCCTGTCTAGGTGACATCCTCAGTGCTTGGGAGCCTCCTGTGAAGCGCTTCTGTGCTGTTTCCTTCAGCATTTATAGTGGCCTGTCTCTGCCGCTTCCGGTTGTCAGTTCGAGCTGTCCACTGTAGTGGCCGGTATATTGGGTCAGGTCGATGTGTTTGTTGAGAAGCGCTTCACAGGAGGCTCCCAAGCACTGAGGATGTCACCTAGACAGTGGACGAAACGTTTGCAAGACAAATTCCCAGCTCGGCGAACAGAACCACAACAATGAGCACCCAAGCTACAAATCTTCTACCAAACTTTGATTAGTCCCATATCCCTGTCAATCCTTCATATTAATATGCACACCCAGATGCCTTTTAAATGTATGGATGAAAATTTGGATGAAATGAAATCCACAATCTGGATGAAAATATTGTCCTTTTACTATCTTTCTCCTCTCAACTTAAGCCTTTGTCCTATATCTTTGGACTTTCCAATACTGGGAAAAAGAACTTGGCTATTCAGATTATCTATGCCTCTTATGATTTTTCAAACGTCCATTATGTCACGTCTCGGCATCCCATGCTTCAGAGTAAACAGGCCCCAGTCTGTCCAGTCTCTCCCTATAGCTCAATCCCTCCATGCCCAGCAATATCATTGTAAATCTTTCCTGTACCCTCTCAAGTTTAACAACATCCTTCCTATGGCAGAGCGAACTGAATTAAACACAGTATTCTAAATCTGGCCTCACCAACATCCTGCCCAGTTACAACATGATCTCCCATCTCACATACTCAATGTACTGACCAATAAAGGCAAGCATACCAAACCCCTTCTTCACCACCCTGTCTACCTGCGACTCCACTTTCAAGGATCAATGAACCTGTACAGTTTTGTTCAACAACACTCCCCAGGGCCCCACCATTAATTGTATATGTCCTGCCCTATTTTACCTTACAAAAATGCAACACTTCACATTTACCTAAATTTAACTTTATCTGTCACTCCTCAGTCCATTGGCCCATCTGATCAAGGTCCCATTGTACTCTGAGGCAAATCTTGCAGGCCACTGCACCTCCAATTTTAAGGTTATCTGTAAACATAATGCACAGGCAAATATTCACATTCAAATCATTTATATAAATAATGAAAAGCAGTGGATTCAGCACTGCCTTTTGTGGCACATCATTGGTCATATGCCTCCAGTCTGAAAATCAACCCTCTACCACCCTCTGTTTCCTACCTTCACTCTAATTTTGTAGTATTTTGTCTAGCTGATCTTGGATCTATTTATGACCTAACCTTACTAACTAGTCTGCTATGTAGAATCCTTTTGAATGCCTTGCTGAAGTCTATACGGACAGCATCTACCACACTGTCATCACCAATCTTATTTGTCACCTCTTCACAAAACGCAATCAACTTTGTTAGAAATTATTTCCCATTCACAAAACCATGTCAACTATCCTTCATCAGCTGTTGCATTTGCAAATACATGTAAATCCTGACCCGCTCAATCCTACCCAACATCATGGCGACCAATGGCGTCAGACTTATTGATCCATAGTTCAGGACATTATTGCATTTCCTCGTCCCAAGCTTCTGATGCTCACTGTAAATGTTAATGTCACCGGGTTGGTGATATGATCAATAATATAGGTCTCAGACTTGGTAAGGGTTAGGAACAAGTCATGCAGGATTCTTTGATCAGCTAAAATTAACAAGTCTATGACCCAACCAAAATTACTCAAACTAAGAAGAAAAGATAAATGACAATTTGGATATTGTAAATCTGTGCACCGATGTTTCCCATTCGAAAAATACTGACACATGCACACATTTGATGACAAACTGAAAAATAAAATTTCTGCAGAGCGTTATCTCGAAAGCATTTTGCCCAAGTATCAATTGAACTCGTGACAAAAGGAAACACCAGTAATTGCCCCAAACATCATTCAGCTTTTGGAGCTATTCTGCTCTTACAAACTACTGGTAATGGGATTACTGTCTGGAACAGGTGGATTTAGCTGAATTCACTTTAATTCAGGCAGTGGGAAGACTTTTTTCCCGGAGAGTACAACAGAGTATTAGAAGGGGACAAAAATTTAAGGTGAAGGGTGGAAGGTATAGAGGGGATGTCAGGGGTAGGTTCTTTACCCAGAGAGTGGTGGGGGCATAGAATGCGCTGCCTGTGTCAGTGGCAGAGTCAGAATCATTGGTGACCTTTAAGTGGCAATTGGATAGGTACATGGATAGGTGCTTAAGCTAGGACAAATGTTCGGTACAACATCGTGGGCTGAAGGGCCTGTTCTGTGCTGTTTTGTTCTATGTTCTATGTTCTATGTGAGGGATCGCTACACATTCAAAAATTCTGTCTTTCAGTTGCAACGATAGAACCATCTGCAATATCAGTCATGTGCTCAATTTTGCCCTTCAGACACTGAGGAGCGGAGGATGATTCCTATTAGCCTGATGAGCATGCGTCCCCTTAGCAACATAACCAATAATCTTCATCATTAATTTCATGTTTGACTGTCGTGTTGACAATTTGCCACAGTCACTACACAGTAAAATATGCGATTTTCTTTCAGAGGAGACCTGATAGAGTTTATTAAAAAAAAACATGAGGAGCATGGAAAGGGTAAATAGGCAAGATATTTTCCCTGGGGTAAGGGAGTCAAGAATTGGAGGGCATAGGTTTAGGGTGAGGGGAGAAATACATAAAAGAGACCTAAAGGGCAACTGTTTCATGCAGAGGGTGGTACGTGTACGGAATGAATCACCAGAGGAAGTGGTGGAGGCTGGTACAATTGCAAAATTTGAAAGGCATCTGTATGGGTATATGAATAGGAGGCGTTTGGAGGGATATAGCATGTGGGAATAGATTGAGTTGGGATATGTGGTCAGCAAGGATGAGTTGGACCGAAAGGTCTCTTTCCATGCTGTACATCTCTAGGACTCTATGACTCTATGGCACAGTCTTCACTGTTCCCTGGGGATGAGAATACCACAGACAGCACAACCCTAAGAAGATAGGAACATCCTTATCTCAATCTTAAATGGGGAAGCCTTTAAATTTAAAAAAATGCATGAACCTCACAGCAAGTCAGCTTCCCTTTTTAAAAAATGAGGGCACAACCAATAGGAAATACATAGACCATTCAGCTCCTCAAACCTATCCCACATTCCAATTGACTCAGTTCAGTAAAGTATTTATCAAAATCCACCTCCGCTGCTCTCTTGGTTAGACATTTCAGATAGCATAAATCATAGCGTGTATGAAATTGGTGCAGAACTAGACTGTTTGGTTCATCAAGTCGGATCTGCTGTTCAGTCATGGCTGACATGTTTCTCACTGTTACCTTGATCCCCTTATCAGTTAAAAAATATCTATCTCTGTCTTAAAAGCAGAACAGAGTCTGTGTCTCTATGTCTGTATGTATGTGTGTGTTTCAGCTTATTGGCAAGAGGCAGAGGGTGGTGGAGGAAGGTTGACTTTTGGACTGGAGGCCTGTGACCAGTGGCGTTCCAAAGGGATTGCTGCTGGATCCACTTTTGGTTGTCATTTATATCAATGTTTTAGATGAGAATTATACAAAGTATGGTGAGCAAGTTTACAGATGACACCAAGGTTTAATATATAGTGGATGGTGCAGAGGGTTAGGTAAGATTACAAAGAGATCATGTTTATTTGGATCAATAAATCATAGAAATGTACAGCACAGAAATTGACACTTTGGTCAACCTCATTCGTGCTAACCAGATGTCGTAAATTAACTTAGGTTCATTTTCCAGCATTTGTACCATATCCCTCTTAACCCTTTCAATTCATGTCTACATCCAGATGTGGTTTAAATGTTGTACTTGTACCATCCTCCACCACTTCATCCTGCAGCTCATTGCATACACATACCACCTTCTATGTAAAAATGGTCCCCTTAGGTCCCTTTTATATCTTGTCCAACTCACCTTAATTCTTTGTCCCCTAGTTTTGGAATTCCCTACCCTGGAGTAAAGACCCTGACTATTCACCTTATCCATGGTCTTCATGTTTTTATAAACATCTAGAATGTGCAACTTTGACTACAAACAACTCGAATGGCTGTGTTTTCAGTAAACCTGGGACTAAATTCTGAAAATCAATACTGACTCCTCTTCCATTTTCATCACATCACCATTCTAAAATAATTTGAACAACTTGTTCAGCCACATTATGAAGCACCTCTGTGGGATTTGTATCTCAACTTTTGGGCTCAGAAGTAGGCACACTACCACCACTTCGCATTAAACCCTAACGCTGCAACATTGTTCTCATGTGTGGTTGTTCATCAGCCTGTTTTGAAATACCGTGACATAACTCCGTGACAGGCAGGACTTGAATCCAAAGCCTACTGCTCCAGAGTGAGAGACACTACCACGCAAGTTCTGGTATTGGAATCTAACCCAGAGCTCTGGCTCAGCTGCATGGGTGGTACCCACTACACAAGTTTTAAACCATGCCCAGATTTTGCGTCACATTTTAAATGTTAGCTTTCAGCTCTGTGTGGATTCATTAAAATTCGGTTCACTTTACTGAATTACACAGTTAAATTAATTACATTGTTAACCAGATGAAAGGTACTCCCCTCAACTCTAGGATGTTGAGTTTATGTGCGCTGCCTTCGAGATAAACCATTGAGATCTTTAATTGTTTGGCTATGATTTCCACCTTAAATGGTTATTGTCTGTGGTCTGCAATATGAGAGAAAAACATCCTGCAGACACACTCTGCACTATAAAAGACCTGGAGTAGATAATCAACACTAAACACCAGAGATGAACAAAGAGCATACTGTCTGGATCAAAAACATCAATCACTATTTCCTGCCTCTAACGTGTGACTGCCTTCTTCTTAAAACCACGAAGGAATCCAAGGCAGCTGATTACTGTCCAGCCTTTCTTCCCCACTACTATCACTCACTGGGCTGAGGAGTGGCAGATGGAGTGTAATATCAATGAATACAATGTATTGCAATTTGGTAAGACAAACAAGGAGATGACATCTAAGTGTAAAAGTCGGGCCATTGGTAGCGTTGTAGAACAGAGAGATCTGGTATATTTCTTTGAAGTTTGCATCACGTGTGGGCAGGGTGATTATGAAGGCGTTTTATTTGCTGGCATTCATTGCTCAGACCTTTGAGTACAGGAGCTGGAACATTATCTTCAGGTTGAGCTGAACATTCGTGAGGTCTCTCCTGAAGTACTGTGTAGTTCTGGTCACTCAGTTACATTGAGGATATTATTAAACTGGAGAGGGTTAAGAAAAGATTTATCAGTTTTTGCTGGGAATGGTGTGCTTATGTTCTAAGGACAGGCTCGGTGGACTAGGACCTTTTCCACTTCAACGTAGAAGGTTGTGACCTTATCAACCTTATAGAGGTTTATTAAAAAATGAGGGGTATAGATAATGTTGAATGGCAGGTGTCCTTTCCTTAGCGTAGTGGATTTCAAGACCAGGGGGAAATTTTAAGATGACAAGAGAAAGGTATACAGAAGACATAATGTCTTAGAGCTACCCAGCTCTACCCAAATTGTCCCTGCCAAACAGATGTCCGACGTTAATGTAGGACATCTGCCATTTGCCATCATTTGGCCCATATACCCCTAAACACTTCCTATTCATGTGCCCATCCTGATGCTTTTTTAAAGGTTGTAATTGTCCCAGCCTGCACAACCTCCTCGGGCAGCTTGTTACATAGAAAACACCCTCTCTTTGAAAACGTTGCCCCTCAGATCCCTTTTAAGTCTTTCTCTTCTGACCTTCAACCTAGATTTGTCCTCTAGATTTTGAACGTGCTACCCTGGGGGAAAGACCTTGGCTATTGACACTATCCATTCTACTTGTGAGTATATAAACCTCAGTGATTACCCCTCAACCGCTGTTGCTCCTGGGAAAATAACCCCAGAATATTCAGCCTCTACATAAATGTCAAAATATCCAACCCTGGCAAAATCTTTGTATTTTTTTCTGAATCCTTCTTCGAAGTGCGAGACCATAATTGCACGAAGTATTTGATAGTGGCCGAACCAATCTCCTGTACAGCCGCAATATGACCTTCTAACTCTTACATTCAATGCACTGTCAAACAACGACAAACATATCAATCTCCTTCTTCACTAGCCTATATACCTGCCACTTCACTTTCAAAATACTGTGAGCCTGCACTCCAAGTCACTTTGTTTACCAACACTCCCCAGGGACTTAACATTAAATGTATAAGCCAAGCCTTGATTTTCCTTTCCAAAATGCAGCACTTCACATTTATCTAAATTAAACTCCATCTGCAACTCCTCAGCCCATTGGTCCAGCTGATCAAGATTCCGTTATACACTGTGGTAATCATTTTCTCTGTCCACTGCATCTTAATTTTGGTGTCAATTATGAACTTACTAACCATACTTTCTGTGTTCACGTCCAAATCAATTATGTCAATGATGAACAGCAGTGGAACTAGCACCAATCTTTGTGGCACACCATTGGTCACAGGCCTCCAGACTGAGAAACAACCCTCCACCACTAACCTGTGTCTTCCGCCTTTGAGCCAGTTCTGCTTCCAAATGGCTAGTTCTCCTTGTATTCCATGAGATCTCACCTTGCCAACTGGTCTATCAAATGCATTACTGAAGTCAATATAGATAACATCCACTGCTCTGCCCTCATGATGCTTTTTGTTACTTCTTAAAGAAGAAATTAAGCAAGTTTGTGAGACATGACATCCCAAGCACAAAGTATTATTGACTATGCCTTATCAGTCCTTGCCTTTCCAAATGCATCTAAATCCTGTCGTTAGGATTCTCTCCAACAACTTGCCCATCACCGATGTCAGGCTCACTGGTAATTTATTCCCTGGCTTTTCTATGCCAGTTTGTTTCATAATGGTACCACGTTAGTCAGCCTCGTGTCTTCCAGCACCTCACATGTGGCTATTGATGATAAGAAAATCTCATCAAGATTCCCAGCAGTCACTTCCCGAGCTTCCCACAGAGTTCTTGTGTGTATCTGATCAAGACCTATGATGTACATTGTGATTACACATCATTTGGTTCGTGTATGGCATGAACATCTTCAGAAGTGATGGATGTGTGTAAAGTTACAACGTTGAAAAGACATTTTATTAAGTAGAAGGATAAGAGAATGTTTGGAAAAATATTGTCCAAGCGCAGGAATGTGGAACTAGTTTAGTATGAGATTATCGTTAGCATTTCGTGTATGAGATGACAGATCTGTTTTCAATCCCCCTGCATAACACAATAGTTCCATGTATATCCCCGCTTATCGATTTGTGTGTCTATCGGTGTATCTCAATGTATCTATCTCTCTGTGTGTTCTGCACTAGTGTGTGTGTGTTTGTATGTCTACCTCTGCATCCGTGTGCAATGGGAACTGTTTTGTTTTTGGGTGAATCATTGAATGGGGTTCAAAGCCTCCCTTCCTCCTCTTCCTCTTTTGTTTAAAGTGATACTATACTATGCTCTGATGGTGTATTTTAGGACTTTTCAATCCTTTCTTACATGTAAGATTATTTGGAAGAGTAAGTCACTAAACGTTGCATTTTGCAAGATGTTTGTGTGTGTCTGCGTGTATCAATGTGTGTGTCTATGTGTTTGTATGAATGTGTGTGGGCAGCTGTGTGCATGTATGTGTGTCTATGTGTGTGTGCATGACTTGTGCGTCTCTGGGTGTTAGTGTGTGTCCTTGTTCTGTGTGCGTGCGTGCCTGTGTGTCTGTGTACATCCGTGTGTGTGCATGGGTGAACATGTGTGTGGGGAATGTGGGTGTCTGTGTATTGGTGGTTGTGGATGTCTGTCTGTGTGTGTGTGTGAGTGCCTGTGTGTTGGTTTGTATGTGTGTGTTTCTGTTTGGTGTATGTCAATGCGTGTGTGCCTCTGTCTGCGTGCCTGTATGTGTATGTGTGTATGTGTGTTTTTCTGCGTGCGTCTGCGGCTGTGTTAGTGTGTGTCTGCTTTAGTGTGTATATATCTGTTTGTGTGTATCTGTGTTAGCGTATGTGTATATGTGTGGGGAGTGCGGGTATGTATGTGACTGTTTGAGTATGTCTGTGTGTGTCTGTGTGCCTGTGTGGAGCATATGTGCGCGCGTATGGGGAGTGTGGCTGTCTGTGTGTTTATGCGGGTGTCACTATGTGTGTGTCTCTGTCTGTCTGTGCCTGTGACTGTGTATGTGTGTGTTTCTGTGTTGAAAGAGTTTGGTGCTGAAAAAGCAAAAATGTTCAGGCAGCATCCAAGGAGTAGGATGCCTCTCTGCATCTGAGTGTGTGTGGGTGTGGGGATTCTGTGAGCATGTGTGTGTGTGCAGCTGTTTGTGTGTATGCATGTGTGCCTGTTCCTGAGAGTGTATGTGCATCTGTGAATGTATCTGCGTTTGACTGTGTGTGTGTCTGTGTGTGTGTGTGTGTGTATGTCTGTTCCTTTCAGTGTGTGTCTGTGTCTGACTGTGTGTCTGCGTCTATGTGTGCCTGTTTCTGTGAGTGTGTGTGTGTGTCTGTGTGTATGTGTGTGCGTGCCTGTGTATATGTGTCTGTGTGTGTTTGTCTGTGTGTGTATCTGTGGGTCTGTAGGTCTGTGTGTTTATGTGTGTGTGTGTCTGTGTATGTGCGTGTGTGTGTCTGTGTTTTTGTGTGTGTTTGTATGTGTGTGTGTCTGTGTGTGTATTGATGGTGCTGTAAGCTGCTGCCCTCCCTCTGTCCCTCCCAAACTAAATTGCTGACGATTTTCACCCTCCACTCCTATCTGTACAGTGATGGTGGTGAGACCAGCAGAGACTGGCAGCAACAGAAAACTCAACAGGTCTGTCAGCATATGTGGACAGAAATGAAAGGACCCTTTCTCGGATCTCGTGTCAGGGGGATATTACATCACTTTAAGCACCATAGAGACTGCCATACTCGTTCCACATTGATACGCACAGATAGACACACACTAATACAGAGACTTAGAGACACTAAGCAATACACAGAAACTAATACAGACATAGATTGTCTGTCAGTATTTCTCTTGCTCCAATGTTAACCTTGTCAATATTTCAATTATTCTGTCTGGTGTTTGGCAGTTTTTAAGTCTGTCCTCAGGGAGTGTGTTAGTTTTGCACTTGCTAAAAATAATGAGTGAGTCAGTATTTCTCCGCGGAGTGAGACTGTATGACAATTTCAATGTTTGCAGAAACTAAACCTGGAATAATTATAAGGTTTATGGAGGATAGTGTGGAAATCCAGCAGAACAGTGACACGTTGGCGTAGTATTCAGGTTTATGGCAGATCAGGATCAATGCAGACGGTGTGAGGTGATGCACCTTGGTAGGAATAACTCTGAAATTTAATATAAAAAGTTCTGTACCATTATAAAGGAGTGCAGGAATAGAGGGCACTGGGTGCATATGAGCACATATTATTGAAGATGTCAGGACAAGTGGAGAGAGCAGTAAATATCACAGATTACTTTCAATATATGACCTGTTTCCAAGAGGAGATATAGGAGGGAGTCTCGGTGCTCCCTTCCTGGGAGGTGGTGGTGTCGATGTTTTGTGGTCCCACCCTACTGCCCACCGAGACCGTGGGTATTCCATTTGTACCAGCTCGACACAAAAGGGAGATGGCATCAGGGCCACGGCTTCTAAGTTGTGCTGGGGGGAAACAGAACTGCCAGAGGGTTTAAAGTGAGAATTGCCTTTCACTGAACATTGCTCCTTACTTGGTTCGTAGGACGTGGCTGTTTCAGTATCTCCACACGAGACGTCCCGGTCCTCTCCGACTCATACCAGGACCCTCCCCACTTGGCGGGGGGCGGGAGGTGGCGAGGGAACGGATATTGAGCACCCCACCACCTGGGTTGGCTCTTTCTGTCCTATTTGAGGCTGCTTTGTCTGGAATGGGAGGAAGGGACTAAGGGAAGGAGGGTGGGAGTGTGTGGCCCTGCTGTTTGTCTGGAGTGAGTCAGTCCACAGTGTTGTATCCATGCAGTGTTATTAGTGTGGGGGGTAAAGTGGAGCGAGCGAGAGAGAGTGAGTGAGAGAGAGAGAGAGAGTCTGCAAACAGTAGTGAGAGTGATGGAGCATGAGCCTTGTTCGGGGGTAGGTGCTATAACAGATATACAGTGAGTGTGAGGGAGCAGTGCAAATACAGTGAGCCTTATCCTGACAGAGTGGGGAAGGTTATTGATGCTTGTCCTGTGTTGCTGGGCATTTCTTCAGACCACAGTCACTACACTGAGCAGGGTGGTGAGCTCAGATCATGTTCGGTGGGTCTGGTGGTGTGGCCCCCTCTGGGAAGAGAATGGTCCCCCTCTGTACTAACCCATCTACCGGGACCTCCGTGCCCCTGTTGACAAACCGTGGTGTAATTGCCCCTTATCTGCCATGCTCGGGGTAAACTGTGCAGGACAGCTCCAAGCTGAGAAAGCTCAACTGTGTGCCCATTGGCCTTTTGAAAATGGCACCAGTGTCAGGGATCACGGAATATCTAGGGCCATGTGGACGTTCGTGATTGCCTCCAGCCATGAAGGAAAATTGAGCTGGCATTGAATGAGAAGGACGCCATGGGTTGGGGTAGGTAGCTAATGAGGGTAGTTTGATAAGATAGCACCAGCAAACTAATTCAGTCTCATGCAGACAATCCCTCTGTCATACTCAGTGAAAATGTCACTGAGACAAGTTATTGTTAGATTCAATCCAATGAGCTGAAGACTCTGCTGATGCTACTCCCAGTTACAAAGCTGTAGAACAAACGCTCATCCAATCCACACCATCATCTGAACTCACACCAATATCCCATTCACCCATCATTCCTGGAAACATGGCTCACATTGCAGGATACTGTCAAATGTCTTCACCTCACCATTCTGGAACCTGGGAACACATCCTTCCATGACATTGTCTCTCAGTCTTCCCCTCTCTGTCTATTCCCCAACGCTCCTATTTGTTGATACTTAAACTGATTGCCCCGCCATCTGTCTCTGGCAGTGATGTTCACACCCACAGCATTCCTGTGTCACGGCACATTGGAAATATGGGTAAATGGATGGGAGCTGCACATCCTGTCACTTCCAGTATGGGCTGCAAGTTTCCCTATGTTGGCCAGCGTTCTAACACAGTGCTCTGAGAAATGTACTGGGGTGGATAACACAGTTACACATCCTGGTCATGTATCTCATCTGGGTTTATTCATCAATGCACTGCTGTGGTCTACATACCTTTCCACTCTATGTAGATTGTGGGTTGTAATGCACAGTACACCAGTTCGGTCTGCGCAGTGCTCACTGCTGAACACATATCTCATCTGGGTTTATAGGTCAATGCACTGCTGAGGTCTGCACAGTGTTCCACTCTGGACCGATTGCAGGATGGTGTTGAGGAGTACACTAGCCTTGTCTGTGCAGTGCTCCATGCTGAACAAATATCTCCTCTGAGTTTATGGTGTCTGGTCTGGTTCTGTGAGGGGGATTGAGAATGTGATCTAACTGATTCTTTCAGCTGATATGGCAAAGCCTTTATTTTTGTTCTCAATCATGTGATTTGGACCCTCCAAATTCTGACTCCACCGGCCAGTCCCATTCATCAGTCTACCTCCATAGTTCAGCAAAGTGATGGCAAATGAGTAATTGTCCAGTTTCAATACGAATAACTGTTCTGTCTATTTCCCTGGCCTTTTAATTTTCTCACCCTGGAGCATCGGGATTCACCGCGATAAACCTCAGTATGGTCACTCCTCAGAACCAACGCTTCAGGGAACATAGCCCCAGCCCACTCATACTCTCCATGTAGCTCAACACCACTCGCCACCACCACCCTAACCAACATTGTCAATATACTTGGAAATCTTTTCTGCACGTTTCAAGTTTAACAACCTCTTCCCTATAGCAGTGAGACAGAATTAAAGGCAATATTACAGAAGTGGCTGAACCTAACTTGTAGGTGAAAGTGAGTATAGCAGATGCGGGAGATTAGAGTCAAGAGTGTGGTACTGGAAAAGCACAGCAGGTCAGGCAGCATCCGAGGAGGAGGAGAACCGATGTTGTGGGCAAAAGTCGAATTTCCTGCCCCTTGGATGCTGCCTGACCTGTTGTGCTTTACAAGCATCATACTCTGAAGCCAGTGTATATCCCAGATGGCCTTCTTCCTCAAAGACTGCAATTTCCCCTCCCACATGGTCGACGATGCCATCCAGAGCATCACATCCACTTCCCGCACCTCTGCCTTCGAATCCCACCCCTCCCAACGTAAAAGGGAAAGAACACCCTGTTCCTCACCTAATATCCCACCAAATCTCCCCATACAACACACTATCCTGCCCCATTTGCGCCAGCTCCAAACAGACCCCACCATCAGAGATATATTTCCCTCCCCACCCCAATCTGCATCCCATAAAGTACATTCCCGGCACGACTACCTTGTCAGGTCCACGCCACACACCAACCCCCCTCCACTCCTGGCACCTTCCCCTGCCACGGCAAGAATTGGAAAACCTGCATACTCACCTCTGTCCAAGACCCCGAAGGATCCTTCCACATCCTTTGCAGTTTTACCTGCAATTACACACACATCACCTACAGTATCCATTGCTCCTGATGTATCCTCTACATATGGGAGACAGAAAGCAAATGTGCAGAACACTTCAGAGAACATTGCTGGTGCACCCGCACCAACGAACCCCACCCACCCCGTGGCTGCACACCTTATCTCCCCCCTTCCACTCAGCCATGGACATGCAGGTCCTGGGACTCCTCCACCGCCAAACTTTAACCACCCGAAGCCTGGAGTAAGAAAGACTCATTTTCTGCCTTGCGACACTGTAACCACATGGGCGCAATGTGAATCTCATTTACCCAACCCGCATCTTATCCCAGATCCAACCTTCAAAATCAGCACCGCCCCCATGACCTGTCCTACTTTTCCATATTCCTTCCCATCTATCTGCTCCACCCTCCACTCCGACATATCATCTCCAACCCTTCCTTCATCTACCTATCGCATTATCAGCTACCTTCCCCAACCCCATCCCTTTCCCATTTATCTCTCAGTTCCCTTGGGCCACAAGCCTCATTCCTGATGAAGGGCTTACACAAGAAACTCCGATACTCCTCTGATGCTGTCGGACCTGCTGTGCTTTTCCAGCAGCCGATTCTCGACTCTGATCTCCAGCATCTGCAATCCTCACTTTCTTCCTTGAGTTAATGTATCCAGAAATTTCCCCACCAGACATTTTATGCAGCTGCTCTGTTATTTTATCCTGTCTCTTTTCCAAACAGAGTGGTGCATATGCAGTGCTCAGGCAACACTCCCACATACAAGGAAAAAGTAAATAAAAAGGAAAAATTTAAAGTCCGTCCGTCAGTAACCTTCATCCATTCCATCGCGGCTGAGCAAATATTGCCTTTGATTATGACATGAAATGTTATGTAAGAAAGGGGTTACCTGAGCCTGTTTGTTCGGTGACTGTGATTAATATCAGTCGCCATGGATTATAATTATTCCAGTGGAGAGTTCCCATCTTTTAACAATAAATGGGCACCGTTCAATGTGTTATCTCAAAGTGTGACCAGGATTATCACTGACAGCACGAATGGAAATCTGCAGTCCTAGATGGAGAAGGCGAGGAGAGATCATAATCCAAGAACATTAGATTGGAATGTTTCAACAATAGATCAGAATCTGAGAACATTGGACTGGAATGTTCCAACAATGGACAGGAGTTTATCCGTTTATGTTTGGTCTTTTTCTACAAATTATGCTTTTTTGTCATTATCATCGCGGATCTATTATGTTTTCGGATTAGTCTATATTTTTATTATCCTCTCCTGTCGATCGTTGGTGTTCCTGGTAAGTCTCACTATCCAGTTATGTTTTATTTTCTATAAACCAGTTATGACTGCGTTACTGTTCTCTCATGTGGTCTTCATTTCTTGCCACTATTATTGTTCATGTTGAGATTCTGAATCCAAATATTCACTGTGCAGACCACTACTAACTGCATCAGGGATCTTGTTCAAATACTGGCTCCCTCCTTGATTCTGGCAGTGTTACTCATGGGTCTCTATGTTGACCTACTCACTTTTAGATGTGAACCATTATCTCACTTTCCTTGTTATTTAAATATTGGGAGTATGGAGGATATTGCCCTCTATTATGTTTACAAACTCCATTTCCTTGATGGTACTCAGCGAGTCAGTGCCTTCCCAATACCTTTTTTTATTCATTTGAGGGAAATGGGCATCGCTGGCTGGCCCGCATTAAAACCCATTCCTAGTTGCCCTTGAGAAGGTGATGGTGAGCTGGCCTCTTGATTCGCTGCAGTCTACTTGCTGTGGATTGACCCACTATGACACTAGGGAGGGCATTCCAGGATCCTGACCAAACAACTGTTAAAGAACTCTGGTATAATTCCAAGCCAGGGTGGTGAGTGGCTTGGAGGGGAACTTGCAGTTGGTGGTTGACGCAGACGAATCACAGCTTTGGTGATCCCTTTGGCCATGAACTGATTCCTGACACCATGCCCTGACCATTATTAAATTTAACTACTCACTGCTCCAGAATGTTCTTTACTGACTTTACCCATCTGCTGTTTGAACCTTGAGCTGTGAAGTACAGACTCAATGATAACAACACTCTACTGCTGTCACTCTCGGATTGAAACCTTCAAACTCATACCAAAAACCCATCAATTTGACATTCCTATGCATGCTGATCTATATCGCTATTGTGTCTGGCAATGTCTTTATTTTGACATTCATGAGCAGTTAACTCATCTGTCCATGAAACTTCCCTTAGTCTCTTTGTGTCGATTATCCAAATCCCTGACAGCTGTTCATACTTAACCTGATTTTCTTTATGTGTATTTTCTCTCACATTCAACCACCCCAAATGCACGACAACACACACACACACACCTTATACTGGTTCAATGGAGATAGAAATCTTCCCCTGCTATGTGTATCAGATGTGTGTATCGTTCCCATGTGAAAGTAAAGTTTTGCAATATTCCCCATGCTGGGCAGATAAACCGGTTTACTGAGCAATACACGAACATGACCTGCACAGTTCTCCGTTCTGGTCTGTCATCTTCTCCCAGCTTATGTTGTTTGAAGTGTTCTGTGATACCGATTTAGAATTTGATGAAACAAACCATTCCAGCTGATTTGAAAATTCATTTATTCAATGTTCTCATTCTTGTAATTTTGCTCTCTAAGGGGTCAATGCTCCAGTTAGTCCCATTACATAGTCTTTTTCTCCATATTTCCACAACATGTTCTCAGTTAATTAACTGTCTGTTTCTGTCTTTAATGTGAATCTGTCTGTCCCGCTGTATCTTTCCTTGACCTTGGTTTTTGGCTCCCTAGTGTATCAAGTGCTATCATTGTGTAGCTCAGAATCAGTGAAATGGTGTGGCTTGGGCTGTTGTTTACTTCCTGGTGTGTCCCATGTGGTATTCCATCCTGGGGGTGGGGGTATGTGTTGGGCTGTTGTTCATTTACCGGTGTGTTCCATGTGGTATTCCATGTCGGGGTTGGGGGTGTGTGTCGAGCTGTTGGTCACTTACTGGTGTGTCCCATGTGGTGCTCCATTTTGGATTGGGGATTCAGCAGCTTTGTCTCACGTCTTTGAAAAATGGTCTGTGCCTGTCTACTGAATGTGTGACGAATGTGTTTGTCCTCTGAGCTGATCATGTGGTCAATAAAACGAGGAAGCCCCGTGAGTATTATTGTAAAGGACCAGGGATCTAACATCTCTGCAATGCTGTCACTTTAAAAAAGGTTATTTGTTCATTTTCTTTAAAGATAGATCTTAAAGGTCAAACTGCCTACTGCAAAAGGCTGAAGTAAATAACTTAGGTGGCTTTTAGTTTTTTTTAATATAAATCGTGGTAACAATGATCAGCACGCACAGACCAGACTTTCCAGTTTTTCTGAGCTGTAACAACAACCAGGTGCCTGGGGTGGGAGCAGGGTTAGATGCTTCAAGTAAATTATCCCTCGCTGCTATTCTGTCTGAAATCTATCTTAGTGCTGTTTCCTCCTGGATTGGAGAATTGCATTCGCCGATTGGCCTTGGATGTATCTTTTTCCCAAGGGAAGAGGTTATTGGATGTTAGTATATTGGAATAGTTCGTTAGTAGATGGTTCTGCATCTATTATTCTGTTAAGGTTTCCAGTAGTTATGTTATTCTAAACGCCTCTTCTTTTGTATGTGCTTTTATTAATGTTTAAATAAATTGCACTTTGCCTAAAGTTGAGAGGTTTGACCAGCCACATCACATCTGGAACATCACTTCACATCTGACTTTCCTATAAGACAAGGTTGGTGATAAGGCTATCATCTTATTTTAAGGCAGTCTGGTCTGGTCCATAGCAAACTGAGGATTCTTGACTGCTTCAAAAGCGATAATTCGAAATTGGGTTCAGGTGTAGAATCCCAACAGTGTGCAAACAGGCTATTTGGCCCAAAATGTACACACCAACCACCGAAGAAGAAACCTCTCAGACCCATTCCCCTACCATAGTACTCCATATTCACCCCTGACTAATGTACCTAATCTACACATCTCTGAACAGGCAATTTAACATGACTAATTCACCCAATCTGCACATCTTTGGAAAACCACACGGGGATGGGGAGAATGTGCTCAGGAAGATTGTTAGGCTCAAAGGCAGCGTCTGGGTAGTTGTTAGCGTCTTTTGTTCAGGGTGTTTAATTTAGTTGGTTTGAACAGTGCTTTGTTGCTAATGGTTCTTCTGTCTCTGAGAGTTGTCTGAGTGTGGAAGAAGTGAAGTTGGAGACTTTACAAAAGGTGAGCAAGGCAAAGCTGTTAAAATTGGCAGACAGGCTGGAATTAGGTTCGTGTTTGTCTGTGAGAAAAGGAGCGATAATTACAGCTGTAGCTTGGCATTTAATTTTTGGTAGAAACTTCATCAGAATCTTTGGAAATGGCTAGAATTCAATTGCAGATGAGGCAGCTTGAACATGAAGAGGAATTAAAACAGTTTGAAATAAGATTAAAAGCAGAATTGAAAACAAAGGAGAGGAAGAAAAAAGAAAAAAGAAAAAAGAAAAACAGAAAGGGAGAGAGTTTCAACCTCAAAAGACATTAGACAATAGATAATAGACAATAGACAATAGGTACAGGAGTAGGCCATTCTGCCCTTCGAGCCTGCACCACCATTCATGGCTGATCATCCTCAATCAGTATCCTGTTCCTGCCTTATCTCCATAACCCTTGATTCCACTATCCTTGAGAGCTCTATCCAACTCTTTCTTAAACGAATCCACAGACTGGGCCTCCACTGCCTTCTGGGGCAGAGCATTCCACGCACCCACCACTCTCTGGGTGAATAAGTTTCTCATCATCTCTATCCTAAATGGCCTAGACTTTATTTTTAAGTTGTGTCCTCTGGTTCGGGACTCACCCATCAGCGGAAACATGTTTCCTGCATCCAGAGTGTCCAATCCTTTAATAATCTTATACGTCTCAATCAGATCCCCTCTCAGTCTTCTAAACTCAAGGGTATACAAGACCAGTTGCTCCAATCTTTCAACATAAGATAGTCCCGCCATTCCAGTAATTGACCTCATAAACCTACGCTGCACTCCCTCAATAGCCAGAATGTCTTTCCTCAAATTTGGAGACCAGAATTGCACACAATATTCCAGGTGCGGTCTCACCAGGGCCCTGTACAGTTGCAGAAGAACCTCTTTGCTTCTATACTCAATCCCTCTTGTTATGAAGGCCAGCATGCTATTAGCCTTCTTCACTACCTGCTGTACCTGCATGCTTGCTTTCATTGACTTGTGCAAAAAAACACCCAGATCTCTTTGTACTGCCCCTTTACCTAACTTGACTGCATTTAGGTAGAACTCTTCCTTCCTAATCTTGCTACCAAAGTGGATAACCATACATTTATCCATACATTTAGCAATTAGAGAGAACAGTCGACTTAGAAGGTGGAGATGAAGGTGGGCAGTAGGCTGAAATGAGGAGAATAGTGAGGATGAGCAACCTGGTGGTAGCCAAAGGCCTGATGTGGATCTGTTTCAATACATCCAGGCATGACCGACATTTGATGAGAAGGATGTAGACGCCTTTTTAATTTTATTTCTGAAAGTGGCTAAACGAATGCAGTGTCCAGTGACTATGTGGATTTAGTTGATCCAAACATAGCTAATAGGTATCAGGGTTGAGGTATTTGCATCCATTTCAGAGAAGGTATCTTGGGGAGGGGGGAGGGTTATGAGAAGGTGAAGAAAGCTATCTGAAGTGCATATGTGCTTGTGTCAGAATCCTACAGACAGCGTTTCAAGAATCCAGAAAAGGCTCCCTGTTTAAACGTACATTGAGTTTGAAAAAGTCAGTCAAAGTAATTTTGAAATGTGGATAAGGGCAGTAAAAGCAGAGCAAACCTATGACACTCTTAGAGAGATTCTTACTTGGGAGGAGTTCAAATATTCACTTCCTGCAGTCGTGAGAGCTCATTTTGAAGAGCAGAGAGTTACAATGGCAAGATTAGAAGCTGCAATGACTGATGATGACAAGTTGGTACATAAATCAAATTTGGCCTCTCTGAGGGATTGAGAAGGATGTGCGAGAACTTCTTAAAACATGTGAGAGTAACGGGTGTAGGCCAGGAGTAGCAGGTTACAGCATTAACAGGTACAGAAGCATTTAATTCTATTATGCTCAGACATAAGGAGATATGTCATTTCGAAGGACTATGAGAGAGATGAGAAGTGCTCCATTATGTAACGTGGTTGGAGTGTCCGGAGAAACCATCAACAAAAATATATCACAATTGGGAAGGTTGCCTTGAGCTTGGTGTTGGCGTTGCAACATTTCAGCATTTACATTGCCAATAACATGCCTGAGCAAAATCTATATATTGATCATAACGTCTATTAGTTTTCGGATAAATTTAGGGAGAATACTTCCAGTCTGTTCAGATAGAGGTTACTATTGTTGCCATTTAATGTGGACGTTGTACAGGTGACAGGACAAGAAACTGTATTTGCTGCCAAGTTGTCGAGGCTTGGATGAAGAAAGGCAGAGGTATTTTGTGGCCGGAGTAAATTGACTGAAATAGAATGGGGTTGTGAATGTTTGTGTGGTTACTGTCAATATCATACAAATGTATTGTAGTCCACTAATAGAGTAAGAATAAGGGGCTTAAAATGAAGCTACAGTTGTGTACTGATGGTTCATTTTTTTCAAAAGGGGAGGTTTGACGATACTGTCCCTTCAAAAAGGTTATTTTCTCTTGGTCGTTTTTGACGACAGGTCTTAAAGGCAGTGATGCCGAACTGCCGCCTGAAAACGACTGAAGTAAATAACTGAGGAGGCCTTTAGGTTTTATTAAAATGATGGGAGCAATAAAAGGGCAGCGGCCAGCTCTCCCAGACCAGGTCTACTCGTTTTGTATTTAGTTGCAGCATTCAGCGGCTGCTTGGGGTCACAGAAGGGTTGCAAGTTTCAATGCATGATCCCCAGCTGCTCTTCTCTCTGAGATCTCTTCTAATATTGTGTCTTTCTGGATTGGAAAACTGCACATATAAATCTGTATTTCAGTTTACCTTTGTGCCAAGCGGTGTTTACCAAGAAGGTACGGCATCTATTGTTTGTGTATGTGTTCCAATATATAAACTAACCGAATTGTTATTTTCTTTGATTGAATTTTAACTGGAGCGTTTGAATAGATTGTATTTTGCTTCACACTGCATATCTACTATTAAAATAAGGAAAGGTTTTGGCTGGAGCAACCTGCTTAATATATTTTATGGGGGTCTCGTCTGATCCATAACTCTCGTAGCTCAGGGGCTTGTGACTGACTCCTGTTATTGGAAAGTTAGTGGAGGATGGTTTGCTGGAGGGTGGGCTGTGAGCTGCCTCACACATTCAGGGAGCCCTGATGATTTGCTGACCCAACTCTGGATGGAGCCTGGGGACTGTAGTTACAGCATCTGGGTCTGTAACATGAACAATAAATGGAGCAGAGGCTGCAGAGAGGGGAATCTCTGAAACCACGGAGTGAGTGTGTGTGGGGAAAGGGACCTGCTGTATCCACCCTGGGTTTTCCAGGAACAGCTTCCCAAGCTACACTTGACCCAGGAGCAGAGTGTAAGGGGACACTGATTGAACAAAGAGCTAGTCACAGAGCGGTGTCACCTCCTTCAACATGACCTGCAGCTTCACACCAGGGGTATAACGGTGTTGTTAATGGCTGCTATGGTCACACTTTTATTCAGCTTCTATGATCCGGAACTTTCCACGCAGGACTGGGTGACATATCCATCATCTCCCAGTATGTCGACATCACTGGTAACATTCTGTCAAACTGATTTAGACTGATTTATCCAGAGTGCCTTCTTCCTATCTGATAACCAGTCCTCCCCCATTCCTGTGTAACATATTCGAAGGGCTAAATAAGAACAAGGAACATCAGTCAGTAATTCAGCCGCTCCAGCCTGCTCCACCACTGAATACAATCATGGTTGACCTCATCAAGGCCTCTGTTCCACTTTCCTGCCATTTCCAATCTTCTGGTCTCTTGTTGTAGATTGCAGCACATGAAAAAATATCCACTCCACATCTACACTTTCAATTACTTTTAGCATCTTACAGACCTCAATGTTATCTCCTTTCACTATTATAAACTTGAGAGTATCTGCCTGAACTGCTCAATCTCTCTTCATCCCTCATTTCTGGAATCAATCTAATGAACCTCTTCTGAATTACCTCCAATGCAAATGCATCCTTCCTCACCCAAACGGTACTCCAGTTGCAGCTTCACTAATATCTTGCGTAGCTACAGCAACACTCCCTACTTTTCTACTCTATCCTTTTAGAAATAAAAACTGAACCTACGCTTGCCTTTCCCATTACTTGCTGTATCTGCATGCAGGTTTTCTGTGAAATGCACGTGAACACAGAGACCCCTCTGCACCTGAGCACTTTAAAGTTTCTCTCCATTTAGATAATAATTTGTCTTTCTATTTCGCTGGCCAAATCTAATAATTTCATAGTTATCCACTTTAACTTTCATTGCCAAATGTTAGCCTATTTAACCAGCCTATCCATATTCATTTTTAAACCTCTTACATCCTCATTCCGAAGTAATTTTCCACCGACGTTAGTGTGGTCTGAAAGATTGGTTACAGGATTTTCTATCCTGTCAACCGTGTAATAATATTGATGACAAATAGTTAAGGCATGAGTACTGAAATCTGTGGCACACCACAAGGTACATTTGTCAAAAGAAAAAGACATCCGACTGTATTTTGTTGGTTCACCAATCCTCCATCCAAGCTAATAAAGTACTCCTAAACCCATGTTTTCTGCTTGTACTGCTTACTCTTTGGACAAGCGATATATCCAATCCCTTCTGGAAGACCAGATATAGTCCATCTCCAGAATTCCCACTATCCACCTTGTTTGTGACATCTTTAAATAACTCAAGCAAACAATTCAAACATGATTTACCCTTCGTAAAACCATGTTGACTCTGACGGAGTGTAGTGTAACTTTGCAAATGTCCTGAACAATAGATTCTAACAATTTGCCTTAAATTACTATAGTTTATCACTAAACTTTACTCTCTAATGTATGCCATTATTATAAGTTCTTCCCTTTCGAAAACCTTTACGTTTTCTTTGAATTCCAGTTTAACAGGCACAAGGCTTTAAGAGATCTGCTCCAATTGCTGTGTAAGAGCCATGTGTGGCTGAATGGACTCATCATCCTGCTGGTGTACAAACTCAATGGGTTGATGTCTTTTGGGTGTTCCCATGTTGTCGGCTCCAAGGCCAGAATGCACTCCTCCTGTTGATGTGTTAGAGGGGTAGGGGATAATGGGTCTTCTCATATTCCTCCGTAACAGGCTGGAGAAACTGAACTGTCTCCTCACGCATCCCTGACATGGGACTGAGGTCTTCTATGATTGGTCTTACCCTGCTCCCTGACAACAGACACGTGTCTGAATTACCTCCGCCTTTCTCATAAGAAAAGTCTCAGATAGATTGTATCCTTATCCAATTCACTTGCAACAGGGTCAGTGGGGCTGAATGGCCTCCTGTTATCCCAGCATAACAATCTCCAGTCACTGTGTGGCCTCTTCCATTTCCTGTGTAACAGACTTGACGGGGCTGAATGGACTGATCAAGTTGCTGTGTAATAGGATACTGGTCGGTTATGGTCTCCTCTGCGTCCAGTGTTACAGGCTCGAGGGGCTTATTGGCCTCCTTGATCCTGTACAGCAGCAGCGACACTTTACCACCCTGCTGTAAGGTTCCCATGTAGGTTACAGCAGTATCAGCTGGCTATGGAAATACACAGCATTGTTGAAAAATTGTTTTCCTTCTCTACTTCACCAGCATAACGGGAGATCTGGAGAAAATCTCAGAATAAAGCTTGAGAAGATCATAAATGTTGTGGTGAGATGATTTCTACCATTAGTCTCCCCAAAACCAACTTCACTGAGATTTCACTGAACCCTGAAAGGTGGAGCTCAGAAACAGCAAGGAGAAGCAAATATTGATGGGAGTTATGTATTAACGTGAAAGCTGCAATACAAATGTAGGGTGTGTTATAAAGCAGGAAATGGGATATAAACGTTTGTGGGTACTGCAGTAATAATGTGTTGTTTAAATTATATCTAAGCTATGTTAACCCAATTGAATGCTAATGCTGGGAAAAAAGAATTTCATGAGCATGCGTGAGATGGCTTGCATTAACATTATTTCGAGCACCGAGGTCGAAATCAGGTTATTTAGGAATTGGGGTTGAATGATCAGAAGAGCTAATTAAAAGCTTTGCTGTAAACGACCTTTTGGGAGAAGTGACAGCAACTTTTTATTTGAGATTAGATTCCCTACAGTATGGACACAGGCCCTTCGGGCCAAAAGGTCCACATCAACCCTCCAAAGAGTAACCCACCCAAACCGGTTTCTCTCTGATTAATGCCCCTACCGCTATTGGCAGTTTAATATGGCCAATTAATTTGACCTGCACATCTTTGGACTGTGGGAGGGAACCGGAGTACCCGAGGAAACGCACCCGGACACGGGGAGAATCTGCAATCTCCACACAGACAATCACCTGAGACTGGAATCAAATAGGGGTCCCTGTTGTTGTTAGGCTGCACTGCTCGACAATGAAGCACGGTGCTGCCTCTATTGGTTTTCTGATGTCTGTGTACACAACAGTTTTTGTTTTAGTTGAAGTGATGATTATGAATCTGAGTCATGCAAGCTATGAAGATATGAGGAGAAAGTGCGGACTGCAAATATTGAAGGTCAGAGTCGAAGAATGTGCTGCTGGAAAATCACAGCTGGTCAGGAGGCATATTAATGGAAAGGACGTTTCAGGCATTAGCTCTTCATCAGGAAAGAGATTTGTGGTCCAAGGTGGGGTGGGGATAAGAGATAAATGGGACGGGTATGTGGCAGGGGGAGGAAGCCTGGAAAGTGGCAGGTATATGAAGGAGGGGTTGAAAGTGAAAGGTGATGAAGGGAGACATAACGCCTCATCTACTGCATCCATTAAACCCAATGTGGTCTTCTCTACATTGGGGCCACAGGATCATTTCAGAGAACATGTCTGGTCCAGCCACACTGGCCAACCTCACCACCTTGTGGCTAAATACTTTAACTCCCCCTCCCGCTCCACCAAGGACATGCAGGTCCTGGGCCTACTCCATCACCAAACCTTAACCACCTGAGTAATGGAGGAAGAAAGCCTTATCGTCCCCCGTGGGTCCCTTCAACCACAAGTGATCAATGTGGATTTCACCAGTTTCCCCATTTCCCCAAATCCCACCTTATCCCAGTACAACCTTCCAACTTGGCACCGCCATCTAGAATGTTCCTATGTGTCATTCTTCCTTCCCACCAATCCACTCCACCCTCTTCTCTGACCTATCACATTCACATCCCCCCATCTACCTATTAGATCAAAGGAAGCAGCTTAGAAAAAATGCCAAGTGTTGTAGTAAGCCAGGGGATTCAGAGAAATGTAGGACCTAGCAAATTCGGACCAAGAAACTGAGGGAAAATAATCAAAAAGCGAAGAAGCATGCAAACAAAGAAACAACATAAAAACTGCTGTAAAGCTTCGAACAATGTATGAAACAAAACTAAAAACAAGATCAAACGTGGAACAGTGAGTGTGCGGACAGGGTAATTTATTGGAAAGTACAGAGACATTACAGGGAAAAGAATTCTTTATGTCTGTCTTCATGGAAGAATATCCAGAAATTCTCCCAGATATGCCAAGTGACCATGGGGCTTGTGTAAATAAAGTCAAAGATCATTCATATCAGTGATGAGGTAGCATTTGAAAAGACAGCTGGATTGAGTGTTGATAAATCTGACAGACCAGATTTGCTTCAAACAAAAATTTCAGTGGAAGCAGCAATGGTCATATTGGTTGCATTACACATTTTCATGTTATTTTCCGACACATTCCCGAAAAGCAGGTAGCCAATCGGGATAAGGGACGGTTAGAAATATTATCCACCAGTTTAAGAACGGATGAAGATGGAGAGTGGTGAAATACAGACCAGGTAACTTGTCATCCGCAGTCGGGTATCTGTTGGACTCACTCACAAAGAACATGCTACTAGATATATGGAATGTAATGACAAAACTGGGGAGTGCGATAATGCATCCATGAAAAGAAAATCAGAAGTGGCAAACAATTTTTTGTAATAGTTTTAAGATGATTCTTGGAGTCTTCAGCCATGAGGAATCACTGGATAACATATAGTTCGATATTCAGGAGCATTTTTTAAGAACTCACATGGAGTCAAGGGAGGAAAGACTCTGAATGAAAAAATGAATTTGAATCTGACCATAGGGGTGATACCAGAGGACTGGAGATCAGATAATGCGATTCCAATTCACAGGAAAGATGGTAGAGATAGACCAGGAAACTATAGACAAGCAATTAGATACTGTTAGGGAAACTACTGGAGAAAATAGAGAAGGAGAAAATTGAACTCCAATCAGACTGGCAAGGCTTGGTCAGGGATAATCATCGTGACTTCAGCAGAGGGAAGTCATGTCTAATGAATTTGAATTAGTTTGAGGAGGTCTCTTAATTAGTTTTGCAGCAAGGACATTGACAAAGTTCCACATGGGAAAGTGGAGAATAAAGTAAAATTCAAAGTTTGTGAGAAGATTTGTAGCTCGGATCCTCGTTGTTGTGGTTCTGTTCGCCGAGCTGGGAATTTGTGCTGCAGAATTTTCATCCCCTGTCTAGGTGACATCCTCAGTGCTTGGGAGCCTCCTGTGCTTGGGAGCCTACATCACAGAAGCGCTTCACAGCAAGCTCCCAAGCACTGAGGATGTCACCTAGACAGGGGACGAAAAGTCTGCAACACAAATTCCAAGCTCGGCGAACAGAACCACAACAATAAAGTAAAATGTCATGGAATCAAGGATAGCTTGAAAATTTACAACGAAAATTGTCTTAATGGCAGAAGACGGGGGTGGTGGAGAAGGCTGTTTGTGTGACTGGAGATCCGTATGCCCTGGTGTACCACAGGGATCAGTGCTGCGTCCCTGCTATTTGTGGTATTCAAAAATGGTGCAGATGTGAATGGGAGGGCGGGTGTTGGGTGGATGGGGTGGAGGTTGTGATAAGTAAGTTTGTGTTGGTCCGGTTGGTTGACAGTGAGGAGGAAGGACTTATGTTACAGAAAGATACAGATGGATTGGATCAATGGCAGATGGAATATAAACCTGATAAATATGGGGCGATACAGTTTGGAAGAAGGAAGCAGACAGGGGAGGACTCAATGAATGGCAGCACACTAGGAAGCTCAGAGGGTGCTTCTGCACACATCCCTGAATGCGACTGGACAGGGTAAGAGGTTAGTTAAGAAGTGGATCTTGGGTGTAGCATTTATTAATAGGGGCGTAGATTATAAGAGCTGTATAGGGCTTCGGTTAGGCCAAGATGGAATATTGTGTGTAGTTCTGGGAGCCATATTACAGGAAGGATGTGATGGTACTGTAGATTGTGCAGAAGATTCACCAGGAGGTTCCCTGGGATGGAACATATCAGCTACGGAGAGAGGCTGGATAAGGTCGTTTTTTTTATTTTAAACAGAGAAGGCTGAGGGGGATGTGATTCAGAAGGATAAGATTATGAGGGACATGGACAGGGTGGATAGACAGCAGCTGTTTCTTTTAGTCAGAGGGTCAAGAACAAGGGAACACACTTTTAAAGTGAAGGGTTTGAAGCTTAGTGAGAATTCAAAGATTGTTTCTTTCTCACTCAGGGGGCGTTGGGGTCAAGAATTTACTTCCTGAGAAGAGAGGTATCATGGATCTCCTCACAACCTTTGAAAACTCCTTGAACGAGCACTTGGAAGTGTCATAACATTCCCAGCTATGGGCCTGGTGTAAGAAAGTGGGACTTCTGTAGATCGTGCTGTATTTCTGACAGTTCTGAATATATACTCCTGTGAGTGTATGGCTGTACAAGGTCAATAATTGAGCAGCCTAAGGCAGAATTGATGGGTTTCTGAAGAGTATATTCACAAGGGTTATAAGAGTGAACTGTAATAGCTTGTCAAATTATGTCAATGTGAGAAATATCAGAAAACAAGTGCAGCTTCCTTACAATATGAAACCAGAGAATGGAGAATGGGGAACAGAGAAATGGCAGAACTATGAAATAGTTACTTCAGTTCTGCCTTCACAGAACTTTCTAACAATACTCGGAAAACCAAGTCTGGTATGGAAAACGATATAGTACATGGAACATAGAACATAGTAAGTAAATGGTTTAGGAGAAATTAATGGGGCTGAAATAATGATCATAGAAAACACAAACATAGATTTATGAAAAGGGCATTATTTTTGAGAAATAGACTGAGATACAATTGAAAGAGAAGCAGTAGATGTAAAACATTTGGATTTTAAGAAAAATTTTGATAAATCTCCAAGCCCAGTTTGCAAAATTAAATCTGAGTGGATTGGGGCGAATATATGGACATGTTTTAGAATGGGTCAGCTGGCAGGAAACAGTGAATAGAAATAAACAGACTCGTCAAGCAACAGCCTGACAATGCCCGTAAGGTATGATTCTGTGAGCATGACTATGTCCCAGACACCCCATCATCTTCCCCAGATATCTCCTGTCTCATCAGCAGGACAGACAGAGCAGAAATGGTGGCACAGTGGGATATAGTTGGAAGGAAATTGCTCTTGGAGTCCTCATCAGTGACTCCGTATCCCATGAAGGCCCATGGAATTAGTTTACACATGGGAAAGGAAACCTCCAGCTGATTCCCATGTACCAGCCTCTCCCAACTGATGAATCAGTACTCCTCCATGCTGACCAAAACTTGGAGGAAACAATGAGGGTGGCAAGAGCGCAAAATGTACTTTGAGTGGGGGACGTTAATGTCCACCACCAAGAGTGACTTGGCAGCAGCATTACTGATCAAGCTGGTCGGGTCCAAAATGATATAACTGTGAGACTGGGTCTGTGGCAGCTGGTGAAGGAATCAACAAGAGGAAAATACATACTTGACCACATCCTTACTAATCTCCCAGTTGCAGAAGAATCTGCCCATGACAATATCGGTAAGAGTGACCACTGCAGAGTCAATGCAGAGACAAATCCACACCTTCACATTGAGAATAACCTCCATAATGTTGAGTGGCACTATCACTGTTGTAAATAAGACAGACTTAAACAGATCTAGCAACTCGAGTCTGTGTTTCCATAAGGTGCTGTAGGTCAGCAATAGCAGCAGAATTGTACTCCCACACAACCTCATGGCCTGGCATACCCCCCTCACAACAATTACCATCAAGTCAGAGGATCAACCTTGGATCAATGGAGAGTGCAGGAGATCAGGAGCAGCACCAGACATACCTGACAATGAGGTGTCAGCCTGGTGAAGCCACCAACCAGGACTATTCACGTGCCAATTGGCATAAGCAGTAACTGATAGACAGAGCTAAGTGATCCCACAAGCAATGGTTCAGATCTAGCTCTGCAGTCTTTCCACTTCCAGTTGAGAATAGTTATGGACAATTAAACAAGTCATTGGAGGAGGAGATTCTACAAGTATCCCCATCCTTAATAATGGAATAGCCTAGCACGTCAGTGCAAGGATAAAGTTGATGCATTCTCAACAATCTTCAGTCAGAAATGCTGAGTGGATGATCCATCTCGGCCTCCTTCAGTGGTCCTCAGCAATTCAGTTGCCAGTCATCAGCCAATTCAATTCACTCCACATGATATCCAGAAACGGTTGGAGACACTGGATACTCCAAAGGAGACACATGCTGACAACATTCTGGCAATAGTACTGAAAACTTGTGCTGTAGAACTTGTCACTGCCCTAGCTAAGCTGTTCCAATATCGTTAGAACAACGACATTTCCTCGATTAAGTGGAAAATTACCCAAGTATCTCCAATACATAAAAAGCAGAACAAATCCAATTCGGCCAATTACCACACCATCAGTCTACTCTCGATCATCAGTAAAGTGATGGAAGGAGTCAGTGCTTTCAAGCAGCAACTGCTCAGCAATAACCTGGTCAACGACGCTCAGTTTGGGCTCTACCAGGGTCACTCAGCTCCTGACCTCATTACCGTGGTTCAGACATGGACAAAACAGCTGAATCCCAGAGGTGGAATGAGAGTGACAGCCCTTCAAAACAAGAGTGCCTTCGATCAAGTGTGGCATCAAGCAGTTTTAGCAAAACTGGAATCAATGGGTATCGGGGAAAACTCCCCGCTGGTTAGAATCATACCTGACACGTAGGAAGGTGGTTATGGTTGATAAAAGTGAGTCAACTCAGCTCCAGGACAAGTCTATAGGAGTCCCTCGGGCAGTGGCCTCGGCCCAAACATCTTCAGGGCTGCTTGATCAATGACCTTGCCTCTATTATAATGTCAGAAGTGGGGATGTTCGCCAATGATTGCACAATGTTCAGCAACATTTGTGGCTCCTCAGATACTGAAGCAGTCCATGTCCAAATGCGACAAGATTTGGACAGTATCCAGGCTGACAAGTGGCAATTAATATTCAGGTCACACAAACGCCAGACCGTTAACATCATCACTAATATACAATCTAACCACTGCCCCTTGGCATTCAATGGTGTTACTATCACTGAATCCACAGTGGGCTGCAGTGGTTCAACAAGGCAGCTCATCACCACCCTCTCAAGGGCAACAAGGGACAGGCAATAATTGCTGGCCCAACCAGTCATACCCAGATTCACGACATAAATGAATTGAAAAACAACATTTTTTTCACAGAGGAAGGTGGCTGAGATATCACAGGGATCGGTGCACAGGCTCCAGCTGTTCACAATACCCAGTAAACATTTGGTTGTGGGAATCAAAGACAATATATCCCAACCTGCTGACAGAACTAAAGGATGTTGGATTGTGAGTGGGTGAGGAGGTTGTAAAAAAGCTTCAAGGTGTCAGACAAGTGGATTGAATAGGCAGATATGTGGCAGATGGAGAGCTATGTGGGTAGAGGTGACGATGTGCCCTTTGGTGGGAACAAGAGATTCGCAGCCTATCATTTGAAAAGTGACGCATGCTCCTTTTTGTTGTTTCCTTCTGCGCAGCCCTCCGAGGTCCCTGCAGCACAGTGAGGTCTGAACCCACAAATCAATACTGGGAATGGAATTGGCACACAGACCCATCGGGTGGGGAGCTGTAACAATGCAAAGGATCTGGATCTCCCTGTACACCAATCACTAAAAGCAATATTGCAGGAACAGAAAGCCGTTAGGAATATCAATGGTGTGCTGACCTTCATTTCAGGGTGATTTCAGTCCAGGAGTAGGGGTGTCTTACTGCAGCTGTACAGGGCCTTGTTGGGACCCCATCTCGAACATTGTGCAGTATTGTGTGCAGTTTTGGTCTCCTTACCGAATAAAGGGCAAATCTGACATTAAGGGAGAGCAGTGAAGGATAACCAGACTCTTCTCTAGGATGACAGTCTTGTTGTGGGAGCAGTGTTTGGGACGACTAGGCCTGTATTCCATTGGGTTTAGGAAAATGAGTGGAGATCTCAGTGAGATATATAAAACTCTGACAGAGTGAGACAGATTGGAAGCAGGGATGATAATTCCCCTGGCTGTGGTGTCTAAAACAAGAGGCCACAGTATTAGGTACAGGCAGGCCATTCTGCATTGAGATGACAATAAATGTCTGCACTCAGAGACTGGTGAACCTGGAGAATGCAGTTGAACCTGGAAGCCAACACACTGAATATAAATAAGGATTTAGAGACAGTAAAGGGATGACAGGAGAACAGGAGAACGGTGTGGAAATAAAGGGCCAGCCATCATGATATTGAATTGGGTAGAAAACTCGATAGACCAAAGGAAATACTGCACTTCCTATTTTAAAGCTTCCCAAGGTTAATCACATTAACAGATATATTCGTTGTTTGGGATAAATGCATTGTGGAGATGTTTGAAAATGAACGACAGTGAGGAAGGCTCAATGTGTCCTTTCCCGATGTTTCTGTACAGTCTGTGGGAAAGCTCGGTAAATGTTGTCACTAGTTAGGAAGGAGGTCTCTGCAGGGTCAACAGGACTGTGTTTCCTGTTCCCTTTTCCAATACCGGCTGGGGATGGGAGTTTTGTCCAGGTTTATCCTTCAAGACATCGAAGCAGTTTGATACAATAGAGTGTCTTGCTTGGCCGATTCAGAGACCATTGAAGAGTTTATCACATGTCTGTGCATCTGGAATCACGTTTAGGCCAGATCCGGAAAGCAGGGGAGACTCACTTCCTGAAAGTACATTGGGGAAGGAAATTTGTGTTTACAATCGACATTGGCTTCAAGGTTACTGTTTACTGACACCAGATTTTGCATCTTAATATTTTATCAATTGTTTTTAACTTCCACCAGCTACAAGAGCATGAGCATGGTCTGGATTAGTAATCCAGTGACTTTTCCACAACAACACCATCTCCACATGGAGACCTATCTGAAACCACACTGAGCAGGATATGTCTGTGCTGCTTGACAGTTCTGTCAAAAAGAACTCTCACCATTGTTACCATTGCAATTGGACTGAGGGGGTGGTAATTGGTCAGATTGTAATTATTCTCCTCTTAGCGGACCGGACATAGCTGAGTAATTTTCCACATTGTCAGGTAGGTGTCAGAGTTGGAGCTAGAATGAAACAGCTTCCCCAGTGACACGGCTTGTTGTGCAGCAGAAGTCTTCAGTCCCATTGCAGGAATGGGGTCAGGGCCCATTGCCTTTATCGTATCTACTGTGTTCAGCTGTTTCTTCATATCATGTGCAGCAAATCAAATTGGTTGAAGACTGGCATCTGTGATTCTGTGGGCATCATGGCGAGGGTGAGATGGATCATCAACTCCATACTTCTGGCTGAGAATGGTGCAGATACGGCATCCTTGTGTTTTACACTGTTATACAGGGCAGTTCTTTATGTATTATGGGGATATTTATGGAATCCTGTCCTCCAGTGATTTGTTTAATCGTCCATCACCATTTATGACTGAATGTAGCAGGACTGCGGAGCTTCGATCAGATCTGTTGGTCAAGTACGGTAGCTTTTATGTGTTAGCATCACATTTAGGTTCACATGGTTCTGACCCTGACATGTTCAGCCACAGTCATTACTGAAACATATGTCGTGTTGATGGTAATGGCAGACTGAGGAGATTATCCCTGGGCAAAAATGTTACAGGTTGTGGTTGAATGCTGTTCTGGTTCTCCTGCTGCTGTAGTCTACAACACTACATAAACACACAGTTTTGAACTGCAATATCTGCAATGCAATTTTGCTGTCTGTCCGTTAGTTCACATCGAGACCCATTCACCCATCAGCCCTGTCCTCAGTGACCTACTCTGGTTTCTGATGTGGAAATATTTCCATTTTCATACTCTCATTCTGCTGAGGGTCGCTCCCTGAGTCATGCTTCCAATCTGACACTTGCTGCAAACCAATTAACTAATTTTAATTCAACTGTTTAATTAATCTGATTTTTTTTCCTTGAGTAATACCGTCTTCTGTGTTTAAAATGAAAGTCTTTCCCTCTGTTTCTCTGCCTGACCATGATTAAGAGCTCTGCAGTGTCAGTGATACCAGCCTTATGTAGCTTCAGAGCCAATGAAATCTCTGGATTCCCAATCAACGTCACCACATTGTATGTTTCCTCTTTTGGTTTGATACCTTATCGCTCATGGCTGCCTTGTCCTCCCATGAGTATGTTTCATCTCCTTTGGGATGAATTTCTGATATCCTCCGAATTATCCCCAGAAACTCCTGCCATTGCTGCTCCATGGTCTTTCCTGCTCGGCTCCCCTTCCAATTAACTCTGGCCAGCTCCTCCCACATGTCATTGTAGTTACATTGTTCAATTATAATCACATTACATCAAGAAGAGAGCAATAGATATAAACCAAAAGAATGAGTTTTGAGAGAAGGGAAGTGAAGAATAATTGGTAAATTTCTTAACTAGATACAAAGAGAGAACGAGAGAGAGGATATAGATGAGAAAATGTGAAAAATGAGAAAATTTGATGATTGAAAGTTTTAGATGTATATCCCTCAATGTTTTTGCAATGCCTGTGTGCTGTGATCCTTTGCATCGTGCATGTACAACAGAGCAATGTGTTCAAATGCTGGGTCTGATGGCACAATTTTTATCTCCACTGATATGACAGACACTAACTTTGGAAAGAACCCAGCAGGCCAATATATTGATTTCCCGGTAGAAATAGGATTAACTGAAGCAAGAATTTATAACACACAGCCGAGGCAGGGGCTGGGTATGGAGGCAGTGCCTGATCCCTACAAAGAATTCACCTCTGTGGATAAAGTTTACTCAGTAAGAACAGGGGGAGAAGAACAAGAAGTAATGATTTTGTGAGATACGGGATCTGCTCAGTCTCTAAAAGTTGAGAAGTTGGGCCCTGGAAAAGCACAACAGATCAGGCAGCATGCGAACAGCAGGACAATCGACATATCAAGCATAAACCCATCGTCAGGAGTTTGGCTGGGAGCCAAGGGGGATGAACGATAAATAGTAGGGTAGGAGCTGGGCTGGCGGGAAGGTCACTGGGAAGGCGATAGGAAGCTGTAGGTGGGAGTGATAGTGATATGTCGGAAGGTAGGGTGAACTGGACATGTGGGAAGGGAGATGGACAATTAAGACAACGCAAGAGGGCGGTGCTAAATTCAACGGTTGGATCTGGGATGAGGTTGGGTAGGGGAGATTTGGAAATTGGTGAAGTTGATGTTAATGCTGTATAGTTTGACGGTTCCAGCTGTCCTACCACCTATCACCACTTCACTCTCCTCTCCGACCTATCACCATACACCCACCTGCACCTACCTATCGCCTTCCAAGCTACATCCCACCCAGCTCCACCCCCACCTCCTATTTATTTCTCAGCCACCTTACCCCTCCCTTACCTCCCACTTTCCTGATGAATGACTTGTGCCTGAAATGTCGATTCTCCTGCCCCTTGGATGCTGTATTTTTCCAGCTCCACACTTTCCAAATCTGATTTCCAGCATCTGCAGTCCTCACTTTCTCTCGGCCTCCAGTAAGAAGAGATGGAAGTATTTTCACACTTTCTGACATGTCACTCAAGAGCGTGATAATTTGTGGAATGGGGATAGAAATTAAGCATTCCCTTGTGTAACATCAGGTTGGAATGCCAAATCAAGGTTAGGGAAGTAACCGTGAGAGTGAGTGACGGAGTGTTAATTCCAGGATTACAGTTTGTTCTTGGGAACGATTTAGCAGAATTCAAGGTGGGAGAAACACCCCTTGTGTTGGAGAAGTCAAAAGAAGACTCGGGAACTAGGTAGTTAAAAGAAAAATACTCAGGAATTTTTGCAGACTATGTACTCACAAGATCCCACTGTCATAAGTTACAGTAGGAAGGAAAAATGAAAGAAAAAGCCAAAGGAGTTGATGTGCAGTTAACTGACACCCTGTGTGATGTCATGGTGTAGGAAACAAAACCTGAACAGGCAGAGGGTCAGGCAGAGGTGTTTAGTCCTGCAAGGCTAATAGACTTACAACAGATTTATATACACACACATACACCTGCACACACAGAGAAAGGAAATCAGAATATATTATTGAACATCCTTAATTTAAAGATAGAATCCTAAAATTAAAATGGAGACCATGACAGGTTAGTGCAGAAGGGAAATGGGCCGAAGTGCACCAGATTGTGTTACTGGTAGCATACAGTGTTACAGGTAGCACATGAACTAACTGCAGGCAGTCACGTAGGTATATGGAGACTCAGGCTAATGTACAGAAGCATTTCTAGTGGCCTGGAATGCACAAGCACATAGTTATTTTTGTTTTACATGTCATACATACCAAATGGTAGGTAAGTCACAGGCAGTAACAAAACCAGCACCTTTGTTGGCAATTCTTGCATTCAAAGAAACTTTCATGTGGTTTATGATTAACTGTGTAGCTCCCCTTTCTAAAATAAAAGTGGAAACCAATATTTGATGACCATAATGGATGTGTCTCCCAGATTTCCAGAGGCAATTCCATTATGGAGTGTAAAGGCAAAAAGGGAGGTGGAGGAGGTGGTAGCTTTCTTTTCTCACTGTTGCCTACCCAGAAAGATTCAGTCAGACCATGGGTCTCTTTTTACCGCTCAGCTGTTTTAGGAAGTCATGGATAGCTTAGATATACAGCACTTCAAATCAGATGTGACCCATCCTGAATCCCAGGGAGCCTTGGAAAGTTAGCATCAGACACTGAATTCCATGTTAACAGCATTCTGTCAGGATTACCCAAATGATGGGGATAAAAGTGTCCCATTATATTCTTTGCCATTAGAGATGCCCCAAATAAATCTACTCAGTTTACTTCCTTTGAGTTAATATTAGTACATGAAGTGAGAGGTACTTTGAAGTTAGTTAAATATTAATTGACAAGACCAAAGTTGGAGCTCTCACACTTGGATTATGTCCGTGAGGTGACGGAGAGATTAGATGGAGTAGGTGAGTTAGCTAAACAGCACCTGAAAAGGGCACAGCATAGAGTGAAGCAGGTGGCAGATAAAAACCCTGAAACTTTGATGATTTCCCGTGGGGATGACGTATTAGTATTGCCAACAGTGGTAGGAAATCCCTTCAAAGCCAGATTTAGTGGCCCTTTCAAATTAAAAAAAAAGTAGGATCAGTTAAACTATCTGGTAAAGATACCGGATATGGTAAAAACATTATCAAGTATGTCATGTGAATGAATAATGCTCCAGACACATTTAAGACTCAGGAACAGAGCTGTGGCCAGATGAACAAATTGTGTAGTTTATCTGTATGATGTGGTGACGTTTAGCAAGTGATTGAAAGCTCACATGTTACAGTTGGCAGAGCATGTTGAACGATTATAAGAAGCAAACTTGGTAATAAACTTAAAGAAAACATAATTCACGAAGACAGAGGTGACGTTGTTGGGACATTACATTGGACATGGAAGGTTGACCCCATGGAACACAAAGACGAAGGGCTTTGAGAATTTCCACAACCATCCTTGAAGAAAGAGGTGCATGATTTTTGGAACTGAGTGGATTCTATCGGAAGTTTGTTGCAAACTTCAGCAGCGTATTGGCACCACTGATGGATTTATTAAAGAAGAACACAGAATTGTGGTGGACAGAACAATGCCAGGAGGTATTTGAGGATTTTAAAGCAGGATTAATCACCCCATCAGGTTTAGCTACACCAAATATTTTGAAACGCTTTGAAAGTTGTGTTTGATGTTCGGGATATAGGGCTCGGAGATGTATTGATGCAGAAAGATGATGATGGATTTGAATGGCCAATTGGCTACTTGTCGAAATTTCCCAATATCCACCAGAAAAAAAAACAAAACCTCCATTATTGAACAAGAATGATTAAGTTTCACACTGGCCTGACAATATTTTAATGTTTATATGAAAAACAAATTGTTGGAGATGGTTGTGGACAATGATAAACCTCTCGCATTTTTTGGAATATTTAAAGACCAAAATATGAGTCTATTTCATTGGAGTCTTATGTTACCGACTTTAAACTTACAAAATGTACATGCTGTGGATCCTAAAATGTGATAGCAGATGTGTTATCGCAGATTTAAAGGAAAACATTTAGATAAGATTTGACTTATTCCAGTGTTATGTAGGTGTGCAGAATTAATATCAATGGTATAACTGAGATTAATACTTTTGTATTTCATAATAATGGGATTAAGAATTAGAGGAAAAGGAATGATGCCATCTTTTCATTCTGATGGTTCATTTTCTTTTCTGAAGGAGGGAGGTGTTATGAAGCCGAAAGCATGTCTGGTCACTTTAAGACAGAACGGGGTTTGCCAAATAGAAAGTACAACCGCAAATGCCAGCTAAAGATCACACTGTTCTCCATGTCACCATTAGCAGGGAAATGGATACCAGATTTTTTTTGGTGTTTGACAACAATTCAAATACAACCAAAGAGTTTAAATAACGCTTAGCAGACCAGAGGCCAACGGAAATTCGATATTATTGTTTCAACACCTGGAAAGTATGAGATTTATTGTAACATGGGAAGTATATAAAGCCAGGATTTTGAACACTAGAGGGAGAGCCACTGCCATCCAATAGCAGAGTAACTGCTGTAGAGCAGGAGTGCTAACTGGCCATCTCAAACACTCTCTATCAAAGACACATGTTCATGTCAAACCTACTTGCAGTAAACAAAATGGCTTAGGGAGACCAGCAGCTGGAAGAGTGAACACAGCAGGGAAGATAGAGACTGTGTGGTCTTGAGATTGTAATGTTTAAGATGTGGGTTGTTGGAAGAGCATATTTTTACAGGGTTGGAGTCAGTTAGTAAGTAGTTAAGAAATGAGGGGCTTGTATTTGTGAATAGTTGTTGTTTAGAGTTAACTATTAAAGTTAAGAAACTAACTTGTTTTTTTTAAATAGTGGAATGTAAGAGATCTGTGTGGCTCATATTTTAACTTCTATACTCAATACCCTGTCTGATGAAGGCCAGTGTGCCAAAAGCCTTCTTCACTGTCCTGTCTACCTGTGACTCCACTCTTAGAGAACTGTGCACCTGGACGCCAAGGTCTTTCTGCCCACTTCACCCCTTAAGGACCTCCCATTCACCGTGAAACTCCTACCTTGAGGTGAGTTTCCAAAATGCAAGACCTCACACTTCTATATTAAATTCCATTTGCCATTTCTCGGCCCACTTGCCCACCTAATTAAGGTCCTGCTGCAATTTCTGATAAACTTCCTCACTGATCACGCTACCACTCATTTTAGTGTCATCTGCAAAATGACTAATCATGCCTAATACATTCTCAAACAATTCATAGATAACAAACAGCAATGGACCCAGCCTCCAGTCTGACAAGCATCCTTCCACAAAACCCTGTGCTTCCTATCCAATTGGCCAGTTCCTCCAGCATTCCACGTGATGGAACCTTCCAGAGCATGTGGAAACTTATCAAAGGCCTTACTGAAATCCATAGAGACTACATTAACCGTTCGGCCCTCAACAACCTTCTTGGTCCCTTCATCAACGAACTCTAACAAATTTGGGAACAATGATCTCCAACTCACGAATCTATGCTGACTGCTCCGAATCAAACCCTGTGTAAGTAATGGATGCAGTCAATGGTATGCTGTCCTTCATTGTAAGATGATTCAAGTTCGTAAGTAATGCCATCTTCCTGCTGTTGTAGATCTTTGCTGAGAGAGTGGTTGGGACACTCTCTGCAGATTTGATCTCCTTTGTAAGGAATGATCTCCTTACCACAGACACGCATGATGGCATCACAATGACATAGTGAATAAGCTGAATGTTTAATCAGTAGAGCTGTGAAATATGAAGAAATGGTGACGCTAAACAAGAGGAGTGGCAGCGATCATTTACTTCCATAAGAGACATTGACAGGGAGAGATCTTCCACACTTTACCCAGGATTGATTGGTTTGATTTATTGTCACGTGTACCTCAGTATGAACAGTGGAGGCAGATCATAGTAAGCATGGCCAGACAGATCATAGTTTGGAAATAGACTTGGACAGAGTGAGGCACACAGATTACACTGAATGGGACGTGCACTCGACAATATCAACATGAACAAGATCAGCATTATTTGAACTTAGAGAGTCCATTCATCAGCCTAACGTGACTTTCCTGATAGTTTATATGTCTTAATAAACTCTGCCCACGTTATTGTGCAGTCGGCGTGTGAACCCGTACTGAACGTCATGTTTGTCACAATCCCCAACAGCAGCCACAATACCTTCCATCTGAATCAGGTAGCCATTCCCACCAGCTTCCGCCCTACATAGAGAACACCAGGCTGTCTTCTTGGAGATGATTATTGACTTCTTGTGACTTCAAACAACACATGGTTTCCCTCCTCACCACTAGAAAACTGCGTTAAAGACCCACGTGTGTTTCATGACCGACGGAGCTACGAGGAACAACATGGAGCAGTCTGTCAGTGTAGCCTCTTCTCCACTTAGTCATCATATTAGAGCATCAATTAGGAGACAGCGAGGACTGTGGATGCTGGAGATCAGAGTAGACAGTGGTTTGTTGGAAAAGCACATTAGGTGAATCGACGTTTCGGCATAAGATTTTCATCAGGAATCAATATCAATTACCTCATTCTGCCCCGTGTAAATGCATTGATGTGGGAATGGCCTCCTACTGTTTCTATGTAAGTGACTCAAGGGACTGATTGGCTTCTTCCTCGTCTGATTGGACAGGGCCAAAGGCCTGATTGGGTTACCCTGGTTCCTGTTTGACAGCTCGATGTGCTGACAAGTGTGATGATGCTGCAGCTTTAAGAGGTTATTTTGTTCTGGTTTCTTTTAAGAGAGAGATTGAACAATCGTTACCAAGTTGGCTAGTTAAGACCACTGAGTAAACAGCTAGGGAGGCCTTAGGTTTATTTTAATGCAATCTGAATGGGTGTGGCCAGCTCTCACAGGTTAGGATCTCTGGGTTTTGGTTCCTCAGTAACATCAGAAACTACTGGGGTCTCCACCGAGTTAGAAGCTGCAGTGACTATCTCCTGGCTGCTACCTTGCTGAAATTTCTCTTGATGCAGTTTTTAATTTCTGGATTGGAGAAATACTTGTGACATACTGTGTCTGAAATTTCCTATTTGCCAAGGGTTGTGTTTTTGGGATTTTCCTATATTGGAACAATTCATTAGTAATTGTTCCTAGATCTGTTATTCTGTTAACTTGTCCAATAGAATCACGTTATTCTAAATTCTTTCTTTGGTCTTATTTCATCTTTCATGTTTAAATAAATAGTGTTTTGCTTCACAGCGAGTAGTTTGACCAGTCACATTGTATCTGGAACAGACACTTCACATTTGATTTAAAATAAGGAAACATTAGAGTCTCGGCTACACCTTCAAATATTGTCGAGGAACTTTGATATGATCCATCACACGAGACTCCTTCTCTTCATGAGTAATAGGCTGGAGGCACTGAATGGGCTGTCCCTGTTCTTCTCCAATAGCGTCAATGGGCCGAATGACTTCCTCATATTCCTGTGAAATGAGCGTGAGGTGCGGAATGAACTCTTATTTTACTGTGGCAATGTGCAGTGTCAGGCAGTCTTTTTACATGAATATTACGGACTCTTTAAAGCACAAGCCTCAATAGAGTTTGGTTCTTCTTGCACATGCACACAGACCAGTTCATGATCTGACAGGGGCGTCAACTTATTCTGAACATTGTGGAATCTTCAATGACCATCACCACTTCTGATCTTATGGTGGAGAGACATTGATGAAGCAGCTGAAGATGTTTGTGAAGAGGAAGCTACGCTGAGGATCTCCCACAGAGGTGACCCAGGACTGAGATGATGAATATCTTCCTTTGTGCCATGTTTGATTCCAAACACTGGAGAGGTTACTCTGATTTCCATTAAGTTCAGTTTTGTTCAGCTCCTTGATGTCAACAGAAGTTAACCACTGCCTTAATATCAGGGCCAGTTAGTTTTACTTGAACCCTTGTGACAACCTCTTTTGTTCATGTCAATAGGCCATGATATAGGAGCAGCAAGTGTTTTCTTCAAACAGGTGGTATTGAATATCAGGATTTCTTTTCTCAAGAGTGTTGGGGAGCTAGATGACTGGAAGTATTTGAAGAGGAGGTAGATGGATATTGATGTGTCAGAGAGTTGAGGGCTATGAGGAATTTGGCATTAAAGAGGATTTGCGACCAAGAGCAGATCAGCCACGATCTTAAGGAAGGTCAAGTCAGGCTTGGGGAGTGAATGACCTGCTCCTGTTTCTGATGTTCTCACATTCTGTTATTGGAAAGATAGTGTGTGTAATTTTCATGAATGTGCAATTACTGCATATTGTAGTCAGGAGGACAGAGGATTCTGTGAGCCATCGCTGGGTGAGGTATGGAGGCTGCATTCCCAGTGGATCTGTGCCTACAACATGATCAATAAATGAAACACAAGTTTCGAGATGGGAAGCTCTGTAAAGAGAGCTGATGGGCCTCTTTCATACCAACCTGTTTTTTCCAATTACATTTCCCAAATCACTTCAAAGCATGTGTGACAGCCTTGAAGAGCTGAATGGTCTCCTCTGTTTCTGTGCACCAGGTTACAGGTGTAAGTAGCCTCCAACTGCTTCTGCCTCGCAGGTTTGAGGGGTTGAATGAAACACAGAAACATTGGACTGAGGAGCAGGAGTGGGTCATTAGATACTTTGAGCCTTCTCCACGAGGCACTAAAATTGTGGCTGATCAGTGGTCTCAGCCCCACTTTCCTGTCTGTGCTCAATTATCTGTGCCTCACATCCCTGTCAAATAATTAACTAACGCAGCCTTGAGACATGTGAACATAGAGGCACTATAAACACTTCCAGTGAAGAGAATTCCGACTTGAAAGGTCCTTTCAGAATTATTCATCATCCCTCTTATAGAATCAGAGAGTCATGCAGAATGGAAACAGACCAGTTAGTCCAATCTGTTCACTCCGATCAGATATCAAATCTGATTTAGTCCCATTTGCCAGCATTTGGACAATATTCCTTCTTTATCATACACTTTTTAAATGTGTGATTGTACCCTCCTTGACCACTTCCTCTGACAGCAATTTCTGTACACACAATACTCTCTGTGTGAAACGTTTATCTTCAGGTCCCTTCTAAATCATTCGCCCTCTCACCTTCAACCTATGCCCTCTTGTTCTGGACTCCCCTATGCTGGGATCAGAACATGGCTATTCAGAATATCCATACCCCTGATGATTTTATAAACCTCTATTATGTCACCCCTCAGCCTCTGAGGAGAAAGCACCTCAACCTTATCAACCTCTCCCTGAAGCTCAAACCTTCAGTCCCGGAACATCCTTGTAAATCTTTTCTGCAGACAATCGAGTTGTCCACAATATTCTTAAAGTGGCCTCACCAACATCCTGTACAGATGCAACATACCACCACAACTCCTATACTCAATGTTCTGACTAATTAAGGAAAATGTTCCAAATGTGTTCAGCACCAGTCAATCTACCTGCAACTCCACTTTCAAAGAAAAATGTACCTGCACCTCTATGTGTGTTTGTTTCACAACACTCCCTAGGACTTTACCATTGAGTGCATAACTTCTGCCCTGATTTGCCTTCCAAAAATGCAAAGCCTCGTATTTATTGAAATTAAACTTCATATGTCACTCCTTGCCCCTTTGTCCCATCTAACTGTTTGTCTCGTTGTACTCTGAGAGAATCTACTACACCACTTTTCTGATGTCATCTGTAAACTTACTAACTATGGCTTGAAAATGTGTTGCTGGAAAAGCGCAGCAGGTCAGGCAGCATCAAAGGAGCAGGAGAATCGATGTTTCGGGCATTCCTGAAACTTCGATTCTCCTGCTCCTTGGATGTTGCCTGACCTGCTGCACTTTTCCAGCAAAACATTTCCAAGCTCTGATCCCCAGCATCTGCAGTCCTCACATTCTCCTAGTTGATTTTTACTAACTATGGTCCCAATATTCACATCCAAATCCTTTGCATAATTGATGAAATTCAGTTAACTCAGTACCAATTCTTACAGCACACTGCTGCTCACAAACCTCAAGTCTAAAAAATACCCCTCTTCCTTCAAGCCACTTGTGACTAGCTTCCCCTGTATCCCATGTGACCGAAACTTACTAATCTATCTACCAATCGGAATGTTATGAACACCTTGCTCAGTCCATGTAGACAAAGTTTACCAAACTGCCTTCATCAATCTTCTTTGTCACCTCTTCATAAAACTCAATCAAATTAACAAGTCATGATTTCCCATGCAGAAAGCCACGTTGACTACTCCGATCAGCCCTTGTCTTCCCAAATGTATGTCAATCCCATCCCTCAGAATGCCCTCTAACAACTTACCCACCACTGACATCAGGCTCATCGGTCTATAGTTTCCCGACTTTTTGGTCACTTTTCCTTTCTATTCCCACTCCTCCACTGCTCACAACAATGTTACTCAAACTATGAGGGAAAGATGAATGGTAAACTGTTTGGATATTGCAAATAAAGAATAGATACTTCCCTTTCTAAAAATACTGACACACACACACACACACACACACACACACACACACACACACACACACACACACACACACAAAACCAATAAACAAAATATCTGCAATTTCAAGTTGAAAGAACTTTGTCCACTTCTTACTCTAACTCATGACGGAAGGAAAAATTGAGAGATTGTCCCAAATGTTATTCTGCTTCTGAAGATATTCTATTTACACAAACTGCTAGCAATGGGATTTCATCCTGGGTGAGTTGGATTTGTCTGAATCCCCTTTGCATTAGGCGGTGAGGAGATTCCAATTAATTCAGGTCCGGGATTGCCCAAAGAGCAGCACAGTGGCTCAGTGGCTGGCACTGATGCCTCACAGCAGCAGGGACTTGGTTCGATTGCAGCCTCGGGTGACTCTCTTTGTGGGGTTTGCATATTCTCCACTTGTCTATGTGAGCTTCTAATGGGTGCTCCAGTTTCCTCCCACAGTCCAAAGCTGTGCAGGTTAAGTGGATTGGTCATGCTAAATTGCCCACAGTGTTCAGGGATTTCTAGGTTAGGTGCATTAGTCAGGGGTAACTGTAAGGGAACGGTTCTGGGAAAGTTACTCTTTGGAAAGTTGCCATGGACATGTTGGGATGAAGGGCCTGTTTTCACACATCAGGAATTCTATAAAAATAAGAATGGTAACACTGCCTGTCGAAGTTTTTTGCTGTTGCTTGCACACATTGCTGTGATGAGGAATAATAAAGGAGAGAGAAATCAATAGGCCGTTCTTTCTCGGGCAGATTATATTTTCTCCCTCTCTGAGTTGAATCACACAATAATGTCATCCTCTCCCAAACTGGACCATGTGAGGTTTCCTTGTACATTGTCCAAACTATGTCTCCATCACATTCCCTGCTCCATGTAGGTGCATTATTGCTGTTATCATACAAAAAGCCATACCCTCAGCAGAAAATGTTTTCGGTCAATTTGAAGATATGTTTAGATATCTCTGCGTCATTAAAATATAAAATGTTTAATGTATTCAGAATACCTGTATTAAAATGAATGCATTTTGCAACAAATACAGAAATTGCTGGAAAAGCTCGGCAGGTCTGTCAGCATCCAGATGCCTTTCACATGCTGTAGTTGTACCAGCCTTCACCACTTCCTCTGGCAGCTCATTCCATACGCACACGACCCTCTGTGTGATAAGATGCCCCTTAGGCCTCTTCAAAATCTTTCCCTTCCAACTTTCAACAAATGCCCTCTACACTTGGACACCCCTAACCTGGGGAAAAACCCTGACTACTCACCCTATCCATGACCATTCTGATTTTATAAACCTTTACTGCTACGAAATGTGACTTCAATCAACACGAATGGCTGTGTTTTCAGTCATTTCGGCCTAAATTCTCAAATTCAATACTGACACCTCTTCTTTCTCCGTCTGGTCAGAATTATAAAACCATTTTAATCATTTTATTCAGATGTATGATGAGACACTTCTGTGGGATTTACACCGAGCCCTTTGTGCCCGAAGGTAGGGACACTAGCATCAGTCGACAATACCCATAAAGCTGTAACAGTATTCTCCTGTGTGTTTGTTCATCAGCCTGTTCTGACATGCTGTGACATACCTCTGCAACAGGCAGGACATGAATTCAGACCTTTTAGTCCAGAGTCAGGAACACTACCACACAAGTTCAGGAACTGGAATCAAATTGAGAGCTCTGGCTCAGTGGCAGGGACACTACCCACTACACTACCATACCCAGACTTTGGGTCATATGGTAAGTGCCAGCTTTCAGCTCGGTGTGGATTATTATAATCAGGTTATTATTACTGAACTACACAAAACACTTTGTATTGTTAAACAAATGCAAGACACTTGTCTCAACTGTAGGATGTTAAGTGCACGTGCTGTGCCATCGAAAATAACTATGAACATCTCTATTTGCTATTATCTGTAGTCTGCAATATTAGGGAAAGATTTCCTGTAGAAACACTCTGCCCAATGAAGGGTCTCAAATAGATATTTATTACTGAACACCAGAGACGGAGAAAGAGAATAATTTCTGGCCCCAAAGCACTGACTGGTATTATCTACCAATAACGTGTGTGACTGCCTCTTCCTAAAACCATGAAATGACACCAGGCCGCTGATTACTGTCCAGCCTCACGTCCCCACTGACTGTGTCTGCAATCAGTCCCTCATCCCTCGAACCACACAAGGCAAACCAAGCTCAGAGTCTTTGTGAAAATCAAGGCCAGAGTGCATAGGGCTCCTGGAGAGGTGTGTGTGGGGAGGGCGGATTTTAAAATTAAATGGGGAATGTGAAGAGGTGGTAATAACACTTACTGGGCTGTGGAGTGACAGATGGAGTTTAGTTTGGATTAATGCGAGGTAATGGGTTTAGTAAATCAAACAAGAGCAGGACCTATACAATTAAAAGTGGTGTCTTTGGCAGTGTTGTAGGACAGAGACCTAGGCCGTCAAGCATAATTCTTTAAAATTTGTGTCTCATATAGATAGTGCAGTTAAGAAGGTGTTTAGCACGCTTGCCTTCATTGGTCAGACCTTTGAGTATCGGAATTGGGAAGTCATGTTAAAGTTGTACAGGCCACTGCTGAGGCCTCTTCTGGAATACTGTGTCCAGCCTGGTCATGTTGCCCGCTCATTCCATAGGCACACCACCCTCTGGGTGAAAAAGCTGCCCCTTAGGTGACTTTTAAGTGTTTCCACTCTCACGTTAAACCTATATTCTCTAGTTTTGGGCTCACCTACCAATAGAAAATACCTTGACTATTCACCCAGATATCATTGACCTTGATGTTATAAAGCTGAAGAGCATTGAGAAGATATTAGCCTGGATGTTGCTGGGAAAGTAGGGATTGAGCTATTACGGAGAGGGTGGATAGTCTGGGACTATTTTCACTGGAGTGTATGAGATTAAAGGCTAACTTTGCAGAGGTTTATAAAATAATGAGGGGTACAGATAAGCTGAAGTGCTGATGTCTTTTCCCTAGAGTTGGGGATTCAAAACTGAGGGATATTTTAAGGTGTGAGGAAAAAGATTTATAAACGTTATGAGACGTAAATATTTTAGACTGAATCTGGCTTGTGTGTGGAATGAACTTCCAGAGGAAGTGGTGAAAGCAGGGAAAGTTACAACGTTTAAAGGACATTTAGATCAGTGCATGTATAATACATCAGTTTGGATGATGTTGTGAACAGCTGCCTTCCCCCTCCCCCTCTCTGAATGAATCCCTGTTGGTTTTCACCCTCTGCCAATGCCTGTGCAGTGGCATTGGGAGGTAAGCAGAGGGTGGCATTGCATCACTTTAAACACCACAGAAACTGGATATGGTGCTGGAAGAGCACAGCAGTTCAGGTAGCATCCGAGGAGCAGTAAAAATCTACGTTTCGGGCAAAAGCCCTTCATCAGGAATAAAGGCAGAGAGCCTGAAGCGTGGAGAGATAAGCTAGAGGAGGGTGGGGTTGGGGAGAAAGTAGCATAGAGTACAATAGGTGAGTGGGTGGAGGGGATGAAGGTGATAGGTCAGGGAGGAGAGGGTGGAGTGGATATGTGGAAAAGAAGATAGGCAGGTAGGACAAGTCCGGAAGAGCTTCAGGGCAGAGGAAATGATCTGGGAGTTGCAGTGGGAGAGGGACTCCCTGAGATTCTTGTAGAGAGAGGAGGAAAATTTCTTCAAGGCAGGCATCCTTGCAAGAGGATTAGCAGTAGGGTTAAAATCAACGAGGTAAAAATGATGACTGCAGATGCTGGTTGATTTTAACCCTAATGCGAATCCTCTTGCAAGGATACCTGCCTTGAAGAAATTTTCCTCCTCTCTCTACAAGAATCTCAGGGAGTCCCTCTCCCACTGCAACTCCCAGATCATTTCCTCTGCCCTGAAACTCTTCCGGATTTGTCCTACCTGCCTATCTTCTTTTCCACATATCCACTCCACCCTCTCCTCCATGACCTATCTCCTACATCCCCTCCCCCACTCGTCTATTGTACTCTATGCTATTTTCTCCCCAACCCCACCCTCCTCTAGCTTATCTCTCCACGCTTCAGGCTCACTGCCTTTATTCCTGATGAAGCGCTTTTGCCCGAAACGTCGATTTTACTGCTCCTCGGATGCTACCTGAACTGCTGTGCGCTTCCAGCACCATTAATCCAGAATCATGTTTCCAGCATCTGCAGTCATTGTTTTTACATCGGAGACTGCCAGACCTGCCCCACACTGAGACACACAGATACACACGCTCAGCAAACGTTAGGACACAGCATTGAGCTCATCTAGTAATTTAAACTAAACATGAAGAAATACTCAATTCGCCTTGTAAACTGTCAAAATATGAGTGCCAGAAAACTCCCAAATTCCACTGTTTAAATAAACTCATCAATTTATTTTTTAACTCTGAAAGTGAACATTTTACATCAACAATTCACAACTCTGAAACCCCCTTTCTCTTAACTGCTTATTACCCCACTCCAACTCTATAACGATATACTCTGTCAATAATATGCTTATTAAAATAACATCAACTTAATTTCACAATCACACAGCAGCTGTTGTCTTTGTCTCCTCTTCTGTGAGAAGATCTCTATGGGTCATCTTCAGTCTTTTTACTGCGGATATGTTTTATATGAAAAGGTAACTTAGATAGAGAGTGTTTCCTAATCTCTTGGATCTTTGTTGATTGCATTTGCTCTGTCTGCAATTTCAAAATGTTTGCATTCTTAATGTCCACAACATCGGATTATCTCATTGGTTTAATTTTCGAAAACCAATAAATTCAAACTTGAGTTAGTTTTAGTTTCCTGGGGTATAAATTAAATTGATTGGTAAAATTCGAATTGTTGTCCAAAGAGCAACCAACTCAGGGATCTATTTCCCAGCCAAATGTTACAAATTTTCAGTTGTCCTTGACACTCTGGGTCTGCCAATCCTCTCATATACACAGGAGTTTGTAAGCTCTCAGTTCAGAACAGCATTCCCTCTCTCTTAACGGTACAGTTAAGAGTACACTTTCAACTTCATATTATTAATACCCTGATATCAATGAAGATAGGTGGAGCCTATCCATATTTCTCTTGCTCTATGGTTTGTCAATATTGCATCCACTCCGTTTCATGTGTGTCAGGACTTTTGTTGCTCCATTGACAGCAATTCACTATTCGACTCTGTCCACAGGAATCTAGCAGTGTTTCACTTACTCACACTAGTGAGTGCGGCAGGATTTCAGCTGTTTCTTGGGGACTGTGGCACTACGACAATCTCAATATTTGTAGATGGCAACAAACCTGAAAGAATTGAAAGGTCAATGGAGGACAGTGTGGATCTAAGAGGGCAGTGACATGTTGGTGTAATGTTCAGGTAGAAGGCAGATGCGGATCAATGCAGAGCAGCGTGACGTGATATACTGAAATAGGAAGGACAATGAAAGGCAGTTTTACACAGGCCATACCGTTACAAAGGGAATGCAGGAGCAGAGGGTCCTGGGTGTATATGAGCACAGATTGGTGAAGATGTCAGAACAAGTGGGGAGAGCAGTAACTCAGATAAGTTTCAGTTTCTGAGTTATTTACAGGAGGAGGCGTGGGAGGGAGCCTCTTGTGCTCCTTTCCTGAGAGGTGCGGATGATGATGTGTTGTGAGCCCACTCTCCTGCCCACCGAGACCGGGGGATTCCATTTGTACCAGCTCTACACAAAAGGGAGATGACATCAGGGCCACGACTGCTAAGTTCTGCCAGGGGGAAACGGAGCTGCCAGTGGGTTTAAAGGGAGAATTGCCCTTCACGGAACATTGCTCCTTACTCGGTCGGTGGGACATGGAGGTTTTAGAATCTCACACGAGGTGTCCCGGTCCTCTCCAGCTCATACCAGGGTCCTCCCCACATGGCGGGGGTAGGGGGGTGAAGGAAAGGATATCGGGCACTCCACCACCCGGCTTGGCCCTTACTGTCCTATTCCAGGTTGTTTATCCTGGAATGGGAGAAAGGGAAGGAGGGAGGGTGGGGGTGGGTGGCCCTGCCGTTAGTGCTGGTATAGGTGGGGGGACATAGGGAGGGATTCAGAGGGAGTCAGTCCACAGTGTTGTATCCATGCAGTGTTATTAGTGTTTGTGTGTTTTTTTTTGGGGGGGGTGTAAATTGGAGGGAAGAGAGGGGGAGGAAGGTGCTACATGCAGCATTGAGAGTGGTGGACCATGAGCCTTGTTCGGGGGTCGGTGCTATAACAGATATACAGTGAGTGTGAGGGAGCAGAGAGAATATGGTGACCCTTATCTTGACAGAGTGGGGAAGGTTACTGATGCTTGTCCTGTTTTACAGAACATTTCTTCAGACCGCAGATACTGCACGGAGCTGGGCGGGGAGCTCAGACCATGCTCGGTGGGTCTGGTGGTGTGGCCCCCTCTGGGAAGAGAATGGTCCCCCTCTGTACTAGCCTATTCACAGGGACCTCCGTGTCCCTGTCGACAAACCGTGATGTAATTGCTCCTTATCTGCCATACTCTGGGTAAACTGTGCAGGGCAGCTCCAAAATGAGAAAGCTCAACCATGTTCCCATTGGCCTTTTAAAGATGGCACCAGTGTCAGGGATCACGGGATATCCAGGGGTACCCGGGCGATAGTGAGTCCCTCCAGCCATGATGGGTAGGAGAATCGGGCTGGCATTGAATGAGAGGGATACAATGGGGTGGGATGGGTAGTTAATGAGGTTAGTTCAATAAGATAGCACCAGTTAACTAGCTCAGCCTCGTGCAGACAATCCCTCTGTCACACTCAATGAAAATCAAACAAAGGTAAATTATTGTTAGAATCTGCCCGATGAGTCATAGATTCTGTTGAAACTCTTTCCAACTGTAAAGCTGAAGAACAAATACTCATTTGAGCCCACACCAATCTCGCTTTTTCCCATCTTTCCTGGGATGAAAGAGAGAGAGAGAGAGACAGAGACAGAGAGACAGAGAGAGAGATCAGGTATAGTGAGCACCATGGCATTGAATGAGAGGGACACCATAGAGTCATAGAGATGTACAACATGGAAACAGACCCTTCGGTCCAACCTGTCCATGCCGACAATATATCCCAACCCAGTCTAGTCCCACCTGCCAGCACCCAACCCATATCCCTCCAAACCCTTCCTATTCATATACCCATCCAAATGCCTCTTAAATGTTGCAATTGTACCAGCCTCCACCACATCTTCTGACAGCTCATTCCATACACGTATCACCTTCTGTGTGAAAAAGTTGCCCCTTATGACTTTTTTATATCTTTCCCCTTGCACTCTAAACTGATCCCCTCTAGTTCTGGACTCCTGACACCAGGGAAAAGACTTTGCCAATTTACCCTTTCCATGCCCCTCATAATTTTGTAAACATCTATAAGGTCTCCCTTCAGCCTCTGGCATTCCAGTGAAAACAGCCCCAGCCTATTCAGCCTCTCCCTGTAGCACAAATCTCCAACCCTGACAACCTCCTTGTAAATCTTTTCTGAACCCTTTCAAGTTTCACAACATCTTTCCGATAGGGAGGAGACCAGAATTGCACACAATATTCCAATAGTGGCCTGACCAATGTCCTGTACAGCTGCAACATGACCTGTACTCGGTACTCTGACCAATAAAGGAAAACATAACAAATACCTTCTTCACTATCCTCTCTCCCTGCGACTCCACTGTCAAGGAGCTATGAACCTGCACTCCAAAGTCTCTTTGTTCAGCAACACACCCTAGGACCTTACCATTAAATGTATAAGTCATGTTAACATTGCTTTCCCAAAATGCAGCACCTTGCATTTGTCTGAATTAAACACCATATGCCACTTCTTAGTCATGGGGTGGGGTGGTTAATTAATGAGGTGAGATCAATAAGATAGCAGCAGGAAACTAGCTCAGCCTCGAGCTGTCCCTCTGTCACACTCAATGAATGCTGACTCATGTTACAGGATGCTATTTAAGTGTCTACATTTCAGCATTCTGAAGCCTGGGAACGCATCCTTCCATGAAACTGCCTCTCAGTCTCCCCCCCCCCCCCCCCCCCCCCCCTGTCTACTTCCCAAACCCCTCCCATGTGGTGGTATTTAAACTGATTCCCCCGCCATCTCTCTCTGGCGGTGATGTTCACACCCACAACACCCTCTTATCATGGCACAATGGACCTATGGAGTTGTAAATGGATGGGTGCTGCACATCCTGTCACTTCCAGCATGGGCTGCAAGTTTCCCCAAAACTGGGCAGGGATCTAACACAATGTTACTGAGCAATACACTGGGGTGGGGTACACAGTTCTACAGGCTGGGAGAGTAACTGCTCCTGGGTTACAGATCAATGCACTGGGGTGGGGTACACAATCCTACATGCTGGGAGGGTAACTGCTCCTGGTTTACAGATCAATGCACTGAGGTGGTGTACACATGCTGGGAGGGTAACTGCTCCTGGGTTACAGATCAATGCACTGGGGTGGGGTACATAGTCCTACATGCTGCGGGTGTAACTGCTACTGGTTTATAGATCAATGCAGTGGGGTGGTGTACACAGTCCTACATACTGGAAGGGTAACTGCTCCTGGTTTACAGATCAATGCACTGGGGTGGGGAACTCAGTCCTACATGCAGGGAGGGTAAATGCTTCTGGTTTACAGATCAATGCACTGGGGTAGTGTACACAGTCCTACATACTGGAAGGGTAACTGCTCCTGGTTTACAGATCAATGCACTTGGATGGGGTACACAGTCCTACATGTTGGGAGGGTAACTGCTACTGGTTTACCGATTAATTCACGGGTGATGACTGCACAGGTCACTGTGCAGGTTAGAATATCTGGTTGAGGTTTATAGATAATGCAATGATTTGGTTTGTGTAGCTCCTTATGCTGGATGGATATTCGTTTCAGGTTCACACATTGGTGCCCTGCTGTGGTCTGCACAGCTCCCCGTCCTGGACAGATATCTAGTCCGGGTGTATAGATCAATGCACTGCTATGGTCTGTGCAGTGTTCCACTCTGACCAGATTGCTGGATTGTATTGACCAGTGTAATCGATGAATCTGGACAGATTGCTGGGTTGTACTGAGCAGTACACTGGCCTGGTCTGTACAGTGTTCCACGGTGAACAGATATCTCCTCTGGGTGTACAGTGTCTGGGCTGGTTCTGTGAGGTGGATTGAGAATGTGGTATATCTAACCATTTCAGCTGATTTGGCAATGCCTTTAGTTCCCATTCCTGTGATTGGACCCTCCGTCTCTCACCCCATTAATGTTACAGTGTGTCCAGGCACAGTACATCATGTTGGTGGGGCGGGTAGGGGGTAAAGGTGATGGACAGGTCATGGGGTTCCCCGGAAGGTTCTGTCCCCGACATTCTATAACCGACATTCCCCGGAACGTTCTGTCCCTAACATTCTATAACTGACATTACCCGGAAAGTTCTGTCCCTGACATTGTTTGTGAACGGCCGGACGTCAGTGAATTGAACAAACGATAAGATCCCGAGGGAAGAGATCCCATTCCAGGGAGAAGGAGACACTGTACCGAAGGTCCTTCAGCCAGTTAAAGGGGTGAATATGTTTTCCCTGCATTTACATTTCTTCACGACACAGGATCGACAATAATTTAGACCAAAACGCAGAAATTCCCAAACTCCGTTTGTCTTCAGGAAACTGGGAGAGAATCCTTCAGGACAGCAACGCTTCCACCCTCCGTATTACGAACTGGGAAGGAGTGACCTGTGTCTGCTCTTGAGTGATCAAGTGTGTGGGAATGTTCTAGAAACCATCTGTCCTTATGTATGTGTCTCTGTGTGTTTGGGGAGGGAGGGTTTCTTGTGGTTTATGTCACATTTTTGTCAGTAATTCCGACCTTCCCGTTTGTTATTCCAGCTCCAATTACTTTAATAAATCCCTGAATTCAGGGACACATTTGAAAATCTCACTGGGTCCCCGATCAAACGGGTCCCTTTGCCTCCAGGCTGATGGATAATGGGTGTGTTTTCCTTCCTCACAGTTAACGTAGTGACCATCTATGTCCTGCTTTATAAAGATTGTGGATTGTCTCCATGTGTCAGACGTTACCTGGGGGCCATGGCAGCGGCGGATATCCTGGTCATTATCCTCGACCTGATCCTGAGACACATTCCCATTGTTTATCGGGAACAGTTTTATTTCCTGAGGGTCTCCGTCCCCATGTGTAATATCCACGCCGTCCTGCTTTATGCAGCCACTGACTGTTCTGTCTGGTTCACCGTCACTTTCACCTTTGATCGGTTTGTGGCCATTTGTTGCCAGAAGCTGAAAAGTAAATATTGCAGTGAGAAAACGGCGGCTGTGGTTCTGGGAGCAGTGACTGTGCTGAGCTGTTTAAAGAACATTTCCTGGTATTTTATTCTCACGGCTCGGTATCGGCTGGTGAACCGCCCCTGGTTTTGTTCTGTAACACTTGCTGTTGCATTCTCCAGTGACTGGGTCACAATCGAGTTCCTCCACCACATTCTAACCCCATGTGTCCCATTTCTCCTGATTCTGCTGCTCAATGTTCTCACCGTCAGACACATTTTAGTGACCAGCAGAGCCCGCAGGAGACTCCGCGCTTACACCAATGAGGATGCTCAGTCTGACACTGAAATGAGAAACCGAAAAAAATCCATCACGTTACTGTTTGTGATCTCGGCCAATTTCATCCTGTTATGGTCAACGTTAATGCTGTATTCTATATGGAGTCGGATGTGGGCTATTGGGTATGGGTCTGTGTATCTCGATGCCTTTGTGCAGGAATTGGGCTTCATGCTGCAGCTCCTCAGTTGCTGCACAAACACCGCGATTTATGCTGTGACCCAGACTAAGTTCAGGCAGCAGCTGAAGAATGTGCTGAAATATCCCTTCACCCAAATCCATCCATCAATCAAATTCCCTCATTAATCAATCCATCCGGGATTTTCTCATTTCAGTTCAGTGTTTCAGCGATGCAGCAGCCTGTCGCTATGGTAACAGACCGAGGGTAGCGCTGGTTTGTCCATCCTTATCCCACAGGGAAACATTTCAATGTTTCTCACAACTCAGGGGCCAGTGAGAAAAGGCACCATCCCAATGACTGTATCCATCACTTCCATTTGTAACCAATAAAAATGTTAATTAAAGCATGCCGAACAGCAGAGTGACCGATGTTGTTGTGTGTCTTTGTGGAGAAGCTGAGCTGGAGAGAGACAGACTCAGCCCCAAGTCCTGGTCCTCAGGGAAGGGGAGAGCATTGCGCCCTGAGCTCAGGAGCTGGGTTTAACTCCCTCTGTCCCACCCTCTCCAACCTGGCCTCCCCATTACCTCTCCCCTACTCTTTCTCCTCAATTCTCTCTCTCTCTCTTTCAGTTCACACGCTCTTTCTCAACCCTCTCCCTCATCCCCCTTTCTCTCTCACACACTCCCCCCACTCCCCCAACGCCGGTTCCTCCACCTAACTCCACTCTTCCCTCTCCCCTCTCTCTCTCTCTCATGCCATCTCTGACTCCCTCCCACAATTCCATCTCTACTCCTCTGTTTTTCGCACTCTGATGCTCACCCTCTGTCTTAGCTCCTCTGTTTCAGCCCCTCTGTTTCTCTCCCTCTGTTTCAGCCCCTCTGTTTCAGCCCCTCTGTTTCTCGCCCTCTGTTTCAGCCCCTCTGTTTCTCGCCCTCTGTTTCAGACCCTCTGTTTCTCGCCCTGTTTCAGCCCCTCTGTTTCAGCCCCTCTGTTTCTCGCCATCTCTTTCAGCCCCTCCATTTCTCGCACCCTGTTTCAGCCCCTCTGTTTCTCGCCCTCTGATTCGGCCCGTCTGTTTCTCACCCACTGTTTCAGCCTCTCTGTTTATCGCCCACTGTTGCAGCCCCACTGTTTCTCGCCCTCTCTTTCAGCCCCTGTGTTTCAGCCTCTCTGTTTCTCGCCCTCTGTTTCTCGCCCTCTGTTTCAGACCCTCTGTTTCAGCCCCTCTGTTTCAGCCCCTCTGTTTCTTGCCCTCTGTTTCAGCCCCTCTGTTTCAGCCCCTCTGTTTCAGACCCTCTGTTTCAGACCCTCTGATTCGCGCCCTCTGTTTCAGACTCTCTGTTTCAGCCCCTCTGTTTCTCGCCCTCTGTTTCGCGCCCTCTGTTTCAGACCCTCTGTTTCGCGCCCTCTGTTTCAGCCCCACTGTTTCAGCCCCTCTGTTTCTCGCCCTCTGTTTCGCGCCCTCTGTTTCGCGCCCTCTGTTTCGCGCCCTCTGTTTCAGCCCCTCTGTTTCAGACCCTCTGTTTCAGACCCTCTGTTTCTCGCCCTCTGTTTCGCGCCCTCTGTTTCAGACCGTCTGTTTCGCGCCCTCTGTTTCAGACCCTCTGTTTCTTGCCCTCTGTTTTGCGCCCTCTGTTCCGCACCCTCTGTTTCAGACCCTCTGTTTCAGACCCTCTGTTTCTCGCCCTCTGTTTCAGCCCCTCTGTTTCAGACCCTCTGTTTCAGACCCTCTGTTTCGCGCCCTCTGTTTCTGCCCCTCTGTTTCGCGCCCTCTGTTTCGCGCCCTCTGTTCCGCGCCCTCTGTTTCAGACCCTCAGTTTCAGACCCTCTGTTTCTCGCCCTCTGTTTCAGCCCCTCTGTTTCAGACCCTCTGTTTCAGACCCTCTGTTTCGCGCCCTCTGTTTCAGCCCCTCTGTTTCGCGCCCTCTGTTTCGCGCCCTCTGTTTCAGACCCTCTGTTTCTCGCCCTCTGTTTCAGAACCTCTGTTTCAGACCCTCCATTTCAGCCCCTCTGTTTCTTGCCCTCTGTTTCGCTCCCTCTGTTTCAGACCCTCTGTTTCAGACCCTCTGTTTCTGGCCCTCTGTTTCAGCCCCTCTGTTTCAGACCCTCTGTTTCAGACCCTCTGTTTCGCGCCCTCTGTTTCAGACCCTCTGTTTCAGCCCCTCTGTTTCTCGCCCACTGTTTCGCGCCCTCTGTTTCAGACCCTATGTTTCGCGCCCTCTGTTTCAGCCCCTCTGTTTCAGCCCCTCTGTTTCAGACCCTCTGTTTCGCGCCCTCTGCTTCAGACCCTATGTTTCGCGCCCTCTGTTTCGCGCCCTCTGTTCCGCGCCCTCTGTTTCAGACCCACCGTTTCAGCCCCTCTGTTTCTTGCCCTCTGTTTCGCTCCCTCTGTTTCAGACCCTCTGTTTCAGACCCTCTGTTTCTGGCCCTCTGTTTCAGCCCCTCTGTTTCAGACCCTCTGTTTCAGACCCTCTGTTTCGCGCCCTATGTTTCAGACCCTCTGTTTCAGCCCCTCTGTTTCTCGCCCTCAGTTTCGCGCCCTCTGTTTCAGACCCTATGTTTCGCGCCCTCTGTTTCAGCCCCTCTGTTTCAGCCCCTCTGTTTCAGACCCTCTGTTTCAGACCCTCTGTTTCGCTCCCTCTGCTTCAGACACTCTGTTACGCGCCCTCTGTTTCGCGCCCTCTGTTCCGCGCCCTCTGTTTCAGACCCTCTGTTTCAGACCCTCTGTTTCTCGCCCTCTGTTTCAGCCCCTCTGTTTCAGACCCTCTGTTTCAGACCCTCTGTTTCGCGCCCTAGGTTTCAGCCCCTCTGTTTCGCGCCCTCGGTTTCGCGCCCTCTGTTTCAGAACCTCTGTTTCAGACCCTCTATTTCTCGCCCTCTGTTTCAGACCCTCTGTTTCGCTCCCTCTGCTTCAGACACTCTGTTACGCGCCCTCTGTTTCGCGCCCTCTGTTCCGCGCCCTCTGTTTCAGACCCTCTGTTTCAGACCCTCTGTTTCTCGCCCTCTGTTTCAGCCCCTCTGTTTCAGACCCTCTGTTTCGCGCCCTAGGTTTCAGCCCCTCTGTTTCGCGCCCTCTGTTTCACGCCCTCTGTTTCAGAACCTCTGTTTCAGACCCTCTATTTCTCGCCCTCTGTTTCAGACCCTCTGTTTCAGACCCTCCGTTTCAGCACCTCTGTTTCGCACCCTCTGTTTCAGACCCTCTGTTTCAGACCCTCTGTTTCATCCACTCTGTTTCGCGCCCTCTGTTTCAGCCCCTCTGTTTCAGACCCTCTGTTTCAGAACCTCTGTTTCAGACCCTCTGTTTCAGACCCTCTGTTTCTCGCCCTCTGTTTCAGCCCCTCTGTTTCTCGCCCTCTGTTTCTCGCGCTCTGTTTCGCGCCCTCTGTTTCGCGCCCTCTGTTTCAGAACCTCTGTTTGTCGCCCTCTGTTTCGCGCCCTCTGTTTCAGACCCTCTGTTTCGCGCCCTCTGTTTCAGCCCCTCTGTTTCAGACCCTCTGTTTCAGACACTCTGTTTCGCGCCCTCTGTTTCGCGCCCTCGGTTTCAGACCCTCTGTTTTAGACCCTCTGTTTCTCGCCCTCTGTTTCGCGCCCTCTGTTTCAGACCCTCTGTTTCACGCCCTCTGTTTCAGACCCTCTGGTTTAGACCCTCTGTTTCAGACCCTCTGTTTCTCGCCCTCTGTTTCGCGCCCTCAGTTCCGCGCCCTCTGTTTCAGACCCTCTGTTTCAGACCCTCTGTTTGTCGCCCTCTGTTTCGGCCCCTCTGTTTCTCGCCCTCTGTTTCGGCCCCTCTGTTTCTCGCCCTCAGTTTCAGACCCTCTGTTTCGCGCCCTCGGTTTCGCGCCCTCGGTTTCAGACCCTCTGTTTTAGACCCTCTGTTTCTCGCCCTCTGTTTCGCGCCCTCTGTTTCAGACCCTCTGTTTCGCGCCCTCTGTTTCAGACCCTCTGTTTCAGACCCTCTGTTTCAGACCCTCTGTTTCAGACCCTCTGTTTCGCGCCCTCTGTTTCGAGCCCTCTGCTCCGTGCCCTCTGTTTCGCGCCCTTTGTTTCAGCCCCTCTGTTTCAGCCCCTCTGTTTCAGCCGCTCTGTTTCAGACCCTCTGTTTCAGACCCTCTGTTTCGCGCCCTCTGTTTCAGCCCCTCTGTTTCGCGCCCTCTGTTTCGCGCCCTCTGTTTCGCCCCCTCTGTTTCAGACCCTCTGTTTCTCGCCCTCTGTTTCAGACCCTCCGTTTCAGCCCCTCTGTTTCGCGCCCTCTGTTTCGCTCCCTCCGTTTCAGACCCTCTGTTTCTCGCCCGCTGTTTCTCGCCCTCTGTTTCAGCCCCTCTGTTTCAGACCCTCTGTTTCGCGCCCTCTGTTTCAGCCCCTCTGTTTCAGACCCTCTGTTTCAGACCCTCTGTTTCGCGCCCTCGGTTTCGCGCCCTCGGTTTCAGACCCTCTGTTTTCGACCCTCTGTTTCTCGCCCTTTGTTTCGCGCCCTCTGGTTCAGACCCTCTGTTTCGCACCCTCTGTTTCAGACCCTCTGTTTCAGACCCTCTGTTTCAGACCCTCTGTTTCGCGCCCTCTGTTTCGCGCCCTCTGTTCCGCGCCCTCTGTTTCAGACCCTCTGTTTCTCGCCCACTGTTTCAGCCGCTCTGTTTCAGACCCTCTGATTCAGACTCTCTGTTTCGCGCCCTCTGTTTCGCGCCCTCTGTTTCGCGCCCTCTGTTTCAGACCCTCTGTTTCTCGCCCTCTGTTTCAGACCCTCTGTTTCAGACCCTCCGTTTCAGCCCCTCTGTTTCGCGCCCTCTGTTTCGCGCCCTCTGTTTCAGACCCTCTGTTTCTCGCCCTCTGTTTCAGACCCTCTGTTTCAGACCCTCTGTTTCTCGCCCTCTGTTTCGCGCCCTCTGTTTCAGACCCTCTGTTTCGCGCCCTCTGTTTCAGCCCCTCTGTTTCAGCCCCTCTGTTTCAGACCCTCTGTTTCAGACCCTCTGTTTCGCGCCCTCTGTTTCGCGCCCTCTGTTTCGCGCCCTCTGTTTCGCGCCCTCTGTTTCGCACCCTCCGTTCCGCGCCCTCTGTTTCAGACCCTCTGTTTCTCGCCCTCTGTTTCAGCCCCTCTGTTTCAGACCCTCTGTTTCAGACCCTCTGTTTCGCCCCCTCTGTTTCAGCCCCTCTGTTTCAGCCCCTCTGTTTCAGACCCTCTGTTTCGCGCCCTCTGTTTCAGCCCCTCTGTTTCAGACCCTTTGTTTCAGACCCTCTGTTTCTCGCCCTCTGTTTCGCGCCCTCTGTTTCGCGCCCTCTGTTTCAGCCCCTCTGTTTCAGACCCTCTGTTTCAGACCCTCTGTTTCTCGCCCTCTGTTTCGCGCCCTCTGTTTCAGACCGTCTGTTTCGCGCCCTCTGTTTCAGACCCTCTGTTTCTCGCCCTCTGTTTCGCGCCCTCTGTTCCGCACCCTCTGTTTCAGACCCTCTGTTTCTCGCCCTCTGTTTCAGCCCTTCTGTTTCAGACCCTCTGTTTCAGACCCTCTGTTTCGCGCCCTCTGTTTCGCGCCCTCTGTTTCGCGCCCTCTGTTTCAGACCCTCTGTTTCAGACCCTCTGTTTCTCGCCCTCTGTTTCAGCCCCTCTGTTTCAGACCCTCTGTTTCAGACCCTCTGTTTCGCGCCCTCTGTTTCAGCCCCTCTGTTTCGCGCCCTCTGTTTCAGACCCTCTGTTTCAGACCCTCTATTTCTCGCCCTCTGTTTCAGACCCTCTGTTTCAGACCCTCCGTTTCAGCACCTCTCTTTCGCACCCTCTGTTTCAGACCCTCTGTTTCAGACCCTCTGTTTCTCGCCCGCTGTTTCGCGCCCTCTGTTTCGCGCCCTCTGTTTCAGACAATCTGTTTCAGACCCTCTGTTTCAGAACCTCTGTTTCATCCACTCTGTTTCGCGCCCTCTGTTTCAGCACTTCTGTTTCAGACCCTCTGTTTCAGACCCTCTGTTTCAGACCCTCTGTTTCTCGCCCTCTGTTTCAGCCCCTCTGTTTCTCGCCCTCTGTTTCTCGCGCTCTGTTTCGCGCCCTCTGTTTCGCGCCCTCTGTTTGAGACCCTCTGTTTGTCGCCCTCTGTTTCGCGCCCTCTGTTTCAGACCCTCTGTTTCGCGCACTCTGTTTCAGCCCCTCTGTTTCAGACCCTCTGTTTCAGACCCTCTGTTTCAGACCCTCTGTTTCGCGCCCTCTGTTTCACGCCCTCCGTTTCAGACCCTCTGTTTTAGACCCTCTGTTTCTCGCCCTCTGTTTCGCGCCCTCTGTTTCAGACCCTGTGTTTCGCGCCCTCTGTTTCAGACCCTCTGTTTCAGACCCTCTGTTTCAGACCCTCTGTTTCTCGCCCTCTGTTTCGCGCCCTCTGTTCTGCGCCCTGTTTCAGACCCTCTGTTTGTCGCCCTCTGTTTCTCGCCCTCTGTTTCGGACCCTCTGTTTCTCGCCCTCTGTTTCGGCCCCTCTGTTTCTCGCCCTCAGTTTCAGACCCTCTGTTTCGCGCCCTCGGTTTCGCGCCCTCGGTTTCAGACCCTCTGTTTTAGACCCACTGTTTCTCGCCCTCTGTTTCGCGCCCTCTGTTTCAGACCCTCTGTTTCACGCCCTCTGTTTCAGACCCTCTGTTTCAGACCCTCTGTTTCGCGCCCTCTGTTTCGCGCCCTCTGTTTCGCGCCCTCTGTTCCGCGCCCTGTGTTTCAGACCCTCTGTTTCTCGCCCTCTGTTTCAGCCCCTCTGTTTCAGCCGCTCTGTTTCAGACCCTCTATTTCAGACTCTCTGTTTCGCGCCCTCTGTTTCAGCCCCTCTGTTTCGCGCCCTCTGTTTCGCGCCCTCTGTTTCAGACCCTCTGTTTCTCGCCCTCTGTTTCAGACCCTCTGTTTCAGACTCTCCGTTTCAGCCCTTCTGTTTCGCGCCCTCTGTTTCGCTCCCTCTGTTTCAGACCCTCTGTTTCAGACCCTCTGTTTCTGGCCCTCTGTTTCAGCCCCACTGTTTCAGACCCTCTGTTTCAGACCCTCTGTTTCGCGCCCTCTGTTTCAGACCCTCTGTTTCAGCCCCTCTGTTTCTCGCCCTCTGTTTCGCGCCCTCTGTTTCAGACCATATGTTTCGCGCCCTCTGTTTCAGCCGCTCTGTTTCAGCCCCTCTGTTTCAGACCCTCTGTTTCAGACCCTCTTTTTCGCGCCCTCTGTTTCAGCCCTTCTGTTTCGCGCCCTCTGTTCCGCGCGCTCTGTTACGCGCCCTCTGTTTCAGACCCTCTGTTTCAGAAACTCTGTTTCTCGCCCTCTGTTTCAGTCCCTCTGTTTCAGACCCTCTGTTTCAGACCCTCTGTTTCGCGCCCTCTGTTTCAGCCCCTCAGTTTCGTGCACTCGGTTTCGCACCCTCTGTTTCAGACCCTCTGTTTCAGACCCTCTATTTCTCGCCCTCTGTTTCAGACCCTCTGTTTCAGACCCTCCGTTTCAGCACCTCTGTTTCGCACCCTCTGTTTCAGCCCCTCTGTTTCAGCCCCTCTGTTTTAGACCCTCTGTTTCAAACCCTCTGTTTCAGACCCTCTGTTTGTCGCCCTCTGTTTCAGCCCCTCTGTTTCTCGCCCTCTGTTTCTCGCGCTCTGTTTCGCGCCCACTGTTTCAGACCCTCTGTTTGTCGCCCTCTGTTTCGCGCCCTCTGTTTCAGACCCTCTGTTTCGCGCCCTCTGTTTCAGCCCCACTGTTTCAGACCCTCTGTTTCAGACCCTCTGTTTCGTGCCCTCTGTTTCGCGCCCTCAGTTTCAGACCCTCTGTTTCAGACCATCTGTTTCTCGCCCTCTGTTTCGCGCCCTCTGTTCCGCGCTCTCTGTTCCGCGCCCTCTGTTTCAGACCCTCTGTTTCAGACCCTCTGTTTCTCGCCCTCTGTTTCGGCCCCTCTGTTTCTCGCCCTCTGTTTCGGCCCCTCTGTTTCTCGCCCTCAGTTTCAGACCCGCTGTTTCGCACCCTCGTTTTCGCGCCCTCGGTTTCAGACCCTCTGTTTTAAACCCTCTGTTTCTCGCCCTCTGTTTCGCGCCCTCTGTTTCAGACCCTCAGTTTCGCGCCCTCTGTTTCAGACCCTCTGTTTCAGACCCTCTGTTTCAGACCCTCTGTTTCAGCCCCTGTGTTTCGCGCCCTCTGTTTCAGACCCTCTGTTTCAGACCCTCCGTTTCAGCCCCTCTGTTTCGCGCCCTCTGTTTCGCTCCCTCTGTTTCAGACCCTCTGTTTCAGACCCTCTGTTTCGCGCCCTCTGTTTCAGACCCTCTGTTTCAGCCCCTCTGTTTCTCGCCCTCTGTTTCTCGCGCTCTGTTTCGCGCCCTCTGTTTCAGACCCTATGTTTCGCGCCCTCTGTTTCAGCCCCTCTGTTTCAGCCCCTCTGTTTCATACCCTCTGTTTCAGACCCTCTGTTTCTCGCCCTCTGCTTCAGACCCTCTGTTTCGCGCCCTCTGTTTCGCGCCCTCTGTTCCGCGCCCTCTGTTTCAGACCCTCTGTTTCAGACCCTCTGTTTCTCGCCCTCTGTTTCAGCCCCTCTGTTTCAGACCCTCTGTTTCGCGCCCTCGGTTTCGCGCCCTCTGTTTCAGACCCTCTGTTTCAGACCCTCTATTTCTCTCCCTCTGTTTCAGACCCTCTATTTCAGACCCTCCGTTTCAGCACCTCTGTTTTGCACCCTCTGTTTCAGACCCTCTGTTTATCGCCCGCTGTTTCGCGCCCTCTGTTTCGCGCCCTCTGTTTCAGACAATCTGTTTCAGACCCTCTGTTTCAGACCCTCTGTTTCATCCACTCTGTTTCGCGCCCTCTGTTTCAGACCCTCTGTTTCAGACCCTCTGTTTCAGACCCTCTGTTTCAAACCCTCTGTTTCAGCCCCTCTGTTTCTCGCCCTCTGTTTCTCGCGCTCTGTTTCGCGCCCTCTGTTTCGCGCCCTCTGTTTCAGACCCTCTGTTTCAGACCCTCTGTTTCAGACCCTCTGTTTCGCGCCCTCTGTTTCGCGCCCTCTGTTTCAGACCCTCTGTTTCAGCCCCTCTGTTTCTCGCCCTCTGTTTCGCGCCCTCTGTTTCAGACCCTATGTTTCGCGCCCTCTGTTTCAGCCCCTCTGTTTCAACCCCTCTGTTTCAGACCCTCTGTTTCAGACCCTCTGTTTCGCGCCCTCTGTTTCAGCCCCTCTGTTTCGTGCCCTCTGTTTCGCGCCCTCTGTTCCGCGCCCTCTGTTTCAAACCCTCTGTTTCAGACCCTCTGTTTCTCACCCTCTGTTTCAGACCCTCTGTTTCGCGCCCTCTGTTTCAGCCCCTCTGTTTCGCGCCCTCGGTTTCGCACCCTCTGTTTCAGACCCTCTGTTTCAGACCCTCTATTTCTCGCCCTCTGTTTCAGACCCTCTGTTTCAGACCCTCCGTTTCAGCACCAGTGTTTCGCACCCTCTGTTTCAGACCCTCTGTTTCAGACCCTCTGTTTCTCGCCCGCTGATTCGCGCCCTCTGTTTCGCGCCCTCTGTTTCGCGCCCTCTGTTTCAGACAATCTGTTTCAGACCCTCTGTTTCAGACCCTCTGTTTCATCCACTCTGTTTCGCGCCCTCTGTTTCAGCCCCTCTGTTTCAGCCCCTCTGTTTCAGACCCTCTGTTTCAAACCCTCTGTTTCAGACCCTCTGTTTCTCGCCCTCTGTTTCAGCCCCTCTGTTTCTCGCCCTATGTTTCTCGCGCTCTGTTTCGCGCCCTCTGTTTCGCGCCCTCTGTTTCAGACCCTCTGTTTGTCGCCCTCTGTTTCGCGCCCTCTGTTTCAGACCCTCTGTTTCGCGCCCTTTGTTTCAGCCCCTCTGTTTCAGACCCTCTGTTTCAGACCCTCTGTTTCGTGCCCTCTGTTTCGCGCCCTCGGTTTCAGACCCTCTGTTTTAGACCCTCTGTTTCTCGCCCTCTGTTTTGCGCCCTCTGTTTCAGACCCTCTGTTTCGCGCCCTCTGTTTCAGACCCTCTGTTTCAGACCCTCTGTTTCGCGCCCTCTGTTTCTCGCCCTCTGTTTCGCGCCCTCTGTTCCGCGCCCTCTGTTTCAGACCCTCTGTTTCAGACCCTCTGTTTCTCGCCCTCTGTTTCGGCCCTTCTGTTTCTCGTCCTCTGTTTCGGCCCCTCTGTTTCTCGCCCTCAGTTTCAGACCCTCTGTTTCGCGCCCTCGGTTTCGCGCCCTCGGTTTCACACCCTCTGTTTTAGACCCTCTGTTTCTCGCCCTCTGTTTCGCGCCCTCTGTTTCAGACCCTCTGTTTCGCGCCCTCTGTTTCAGACCCTCTGTTTCAGACCCTCTGTTTCAGACCCTCTGTTTCGCGCCCTCTGTTCCGCGCCCTCTGTTTCAGACCCTCTGTTTCAGCCGCTCTGTTTCAGACCCTCTGTTTCAGACCCTCTGTTTCGCGCCCTCTGTTTCAGCCCCTCTGTTTCAGCCCCTCTGTTTCGCGCCCTCTGTTTCGCGCCCTCTGTTTCAGACCCTCTGTTTCAGACCCTCTGTTTCAGACCCTCTGTTTCAGACCCTCCGTTTCAGCCCCTCTGTTTCGCGCCCTCTGTTTCGCTCCCTCTGTTTCAGACCCTCTGTTTCAGACCCTCTGTTTCAGGCCCTCTGTTTCTGGCCCTCTGTTTCAGACCCTCTGTTTCAGACCCTCTGTTTCAGACCCTCTGTTTCGCGCCCTCTGTTTCAGACCCTCTGTTTCAGCCCCTCTGTTTCTCGCCCTCTGTTTCTCGCGCTCTGTTTCGCGCCCTCTGTTTCGCGCCCTCTGTTTCAGACCCTATGTTTCGCGCCCTCTGTTTCAGCCCCTCTGTTTCAGCCCCTCTGTTTCAGACCATCTGTTTGAGACCCTCTGTTTCGCGCCCTCTGTTTCAGCCCCTCTGTTTCGCGCCCTCTGTTTCGCGCCCTCTGTTCCGCGCACTCTGTTTCAGACCCTCTGTTTCAGACCCTCTGTTTTTCGCCCTCTGTTTCAGCCCCTCTGTTTCAGACCCTCTGTTTCGCACCCACTGTTTCAGACCCTCTGTTTCATCCACTCTGTTTCGCGCCCTCTGTTTCAGCCCCTCTGTTTCAGCCCCTCTGTTTCAGCCCCTCTGTTTCAGACCCTCTGTTTCAAACACTCTGTTTCAGACCCTCTGTTTCTCCACCTCTGTTTCAGCCCCTCTGTTTCTCGCCCTCTGTTTCTCGCGCTCTGTTTCGCGCCCTCTGTTTCGCGCCCTCTGTTTCAGACCCTCTGTTTGTCGCCGTCTGTTTCGCACCCTCCGTTTCAGACCCTCTGTTTCGCGCCCTCGGTTTCAGACCCTCTGTTTTCGACCCTCTGTTTCTCGCCCTCTGTTTCGCTCCCTCTGTTTCAGACCCTCTGTTTCGCGCCCTCTGTTTCAGACCCTCTGTTTCAGACCCTCTGTTTCAGACCCTCTGTTTCTCGCCCTCTGTTTCACGCCCTCTGTTCCGCGCCCTCTGTTTCAGACCCTCTGTTTCAGACCCTCTCTTTCTCGCCCTCTGTTTCGGCCCCTCTGTTTCTCGCCCCCTGTTTCGGCCCCTCTGTTTCTCGCCCTCAGTTTCAGACCCTCTGTTTCGCGCCCTCGGTTTCGCGCCCTCGGTTTCAGACCCTCTGTTTTAGACCCTCTATTTCTCGCCCTCTGTTTCACGCCCTCTGTTTCAGAACCTCTGTTTCGCGCCCTCTCTTTCAGACCCTCTGTTTCAAACCCTCTGTTTCAGACCCTCTGTTTCGCGCCCTCTGTTCCGCGCCCTCTGTTTCAGACCATCTGTTTCAGCCGCTCTGTTTCAGACCCTCTGTTTCGCGCCCTCTGTTTCAGCCCCTCTGTTTCAGCCCCTCTGTTTCGCGCCCTCTGTTTCTTGCCCTCTGTTTCAGACCCTCTGTTTCTCGCCCTCTGTTTCAGACCCTCTGTTTCAGACCCTCCGTTTCAGCCCCTCTGTTTCGCGCCCTCTGTTTCGCTCACTCTGTTTCAGACCCTCTGTTTCAGACCCTCTGTTTCTGGCCCTCTGTTTCAGCCCCTCTGTTTCAGAACCTCTGTTTCAGACCCTCTGTTTCGCTCCCTCTGTTTCAGACCCTCTGTTTCAGACCCTCTGTTTCGCGCCCTCGGTTTCGCGCCCTCGGTTTCAGACCCTCTGTTTTAGACCCTCTGTTTCTCACAACTGTTTCGCGCCCTCTGTTTCAGACCCTCTGTTTCGCGCCCTCTGTTTCAGACCCTCTGTTTCAGACCCTCTGTTTCAGCACCTCTGTTTCGCGCCCTCTGTTCCGCGCCCTCTGTTTCAGACCCTCTGTTTCTCGCCCTCTGTTTCAGCCCCTCTGTTTCAGCCGCTCTGTTTCAGACCCTCTGTTTCAGACACTCTGTTTCGCGCCCTCTGTTTCAGCCCCTCTGTTTCGCGCCCTCCGTTTCTCGCCCTCTGTTTCGCGCACTCTGTTTCAGACCCTCTGTTTCTCGCCCTCTGTTTCAGACCGTCTGTTTCAGACCCTCCGTTTCAGCCCCTCTGTTTCGCGCCCTCTGTTTCGCTCCCTCTGTTTCAGACCCTCTGTTTCAGACCCTCTGTTTCTGGCCCTCTGTTTCAGCCCCTCTGTTTCAGACCCTCTGTTTCAGACCCTCTGTTTCGCGCCCTCGGTTTCAGACCCTCTGTTTTAGACCCTCTGTTTCTCACAACTGTTTCGCGCCCTCTGTTTCAGACCCTCTGTTTCGCGCCCTCTGTTTCAGACCCTCTGTTTCAGACCCTCTGTTTCAGCACCTCTGTTTCGCGCCCTCTGTTCCGCGCCCTCTGTTTCAGACCCTCTGTTTCTCGCCTTCTGTTTCGCGCCCTCTGTTTCAGACCCTATGTTTCGCGCCCTCTGTTTCAGCCCCTCTGTTTCAGCCCCTCTGTTTCAGACCCTCTGTTTCAGACCCTCTGTTTCGCGCCCTCTGTTTCAGCCCATCTGTTTCAGACCCTATGTTTCGCGCCCTCTGTTTCAGCCCCTCTGTTTCAGACCCTCTGTTTCTCGCCCTCTGTTTCAGCCCCTCTGTTTCAGACCCTCTGTTTCAGACCCTCTGTTTCAGACACTCTGTTTCAGTCCCTCTGTTTCGCGCCCTCTGTTTCAGCCCCTCTGTTTCGCGCCCTCGGTTTCGCACCCTCTGTTTCAGACCCTCTGTTTCAGACCCTCTATTTCTCGCCCTCTGTTTCAGACCCTCTGTTTCAGACCCTCCGTTTCAGCACCACTGTTTCGCACCCTCTGTTTCAGACCCTCTGTTTCAGACCCTCTGTTTCTCGCCCTCTGTTTCGCGCCCTCTGTTTCGCGCCCTCTGTTTCAGACAATCTGTTTCAGCCCCTCTGTTTCAGACCCTCTGTTTCAGACCCTCTGTTTCATCCACTCTGTTTCGCGCCCTCTGTTTCACCCCTCTGTTTCAGCCCCTCTGTTTCAGACCCTCTGTTTCAAACCCTCTGTTTCAGACCCTTTGTTTCTCGCCCTCTGTTTCAGCCCCTCTGTTTCTCGCGCTCTGTTTCGCGCCCTCTGTTTCGCGCCCTCTGTTTCAGACCCTCTGTTTGTCGTACCCTGTTTCGCGCCCTCTGTTTCAGACCCTCTGTTTCACGCCCTTTGTTTCAGCCCCTCTGTTTCAGACCCTCTGTTTCAGACCCTCTGTTTCAGACCCTCTGTTTCTCGCCCTCTGTTTCGCGCCCTCTGTTTCAGACCCAACTGTTTCGCGCCCTCTGTTTCAGACCCTCTGTTTCAGACCCTCTGTTTCAGACCCTCTGTTTCTCGCCCTCTGTTTCGCGGCCTCTGTTCCGCGCCCTCTGTTTCAGACCCTCTGTTTCAGACCCTCTGTTTCGGCCCTTCTGTTTCTCGCCCTCTGTTTCGGCCCCTCTGTTTCTCGCCCTCAGTTTCAGACCCTCTGTTTCGCGCCCTCGGTTTCGCGCCCTCGGTTTCAGACCCTCTGTTTTAGACCCTCTGTTTCTCGCCCTCTGTTTCGCGCCCTCTGTTTCAGACCCTCTGTTTCGCGCCCTCTGTTTCAGAGCCTCTGTTTCAGACCCTCTGTTTCGCGCCCTCTGTTTCGCGCCCTCTGTTTCAGACCCTCTGTTTCTCGCCCTCTGTTTCAGACCCTCTGTTTCAGACCCTCCGTTTCAGCCCCTCTGTTTCGCGCCCTCTGTTTCGCTCCCTCTGTTTCAGACCCTCTGTTTCAGACCCTCTGTTTCAGGCCCTCTGTTTCTGGCCCTCTGTTTCAGACCCTCTGTTTCAGACCCTCTGTTTCAGACCCTCTGTTTCGCGCCCTCTGTTTCAGACCCTCTGTTTCAGCCCCTCTGTTTCTCGCCCTCTGTTTCTCGCGCTCTGTTTCGCGCCCTCTGTTTCGCGCCCTCTGTTTCAGACCCTATGTTTCGCGCCCTCTGTTTCAGCCCCTCTGTTTCAGACCCTCTGTTTCAGACCCTCTGTTTCAGACCCTCTGTTTCGCGCCCTCTGTTTCAGCCCCTCTGTTTCGCGCCCTCTGTTTCGCGCCCTCTGTTCCGCGCCCACTGTTTCAGACCCTCTGTTTCAGACCCTCTGTTTCTCGCCCTCTGTTTCAGCCCCTCTGTTTCAGACCCTCTGTTTCAGACCCTCTGTTTCGCGCCCTCTGTTTCAGCCCCTCTGATTCGCGCCCTCGGTTTCGCACCCTCTGTTTCAGACCCTCTGTTTCAGACCCTCTATTTCTCGCCCTCTGTTTCAGACCCTCTGTTTCAGACCCTCCGTTTCAGCACCTCTGTTTCGCACCCTCTGTTTCAGACCCTCTGTTTCAGACCCTCTGTTTCTCGCCCGCTGTTTCGCGCCCTCTGTTTCGCGCCCTCTGTTTCAGACAATCTGTTTCAGACCCTCTGTTTCATCCACTCTGTTTCGCGCCCTCTGTTTCAGCCCCTCTGTTTCAGCCCCTCTGTTTCAGACCCTCTGTTTCAAACACTCTGTTTCAGACCCTCTGTTTCTCGCCCTCTGTTTCAGGCCCTCTGTTTCTGGCCCTCTGTTTCAGCCCCTCTGTTTCAGCCCCTCTGTTTCGCGCCCTCTGTTTCTTGCCCTCTGTTTCAGACCCTCTGTTTCTCGCCCTCAGTTTCAGACCCTCTGTTTCAGACCCTCCGTTTCAGCCCCTCTGTTTCGCGCCCTCTGTTTCGCTCACTCTGTTTCAGACCCTCTGTTTCAGACCCTCTGTTTCTGGCCCTCTGTTTCAGCCCCTCTGTTTCAGACCCTCTGTTTCAGACCCTCTGTTTCGCTCCCTCTGTTTCAGACCCTCTGTTTCAGACCCTCTGTTTCGCGCCCTCGGTTTCGCGCCCTCGGTTTCAGACCCTCTGTTTTAGACCCTCTGTTTCTCACAACTGTTTCGCGCCCTCTGTTTCAGACCCTCTGTTTCGCGCCCTCTGTTTCAGACCCTCTGTTTCAGACCCTCTGTTTCAGCACCTCTGTTTCGCGCCCTCTGTTCCGCGCCCTCTGTTTCAGACCCTCTGTTTCTCGCCCTCTGTTTCAGCCCCTCTGTTTCAGCCGCTCTGTTTCAGACCCTCTGTTTCAGACACTCTGTTTCGCGCCCTCTGTTTCAGCCCCTCTGTTTCGCGCCCTCCGTTTCTCGCCCTCTGTTTCGCGCACTCTGTTTCAGACCCTCTGTTTCTCGCCCTCTGTTTCAGACCGTCTGTTTCAGACCCTCTGTTTCGCGCCCTCCGTTTCTCGCCCTCTGTTTCGCTCCCTCTGTTTCAGACCCTCTGTTTCAGACCCTCTGTTTCTGGCCCTCTGTTTCAGCCCCTCTGTTTCAGACCCTCTGTTTCAGACCCTCTGTTTCCCGCCCTCTGTTTCAGACCCTCTGTTTCAGCCCCTCTGTTTCTCGCCCTCTGTTTCGCGCCCTCTGTTTCAGACCCTATGTTTCGCGCCCTCTGTTTCAGCCCCTCTGTTTCAGCCCCTCTGTTTCAGACCCTCTGTTTCAGACCCTCTGTTTCGCGCCCTCTGTTTCAGCCCATCTGTTTCAGACCCTATGTTTCGCGCCCTCTGCTTCAGCCCCTCTGTTTCAGACCCTCTGTTTCTCGCCCTCTGTTTCAGCCCCTCTGTTTCAGACCCTCTGTTTCAGCCCCTCTGTTTCAGACCCTCTGTTTCAGGCCCTCTGTTTCGCGCCCTCTGTTTCAGCCCCTCTGTTTCGCGCCCTCGGTTTCGCACCCTCTGTTTCAGACCCTCTGTTTCAGACCCTCTATTTCTCGCCCTCTGTTTCAGACCCTCTGTTTCAGACCCTCCGTTTCAGCACCACTGTTTCGCACCCTCTGTTTCAGACCCTCTGTTTCAGACCCTCTGTTTCTCGCCCTCTGTTTCGCGCCCTCTGTTTCGAGCCCTCTGTTTCAGACAATCTGTTTCAGAACCTCTGTTTCAGACCCTCTGTTTCATCCACTCTGTTTCGCGCCCTCTGTTTCACCCCTCTGTTTCGGCCCCTCTGTTTCAGACCCTCGGTTTCAAACCCTCTGTTTCAGACCCTTTGTTTCTCGCCCTCTGTTTCAGCCCCTCTGTTTCTCGCCCTCTGTTTCTCGCGCTCTGTTTCGCGCCCTCTGTTTCGCGCCCTCTGTTTCAGACCCTCTGTTTGTCGCCCTCTGTTTCGCGCCCTCTGTTTCAGACCCTCTGTTTCGCGCCCTTTGTTTCAGCCCCTCTGTTTCAGACCCTCTGTTTCAGACCCTCTGTTTCAGACCCTCTGTTTCGTGCCCTCTGTTTCGCGCCCTCGGTTTCAGACCCTCTGTTTTAGACCCTCTGTTTCTCGCCCTCTGTTTCGCGCCCTCTGTTTCAGACCCTCTGTTTCGCGCCCTCTGTTTCAGACCCTCTGTTTCAGACCCTCTGTTTCAGACCCTCTGTTTCTCGCCCTCTGTTTCGCGCCCTCTGTTCCGCGCCCTCTGTTTCAGACCCTCTGTTTCAGACCCCCTGTTTCTCGCCCTCTGTTTCGGCCCTTCTGTTTCTCGCCCTCTGTTTCAGCCCCTCTGTTTCTCGCCCTCAGTTTCAGACCCTCTGTTTCGCGCCCTCGGTTTCGCGCCCTCGGTTTCAGACCCTCTGTTTTAGACCCTCTGTTTCTCGCCCTCTGTTTCGCGCCCTCTGTTTCAGACCCTCTGTTTCGCGCCCTCTGTTTCAGACCCTCTGGTTCAGACACTCTGTTTCAGACCCTCTGTTTCGCGCCCTCTGTTCCGCGCCCTCTGTTTCAGCCGCTCTGTTTCAGCCGCTCTGTTTCAGACCCTCTGTTTCAGACCCTCTGTTTCGCGCCCTCTGTTTCAGCCCCTCTGTTTCAGCCCCTCTGTTTCGCGCCCTCTGTTTCGCGCCCTCTGTTTCAGACCCTCTGTTTCTCGCCCTCTGTTTCAGACCCTCTGTTTCAGACCCTCCGTTTCAGCCCCTCTGTTTCGCGCCCTCTGTTTCGCTCCCTCTATTTCAGACCCTCTGTTTCAGACCCTCTGTTTCAGGCCCTCTGTTTCTGGCCCTCTGTTTCAGACCCTCTGTTTCAGACCCTCTGTTTCAGACCCTCTGTTTCGCGCCCTCTGTTTCAGACCCTCTGTTTCAGCCCCTCTGTTTCTCGCCCTCTGTTTCTCGCGCTCTGTTTCGCGCCCTCTGTTTCGCGCCCTCTGTTTCAGACCCTATGTTTCGCGCCCTCTGTTTCAGCCCCTCTGTTTCAGCCCCTCTGTTTCAGACCCTCTGTTTCAGACCCTCTGTTTCGCGCCCTCTGTTTCAGCCCCTCTGTTTCGCGCCCTCTGTTTCGCGCCCTCTGTTCCGCGCCCACTGTTTCAGACCCTCTGTTTCAGACCCTCTGTTTCTCGCCCTCTGTTTCAGCCCCTCTGTTTCAGACCCTCTGTTTCAGACCCTCTGTTTCGCGCCCTCTGTTTCAGCCCCTCTGTTTCGCGCCCTCGGTTTCGCACCCTCTGTTTAAGACCCTCTGTTTCAGACCCTCTATTTCTCGCCCTCTGTTTCAGACCCTCTGTTTCAGACCCTCCGTTTCAGCACCTCTGTTTCGCACCCTCTGTTTCAGACCCTCTGTTTCAGACCCTCTGTTTCTCGCCCGCTGTTTCGCGCCCTCTGTTTCGCGCCCTCTGTTTCGCGCCCTCTGTTTCAGACCCTCTGTTTGTCGCCCTCTGTTTCGCGCCCTCTGTTTCAGACCCTCTGTTTCGCGCCCTCGGTTTCAGACCCTCTGTTTTAGACCCTCTGTTTCTCGCCCTCTTTTTCGCGCCCTCTGTTTCAGACCCTCTGTTTCGCGCCCTCTGTTTCAGACCCTCTGTTTCAGACCCTCTGTTTCAGACCCTCTGTTTCTCGCCCTCTGTTTCGCGCCCTCTGTTCCGCGCCCTTTGTGTCAGACCCTCTGTTTCAGACCCTCTGTTTCTCGCCGTCTGTTTCGGCCCCTCTGTTTCTCGCCCTCTGTTTCGGCCCCTCTGTTTCTCGCCCTCAGTTTCAGACCCTCTGTTTCGCGCCCTCGGTTTCGCGCCCTCGGTTTCAGACCCTCTGTTTTAGACACTCTGTTTCTCGCCCTCTGTTTTGCGCCCTCTGTTTCAGAACCTCTGTTTCGCGCCCTCTGTTTCAGACCCTCTGTTTCAGACCCTCTGTTTCGCGCCCTCTGTTTCAGACCCTCTGTTTCAGCCGCTCTGTTTCAGACCCTTTGTTTCGCGCCCTCTGTTTCAGCCCCTCTGTTTCAGCCCCTCTGTTTCGCGCCCTCTGTTTCTTGCCCTCTGTTTCAGACCCTCTGTGTCTCGCCCTCTGTTTCAGACCCTCTGTTTCAGACCCTCCGTTTCAGCCCCTCTGTTTCTCGCCCTCTGTTTCAGCCCCTCTGTTTCAGACCCTCTGTTTCAGACCCTCTGTTTCGCGCCCTCTGTTTCAGCCCCTCTGTTTCGCGCCCTCGGTTTCGCACCCTCTGTTTCAGACCCTCTGTTTCAGACCCTCTATTTCTCGCCCTCTGTTTCAGACCCTCTGTTTCAGACCCTCCATTTCAGCACCTCTGTTTCGCACCCTCTGTTTCAGACCCTCTGTTTCAGACCCTCTGTTTCGCACCCGCTGTTTCGCGCCCTCTGTTTCGTGCCCTCTGTTTCAGACAATCTGTTCCAGACCCTCTGATTCATCCACTCTGTTTCGCGCCCTCTGTTTCAGCCCCTCTGTTTCAGCCCCTCTGTTTCAGACCCTCTGTTTCAAACCCTCTGTTTCAGACCCTCTGTTTCTCACCCTCTGTTTCAGCCCCTCTGTTTCTCGCCCTCTGTTTCTCGCGCTCTGTTTCGCGCCCTCTGTTTCGCGGCCTCTGTTTCAGACCCTCTGTTTTAGACCCTCTGTTTCTCGCCCTCTGTTTCGCGCCCTCTGTTTCAGACCCTCTGTTTCGCGCCCTCTGTTTCAGACCCTCTGTTTCAGACCCTCTGTTTCAGACCCTCTGTTTCGCGCCCTCTGTTCCGCGCCCTCTGTTTCAGACCCTCTGTTTCAGCCGCTCTGTTTCAGACCCTCTGTTTCAGACCCTCTGTTTCACGCCCTCTGTTTCAGCCCCACTGTTTCAGCCCCTCTGTTTCGCGCCCTCTGTTTCGCGCCCTCTGTTTCAGACCCTCTGTTTCTCGCCCTCTGTTTCAGACCCTCTGTTTCAGACCCTCCGTTTCAGCCCCTCTGTTTCGCTCCCTCTGTTTCAGACCCTCTGTTTCAGGCCCTCTGTTTCAGCCCCTCTGTTTCAGACCCTCTGTTTCAGATCCTCTGTTTCGCGCCCTCTGTTTCAGACCATCTGTTTCAGCCCCTCTGTTTCTCGCCCTCTGTTTCTCGCGCTCTGTTTCGCGCCCTCTGTTTCGCGCCCTCTGTTTCAGACCCTATGTTTCGCACCCTCTGTTTCAGCCCCTCTGTTTCAGCCCCTCTGTTTCAGACCCTCTGTTTCAGACCCTCTGTTTCGCGCCCTCTGTTTCAGCCCCTCTGTTTCGCGCCCTCTGTTTCGCGCCCTCTGTTCCGCGCACTCTGTTTCAGACCATCTGTTTCAGACCCTCTGTTTCTCGCCCTCTGTTTCAGCCCCTCTGTTTCGCACCCACTGTTTCAGACCCTCTGTTTCAGACCCTCTGTTTCTCGCCCGCTGTTTCGCGCCCTCTGTTTCGCGCCCTCTGTTTCAGACAATCTGTTTCAGACCCTCTGTTTCATCCACTCTGTTTCGCGCCCTCTGTTTCAGCCCCTCTGTTTCAGCCCCTCTGTTTCAGACCCTCTGTTTCAAACCCTCTGTTTCAGACCCTCTGTTTCTCGCCCTCTGTTTCAGCCCCTCTGTTTCTCGCCCTCTGTTTCTCGCGCTCTGTTTCGCGCCCTCTGTTTCGCGCCCTCTGTTTCAGACCCTCTGTTTGTCGCCCTCTGTTTCGCGCCCTCTGTTTCAGACCCTCTGTTTCGCGCCCTCGGTTTCAGACCCTCTGTTTTCGACCCTCTGTTTCTCGCCCTCTGTTTCGCGACCTCTGTTTCAGACCCTCTGTTTCGCGCCCTCTGTTTCAGACCCTCTGTTTCGCGCCCTCTGTTTCAGACCCTCTGTTTCAGACCCTCTGTTTCTCGCCCTCTGTTTCGCGCCCTCTGTTCCGCGCCCTCTGTTTCAGACCCTCTGTTTCAGACCCTCTGTTTTTCGCCGTCTGTTTCGGCCCCTCTGTTTCTCGCTCTCTGTTTCGGCCCCTCTGTTTCTCGCCCTCGGTTTCGCGCCCTCGGTTTCAGACCCTCTGTTTTAGACACTCTGTTTCTCGCCCTCTGTTTCGCGCCCTCTGTTTCAGAACCTCTGTTTCGCGCCCTCTGTTTCAGACCCTCTGTTTCAGACCCTCTGTTTCAGACCCTCTGTTTCGCGCCCTCTGTTTCAGACCCTCTGTTTCAGCCGCTCTGTTTCAGACCCTTTGTTTCGCGCCCGCTGTTTCAGCCCCTCTGTTTCAGCCCCTCTGTTTCGCGCCCTCTGTTTCTTGCCCTCTGTTTCAGACCCTCTGTGTCTCGCCCTCTGTTTCAGACCCTCTGTTTCAGACCCTCCGTTTCAGCCCCTCTGTTTCTCGCCCTCTGTTTCAGCCCCTCTGTTTCAGACCCTATGTTTCAGACCCTCTGTTTCGGCCCCTCTGTTTCGCGCCCTCGGTTTCGCACCCTCTGTTTCAGACCCTCTGTTTCAGACCCTCTATTTCTCGCCCTCTGTTTCAGACCCTCCATTTCAGCACCTCTGTTTCGCACCCTCTGTTTCAGACCCTCTTTTTCAGACCCTCTGTTTCTCGCCTGCTGTTTCGCGCCCTCTGTTTCGTGCCCTCTGTTTCAGACAATCTGTTCCAGACCCTCTGATTCATCCACTCTGTTTCGCGCCCTCTGTTTCAGCCCCTCTGTTTCAGCCCCTCTGTTTCAGACCCTCTGTTTCAAACCCTCTGTTTCAGACCCTCTGTTTCTCACCCTCTGTTTCAGCCCCTCTGTTTCTCGCCCTCTGTTTCTCGCGCTCTGTTTCGCGCCCTCTGTTTTGCGGCCTCTGTTTCAGACCCTCTGTTTGTCGCCCTCTGTTTCAGACCCTCTGTTTCGCGCCCTCGGTTTCGCGCCCTCGGTTTCAGACCCTCTGTTTTAGACCCTCTGTTTCTCGCCCACTGTTTCGCGCCCTCTGTTTCAGACCCTCTATTTCTCGCCCTCTGTTTCAGACCCTCTGTTTCAGACCCTCCGTTTCAGCACCACTGTTTCGCACCCTCTGTTTCAGACCCTCTGTTTCAGACCCTCTGTTTCTCGCCCTCTGTTTCGCGCCCTCTGTTTCGCGCCCTCTGTTTCAGACAATCTCTTTCAGAACCTCTGTTTCAGACCCTCTGTTTCATCCACTCTGTTTCGCGCCCTTTGTTTCACCCCTCTGTTTCAGCCCCTCTGTTTCAGACCCTCTGTTTCAAACCCTCTGTTTCAGACCCTTTGTTTCTCGCCCTCTGTTTCTGCCCCTCTGTTTCTCGCCCTCTGTTTCTCGCGCTCTGTTTCGCGCCCTCTGTTTCGCGCCCTCTGTTTCAGACCCTCTGTTTCGCGCCCTCTGTTTCAGACCCTCTGTTTCGCGCCCTTTGTTTCAGCCCCTCTGTTTCAGACCCTCTGTTTCAGACCCTCTGTTTCAGACCCTCTGTTTCTCGCCCTCTGTTTCGCGCCCTCTGTTTCAGACCCTCTGTTTCGCGCCCTCTGTTTCAGACCCTCTGTTTCAGACCCTCTGTTTCGCGCCCTCTGTTTCTCGCCCTCTGTTTCGCGCCCTCTGTTCCGCGCCCTCTGTTTCAGACCCTCTGTTTCAGACCCTCTGTTTCTCGCCCTCTGTTTCGGCCCTTCTGTTTCTCGCCCTCTGTTTCGGCCCCTCTGTTTCTCGCCCTCAGTTTCAGACCCTCTGTTTCGCGCCCTCGGTTTCGCGCCCTCGGTTTCAGACCCTCTGTTTTAGACCCTCTGTTTCTCGCCCTCTGTTTCGCGCCCTCTGTTTCAGACCCTCTGTTTCGCGCCCTCTGTTTCAGACCCTCTGTTTCAGACCCTCTGTTTCAGACCCTCTGTTTCGCGCCCTCTGTTCCGCGCCCTCTGTTTCAGACCCTCTGTTTCAGCCCCTCTGTTTCAGACCCTCTGTTTCAGACCCTCTGTTTCGCGCCCTCTGTTTCAGCCCCTCAGTTTCAGCCCCTCTGTTTCGCGCCCTCTGTTTCGCGCCCTCTGTTTCAGACCCTCTGTTTCTCGCCCTCTGTTTCAGACCCTCTGTTTCAGACCCTCCGTTTCAGCCCCTCTGTTTCGCGCCCTCTGTTTCGCTCCCTCTGTTTCAGACCCTCTGTTTCAGAACCTCTGTTTCAGGCCCTCTGTTTCTGGCCCTCTGTTTCAGACCCTCTGTTTCAGACCCTCTGTTTCAGACCCTCTGTTTCGCGCCCTCTGTTTCAGACCCTCTGTTTCAGCCCCTCTGTTTCTCGCCCTCTGTTTCTCGCGCTCTGTTTCGCGCCCTCTGTTTCGCGCCCTCTGTTTCAGACCCTATGTTTCGCGCCCTCTGTTTCAGCCCCTCTGTTTCAGCCCCTCTGTTACAGACCCTCTGTTTCAGACCCTCTGTTTCGCGCCCTCTGTTTCAGCCCCTCTGTTTCGCGCCCTCTGTTTCGCGCCCTCTGTTCCGCGCCCACTGTTTCACACCCTCTGTTTCAGACCCTCTGTTTCTCGCCCTCTGTTTCAGCCCCTCTGTTTCAGACCCTCTGTTTCGCGCCCTCTGTTTCAGCCCCTCTGTTTCGCGCCCTCGGTTCCGCACCCTCTGTTTCAGACCCTCTATTTCAGACCCTCTATTTCTCGCCCTCTGTTTCAGACCCTCTGTTTCAGACCCTCCGTTTCAGCACCTCTGTTTCGCACCCTCTGTTTCAGACCCTCTGTTTCAGACCCTCTGTTTCTCGCCCTCTGTTTCGCGCCCTCTGTTTCGCGCCCTCTGTTTCAGACAATCTGTTTCAGACCCTCTGTTTCATCCACTCTGTTTCGCGCCCTCTGTTTCAGCCCCTCTGTTTCAGCCCCTCTGTTTCAGACCCTCTGTTTCAAACACTCTGTTTCAGACCCTCTGTTTCTCGCCCTCTGTTTCAGGCCCTCTGTTTCTGGCCCTCTGTTTCTGGCCCTCTGTTTCAGCCCCTCTGTTTCAGCCCCTCTGTTTCGCGCCCTCTGTTTCTTGCCCTCTGTTTCAGACCCTCTGTTTCTCGCCCTCTGTTTCAGACCCTCTGTTTCAGACCCTCCGTTTCAGCCCCTCTGTTTCGCGCCCTCTGTTTCGCTCACTCTGTTTCAGACCCTCTGTTTCTCGCCCTCTATTTCAGCCCCTCTGTTTCAGCCCCTCTGTTTCAGACCCTCTGTTTCAGACACTCTGTTTCGCGCCCTCTGTTTCAGCCCCTCTGTTTCGCGCCCTCCGTTTCTCGCCCTCTGTTTCGCGCACTCTGTTTCAGACCCTCTGTTTCTCGCCCTCTGTTTCAGACCGTCTGTTTCAGACCCTCCGTTTCAGCCCCTCTGTTTCGCGCCCTCTGTTTCGCTCCCTCTGTTTCAGACCCTCTGTTTCAGACCCTCTGTTTCTGGCCCTCTGTTTCAGCCCCTCTGTTTCAGACCCTCTGTTTCAGACCCTCTGTTTCGCGCCCTCTGTTTCAGACCCTCTGTTTCAGCCCCTCTGTTTCTCGCCCTCTGTTTCGCGCCCTCTGTTTCAGACCCTATGTTTCGCGCCCTCTGTTTCAGCCCCTCTGTTTCAGCCCCTCTGTTTCAGACCCTCTGTTTCAGACCCTCTGTTTCGCGCCCTCTGTTTCAGCCCATCTGTTTCAGACCCTATGTTTCGCGCCCTCTGTTTCAGCCCCTCTGTTTCAGACCCTCTGTTTCTCGCCCTCTGTTTCAGCCCCTCTGTTTCAGACCCTCTGTTTCAGCCCCTCTGTTTCAGACCCTCTGTTTCAGACCCTCTGTTTCGCGCCCTCTGTTTCAGCCCCTCTGTTTCGCGCCCTCGGTTTCGCACCCTCTGTTTCAGACCCTCTGTTTCAGACCCTCTATTTCTCGCCCTCTGTTTCAGACCCTCTGTTTCAGACCCTCCGTTTCAGCACCACTGTTTCGCACCCTCTGTTTCAGACCCTCTGTTTCAGACCCTCTGTTTCGCGCCCTCTGTTTCAGACCCTCTGTTTCAGACCCTCTGTTTCGCGCCCTCTGTTTCTCGCCCTCTGTTTCGCGCCCTCTGTTCCGCGCCCTCTGTTTCAGACCCTCTGTTTCAGACCCTCTGTTTCTCGCCCTCTGTTTCGGCCCTTCTGTTTCTCGCCCTCTGTTTCGGCCCCTCTGTTTCTCGCCCTCAGTTTCAGACCCTCTGTTTCGCGCCCTCGGTTTCGCGCCCTCGGTTTCAGACCCTCTGTTTTAGACCCTCTGTTTCTCGCCCTCTGTTTCGCGCCCTCTGTTTCAGACCCTCTGTTTCGCGCCCTCTGTTTCAGACCCTCTGTTTCAGACCCTCTGTTTCAGACCCTCTGTTTCGCGCCCTCTGTTCCGCGCCCTCTGTTTCAGACCCTCTGTTTCAGCCCCTCTGTTTCAGACCCTCTGTTTCAGACCCTCTGTTTCGCGCCCTCTGTTTCAGCCCCTCAGTTTCAGCCCCTCTGTTTCGCGCCCTCTGTTTCGCGCCCTCTGTTTCAGACCCTCTGTTTCTCGCCCTCTGTTTCAGACCCTCTGTTTCAGACCCTCCGTTTCAGCCCCTCTGTTTCGCGCCCTCTGTTTCGCTCCCTCTGTTTCAGACCCTCTGTTTCAGAACCTCTGTTTCAGGCCCTCTGTTTCTGGCCCTCTGTTTCAGACCCTCTGTTTCAGACCCTCTGTTTCAGACCCTCTGTTTCGCGCCCTCTGTTTCAGACCCTCTGTTTCAGCCCCTCTGTTTCTCGCCCTCTGTTTCTCGCGCTCTGTTTCGCGCCCTCTGTTTCGCGCCCTCTGTTTCAGACCCTATGTTTCGCGCCCTCTGTTTCAGCCCCTCTGTTTCAGCCCCTCTGTTTCAGACCCTCTGTTTCAGACCCTCTGTTTCGCGCCCTCTGTTTCAGCCCCTCTGTTTCGCGCCCTCTGTTTCGCGCCCTCTGTTCCGCGCCCACTGTTTCACACCCTCTGTTTCAGACCCTCTGTTTCTCGCCCTCTGTTTCAGCCCCTCTGTTTCAGACCCTCTGTTTCGCGCCCTCTGTTTCAGCCCCTCTGTTTCGCGCCCTCGGTTCCGCACCCTCTGTTTCAGACCCTCTATTTCAGACCCTCTATTTCTCGCCCTCTGTTTCAGACCCTCTGTTTCAGACCCTCCGTTTCAGCACCTCTGTTTCGCACCCTCTGTTTCAGACCCTCTGTTTCTCGCCCTCTGTTTCGCGCCCTCTGTTTCGCGCCCTCTGTTTCAGACAATCTGTTTCAGACCCTCTGTTTCATCCACTCTGTTTCGCGCCCTCTGTTTCAGCCCCTCTGTTTCAGCCCCTCTGTTTCAGACCCTCTGTTTCAGACCCTCTGTTTCAAACACTCTGTTTCAGACCCTCTGTTTCTCGCCCTCTGTTTCAGGCCCTCTGTTTCTGGCCCTCTGTTTCTGGCCCTCTGTTTCAGCCCCTCTGTTTCAGCCCCTCTGTTTCGCGCCCTCTGTTTCTTGCCCTCTGTTTCAGACCCTCTGTTTCTCGCCCTCTGTTTCAGACCCTCTGTTTCAGACCCTCCGTTTCAGCCCCTCTGTTTCGCGCCCTCTGTTTCGCTCACTCTGTTTCAGACCCTCTGTTTCAGACCCTCTGTTTCTGGCCCTCTGTTTCAGCCCCTCTGTTTCAGACCCTCTGTTTCAGACCCTCTGTTTCGCTCCCTCTGTTTCAGACCCTCTGTTTCAGACCCTCTGTTTCGCGCCCTCGGTTTCGCGCCCTCGGTTTCAGACCCTCTGTTTTAGACCCTCTGTTTCTCACAACTGTTTCGCGCCCTCTGTTTCAGACCCTCTGTTTCGCGCCCTCTGTTTCAGACCCTCTGTTTCAGCACCTCTGTTTCGCGCCCTCTGTTCCGCGCCCTCTGTTTCAGACCCTCTGTTTCTCGCCCTCTATTTCAGCCCCTCTGTTTCAGCCGCTCTGTTTCAGACCCTCTGTTTCAGACACTCTGTTTCGCGCCCTCTGTTTCAGCCCCTCTGTTTCGCGCCCTCCGTTTCTCGCCCTCTGTTTCGCGCACTCTGTTTCAGACCCTCTGTTTCTCGCCCTCTGTTTCAGACCGTCTGTTTCAGACCCTCCGTTTCAGACCCTCTGTTTCGCGCCCTCTGTTTCAGCCCCTCTGTTTCGCGCCCTCGGTTTCGCACCCTCTGTTTCAGACCCTCTGTTTCAGACCCTCTATTTCTCGCCCTCTGTTTCAGACCCTCTGTTTCAGACCCTCCATTTCAGCACCTCTGTTTCGCACCCTCTGTTTCAGACCCTCTGTTTCAGACCCTCTGTTTCGCACCCGCTGTTTCGCGCCCTCTGTTTCGTGCCCTCTGTTTCAGACAATCTGTTCCAGACCCTCTGATTCATCCACTCTGTTTCGCGCCCTCTGTTTCAGCCCCTCTGTTTCAGCCCCTCTGTTTCAGACCCTCTGTTTCAAACCCTCTGTTTCAGACCCTCTGTTTCTCACCCTCTGTTTCAGCCCCTCTGTTTCTCGCCCTCTGTTTCTCGCGCTCTGTTTCGCGCCCTCTGTTTCGCGGCCTCTGTTTCAGACCCTCTGTTTTAGACCCTCTGTTTCTCGCCCTCTGTTTCGCGCCCTCTGTTTCAGACCCTCTGTTTCGCGCCCTCTGTTTCAGACCCTCTGTTTCAGACCCTCTGTTTCAGACCCTCTGTTTCGCGCCCTCTGTTCCGCGCCCTCTGTTTCAGACCCTCTGTTTCAGCCGCTCTGTTTCAGACCCTCTGTTTCAGACCCTCTGTTTCACGCCCTCTGTTTCAGCCCCACTGTTTCAGCCCCTCTGTTTCGCGCCCTCTGTTTCGCGCCCTCTGTTTCAGACCCTCTGTTTCTCGCCCTCTGTTTCAGACCCTCTGTTTCAGACCCTCCGTTTCAGCCCCTCTGTTTCGCTCCCTCTGTTTCAGACCCTCTGTTTCAGGCCCTCTGTTTCAGCCCCTCTGTTTCAGACCCTCTGTTTCAGATCCTCTGTTTCGCGCCCTCTGTTTCAGACCCTCTGTTTCAGCCCCTCTGTTTCTCGCCCTCTGTTTCTCGCGCTCTGTTTCGCGCCCTCTGTTTCGCGCCCTCTGTTTCAGACCCTATGTTTCGCACCCTCTGTTTCAGCCCCTCTGTTTCAGCCCCTCTGTTTCAGATCCTCTGTTTCAGACCCTCTGTTTCGCGCCCTCTGTTTCAGCCCCTCTGTTTCGCGCCCTCTGTTTCGCGCCCTCTGTTCCGCGCACTCTGTTTCAGACCATCTGTTTCAGACCCTCTGTTTCTCGCCCTCTGTTTCAGCCCCTCTGTTTCGCACCCACTGTTTCAGCCCCTCTGTTTCGCGCCCTCCGTCTCGCACCCTCTGTTTCAGACCCTCTGTTTCAGACCCTCTATTTCTCGCCCTCTGTTTCAGACCCTCTGTTTCAGACCCTCCGGTTCAGCACCTCTGTTTCGCACCCTCTGTTTCAGACCCTCTGTTTCAGACCCTCTGTTTCTCGCCCGCTGTTTCGCGCCCTCTGTTTCGCGCCCTCTGTTTCAGACAATCTGTTTCAGACCCTCTGTTTCATCCACTCTGTTTCGCGCCCTCTGTTTCAGCCCCTCTGTTTCAGCCCCTCTGTTTCAGACCCTCTGTTTCAAACCCTCTGTTTCAGACCCTCTGTTTCTCGCCCTCTGTTTCAGCCCCTCTGTTTCTCGCCCTCTGTTTCTCGCGCTCTGTTTCGCGCCCTCTGTTTCGCGCCCTCTGTTTCAGACCCTCTGTTTGTCGCCCTCTGTTTCGCGCCCTCTGTTTCAGACCCTCTGTTTCGCGCCCTCGGTTTCAGACCCTCTGTTTTCGACCCTCTGTTTCTCGCCCTCTGTTTCGCGACCTCTGTTTCAGACCCTCTGTTTCGCGCCCTCTGTTTCAGACCCTCTGTTTCGCGCCCTCTGTTTCAGACCCTCTGTTTCAGACCCTCTGTTTCTCGCCCTCTGTTTCGCGCCCTCTGTTCCGCGCCCTCTGTTTCAGACCCTCTGTTTCAGACCCTCTGTTTCTCGCCGTCTGTTTCGGCCCCTCTGTTTCTCGCTCTCTGTTTCGGCCCCTCTGTTTCTCGCCCTCGGTTTCGCGCCCTCGGTTTCAGACCCTCTGTTTTAGACACTCTGTTTCTCGCCCTCTGTTTCGCGCCCTCTGTTTCAGAACCTCTGTTTCGCGCCCTCTGTTTCAGACCCTCTGTTTCAGACCCTCTGTTTCAGACCCTCTGTTTCGCGCCCTCTGTTCCGCGCCCTCTGTTTCAGACCCTCTGTTTCAGCCGCTCTGTTTCAGACCCTTTGTTTCGCGCCCGCTGTTTCAGCCCCTCTGTTTCAGCCCCTCTGTTTCGCGCCCTCTGTTTCTTGCCCTCTGTTTCAGACCCTCTGTGTCTCGCCCTCTGTTTCAGACCCTCTGTTTCAGACCCTCCGTTTCAGCCCCTCTGTTTCTCGCCCTCTGTTTCAGCCCCTCTGTTTCAGACCCTATGTTTCAGACCCTCTGTTTCGGCCCCTCTGTTTCGCGCCCTCGGTTTCGCACCCTCTGTTTCAGACCCTCTGTTTCAGACCCTCTATTTCTCGCCCTCTGTTTCAGACCCTCCATTTCAGCACCTCTGTTTCGCACCCTCTGTTTCAGACCCTCTTTTTCAGACCCTCTGTTTCTCGCCTGCTGTTTCGCGCCCTCTGTTTCGTGCCCTCTGTTTCAGACAATCTGTTCCAGACCCTCTGATTCATCCACTCTGTTTCGCGCCCTCTGTTTCAGCCCCTCTGTTTCAGCCCCTCTGTTTCAGACCCTCTGTTTCAAACCCTCTGTTTCAGACCCTCTGTTTCTCACCCTCTGTTTCAGCCCCTCTGTTTCTCGCCCTCTGTTTCTCGCGCTCTGTTTCGCGCCCTCTGTTTCGCGGCCTCTGTTTCAGACCCTCTGTTTGTCGCCCTCTGTTTCAGACCCTCTGTTTCGCGCCCTCGGTTTCGCGCCCTCGGTTTCAGACCCTCTGTTTTAGACCCTCTGTTTCTCGCCCACTGTTTCGCGCCCTCTGTTTCAGACCCTCTATTTCTCGCCCTCTGTTTCAGACCCTCTGTTTCAGACCCTCCGTTTCAGCACCACTGTTTCGCACCCTCTGTTTCAGACCCTCTGTTTCAGACCCTCTGTTTCTCGCCCTCTGTTTCGCGCCCTCTGTTTCGCGCCCTCTGTTTCAGACAATCTCTTTCAGAACCTCTGTTTCAGACCCTCTGTTTCATCCACTCTGTTTCGCGCCCTTTGTTTCACCCCTCTGTTTCAGCCCCTCTGTTTCAGACCCTCTGTTTCAAACCCTCTGTTTCAGACCCTTTGTTTCTCGCCCTCTGTTTCTGCCCCTCTGTTTCTCGCCCTCTGTTTCTCGCGCTCTGTTTCGCGCCCTCTGTTTCGCGCCCTCTGTTTCAGACCCTCTGTTTCGCGCCCTCTGTTTCAGACCCTCTGTTTCGCGCCCTTTGTTTCAGCCCCTCTGTTTCAGACCCTCTGTTTCAGACCCTCTGTTTCAGACCCTCTGTTTCTCGCCCTCTGTTTCGCGCCCTCTGTTTCAGACCCTCTGTTTCGCGCCCTCTGTTTCAGACCCTCTGTTTCAGACCCTCTGTTTCGCGCCCTCTGTTTCTCGCCCTCTGTTTCGCGCCCTCTGTTCCGCGCCCTCTGTTTCAGACCCTCTGTTTCAGACCCTCTGTTTCTCGCCCTCTGTTTCGGCCCTTCTGTTTCTCGCCCTCTGTTTCGGCCCCTCTGTTTCTCGCCCTCAGTTTCAGACCCTCTGTTTCGCGCCCTCGGTTTCGCGCCCTCGGTTTCAGACCCTCTGTTTTAGACCCTCTGTTTCTCGCCCTCTGTTTCGCGCCCTCTGTTTCAGACCCTCTGTTTCGCGCCCTCTGTTTCAGACCCTCTGTTTCAGACCCTCTGTTTCAGACCCTCTGTTTCGCGCCCTCTGTTCCGCGCCCTCTGTTTCAGACCCTCTGTTTCAGCCCCTCTGTTTCAGACCCTCTGTTTCAGACCCTCTGTTTCGCGCCCTCTGTTTCAGCCCCTCAGTTTCAGCCCCTCTGTTTCGCGCCCTCTGTTTCGCGCCCTCTGTTTCAGACCCTCTGTTTCTCGCCCTCTGTTTCATACCCTCTGTTTCAGACCCTCCGTTTCAGCCCCTCTGTTTCGCGCCCTCTGTATCGCTCCCTCTGTTTCAGACCCTCTGTTTCAGAACCTCTGTTTCAGGCCCTCTGTTTCTGGCCCTCTGTTTCAGACCCTCTGTTTCAGACCCTCTGTTTCAGACCCTCTGTTTCGCGCCCTCTGTTTCAGACCCTCTGTTTCAGCCCCTCTGTTTCTCGCCCTCTGTTTCTCGCGCTCTGTTTCGCGCCCTCTGTTTCGCGCCCTCTGTTTCAGACCCTATGTTTCGCGCCCTCTGTTTCAGCCCCTCTGTTTCAGCCCCTCTGTTACAGACCCTCTGTTTCAGACCCTCTGTTTCGCGCCCTCTGTTTCAGCCCCTCTGTTTCGCGCCCTCTGTTTCGCGCCCTCTGTTCCGCGCCCACTGTTTCACACCCTCTGTTTCAGACCCTCTGTTTCTCGCCCTCTGTTTCAGCCCCTCTGTTTCAGACCCTCTGTTTCGCGCCCTCTGTTTCAGCCCCTCTGTTTCGCGCCCTCGGTTCCGCACCCTCTGTTTCAGACCCTCTATTTCAGACCCTCTATTTCTCGCCCTCTGTTTCAGACCCTCTGTTTCAGACCCTCCGTTTCAGCACCTCTGTTTCGCACCCTCTGTTTCAGACCCTCTGTTTCAGACCCTCTGTTTCTCGCCCTCTGTTTCGCGCCCTCTGTTTCGCGCCCTCTGTTTCAGACAATCTGTTTCAGACCCTCTGTTTCATCCACTCTGTTTCGCGCCCTCTGTTTCAGCCCCTCTGTTTCAGCCCCTCTGTTTCAGACCCTCTGTTTCAAACACTCTGTTTCAGACCCTCTGTTTCTCGCCCTCTGTTTCAGGCCCTCTGTTTCTGGCCCTCTGTTTCTGGCCCTCTGTTTCAGCCCCTCTGTTTCAGCCCCTCTGTTTCGCGCCCTCTGTTTCTTGCCCTCTGTTTCAGACCCTCTGTTTCTCGCCCTCTGTTTCAGACCCTCTGTTTCAGACCCTCCGTTTCAGCCCCTCTGTTTCGCGCCCTCTGTTTCGCTCACTCTGTTTCAGACCCTCTGTTTCTCGCCCTCTATTTCAGCCCCTCTGTTTCAGCCGCTCTGTTTCAGACCCTCTGTTTCAGACACTCTGTTTCGCGCCCTCTGTTTCAGCCCCTCTGTTTCGCGCCCTCCGTTTCTCGCCCTCTGTTTCGCGCACTCTGTTTCAGACCCTCTGTTTCTCGCCCTCTGTTTCAGACCGTCTGTTTCAGACCCTCCGTTTCAGCCCCTCTGTTTCGCGCCCTCTGTTTCGCTCCCTCTGTTTCAGACCCTCTGTTTCAGACCCTCTGTTTCTGGCCCTCTGTTTCAGCCCCTCTGTTTCAGACCCTCTGTTTCAGACCCTCTGTTTCGCGCCCTCTGTTTCAGACCCTCTGTTTCAGCCCCTCTGTTTCTCGCCCTCTGTTTCGCGCCCTCTGTTTCAGACCCTATGTTTCGCGCCCTCTGTTTCAGCCCCTCTGTTTCAGCCCCTCTGTTTCAGACCCTCTGTTTCAGACCCTCTGTTTCGCGCCCTCTGTTTCAGCCCATCTGTTTCAGACCCTATGTTTCGCGCCCTCTGTTTCAGCCCCTCTGTTTCAGACCCTCTGTTTCTCGCCCTCTGTTTCAGCCCCTCTGTTTCAGACCCTCTGTTTCAGCCCCTCTGTTTCAGACCCTCTGTTTCAGACCCTCTGTTTCGCGCCCTCTGTTTCAGCCCCTCTGTTTCGCGCCCTCGGTTTCGCACCCTCTGTTTCAGACCCTCTGTTTCAGACCCTCTATTTCTCGCCCTCTGTTTCAGACCCTCTGTTTCAGACCCTCCGTTTCAGCACCACTGTTTCGCACCCTCTGTTTCAGACCCTCTGTTTCAGACCCTCTGTTTCGCGCCCTCTGTTTCAGACCCTCTGTTTCAGACCCTCTGTTTCGCGCCCTCTGTTTCTCGCCCTCTGTTTCGCGCCCTCTGTTCCGCGCCCTCTGTTTCAGACCCTCTGTTTCAGACCCTCTGTTTCTCGCCCTCTGTTTCGGCCCTTCTGTTTCTCGCCCTCTGTTTCGGCCCCTCTGTTTCTCGCCCTCAGTTTCAGACCCTCTGTTTCGCGCCCTCGGTTTCGCGCCCTCGGTTTCAGACCCTCTGTTTTAGACCCTCTGTTTCTCGCCCTCTGTTTCGCGCCCTCTGTTTCAGACCCTCTGTTTCGCGCCCTCTGTTTCAGACCCTCTGTTTCAGACCCTCTGTTTCAGACCCTCTGTTTCGCGCCCTCTGTTCCGCGCCCTCTGTTTCAGACCCTCTGTTTCAGCCCCTCTGTTTCAGACCCTCTGTTTCAGACCCTCTGTTTCGCGCCCTCTGTTTCAGCCCCTCAGTTTCAGCCCCTCTGTTTCGCGCCCTCTGTTTCGCGCCCTCTGTTTCAGACCCTCTGTTTCTCGCCCTCTGTTTCAGACCCTCTGTTTCAGACCCTCCGTTTCAGCCCCTCTGTTTCGCGCCCTCTGTTTCGCTCCCTCTGTTTCAGACCCTCTGTTTCAGAACCTCTGTTTCAGGCCCTCTGTTTCTGGCCCTCTGTTTCAGACCCTCTGTTTCAGACCCTCTGTTTCAGACCCTCTGTTTCGCGCCCTCTGTTTCAGACCCTCTGTTTCAGCCCCTCTGTTTCTCGCCCTCTGTTTCTCGCGCTCTGTTTCGCGCCCTCTGTTTCGCGCCCTCTGTTTCAGACCCTATGTTTCGCGCCCTCTGTTTCAGCCCCTCTGTTTCAGCCCCTCTGTTTCTCGCCCTCTGTTTCAGACCCTCTGTTTCGCGCCCTCTGTTTCAGCCCCTCTGTTTCGCGCCCTCTGTTTCGCGCCCTCTGTTCCGCGCCCACTGTTTCACACCCTCTGTTTCAGACCCTCTGTTTCTCGCCCTCTGTTTCAGCCCCTCTGTTTCAGACCCTCTGTTTCGCGCCCTCTGTTTCAGCCCCTCTGTTTCGCGCCCTCGGTTCCGCACCCTCTGTTTCAGACCCTCTATTTCAGACCCTCTATTTCTCGCCCTCTGTTTCAGACCCTCTGTTTCAGACCCTCCGTTTCAGCACCTCTGTTTCGCACCCTCTGTTTCAGACCCTCTGTTTCTCGCCCTCTGTTTCGCGCCCTCTGTTTCGCGCCCTCTGTTTCAGACAATCTGTTTCAGACCCTCTGTTTCATCCACTCTGTTTCGCGCCCTCTGTTTCAGCCCCTCTGTTTCAGCCCCTCTGTTTCAGACCCTCTGTTTCAGACCCTCTGTTTCAAACACTCTGTTTCAGACCCTCTGTTTCTCGCCCTCTGTTTCAGGCCCTCTGTTTCTGGCCCTCTGTTTCTGGCCCTCTGTTTCAGCCCCTCTGTTTCAGCCCCTCTGTTTCGCGCCCTCTGTTTCTTGCCCTCTGTTTCAGACCCTCTGTTTCTCGCCCTCTGTTTCAGACCCTCTGTTTCAGACCCTCCGTTTCAGCCCCTCTGTTTCGCGCCCTCTGTTTCGCTCACTCTGTTTCAGACCCTCTGTTTCAGACCCTCTGTTTCTGGCCCTCTGTTTCAGCCCCTCTGTTTCAGACCCTCTGTTTCAGACCCTCTGTTTCGCTCCCTCTGTTTCAGACCCTCTGTTTCAGACCCTCTGTTTCGCGCCCTCGGTTTCGCGCCCTCGGTTTCAGACCCTCTGTTTTAGACCCTCTGTTTCTCACAACTGTTTCGCGCCCTCTGTTTCAGACCCTCTGTTTCGCGCCCTCTGTTTCAGACCCTCTGTTTCAGCACCTCTGTTTCGCGCCCTCTGTTCCGCGCCCTCTGTTTCAGACCCTCTGTTTCTCGCCCTCTATTTCAGCCCCTCTGTTTCAGCCGCTCTGTTTCAGACCCTCTGTTTCAGACACTCTGTTTCGCGCCCTCTGTTTCAGCCCCTCTGTTTCGCGCCCTCCGTTTCTCGCCCTCTGTTTCGCGCACTCTGTTTCAGACCCTCTGTTTCTCGCCCTCTGTTTCAGACCGTCTGTTTCAGACCCTCCGTTTCAGCCCCTCTGTTTCGCGCCCTCTGTTTCGCTTCCTCTGTTTCAGACCCTCTGTTTCAGACCCTCTGTTTCTGGCCCTCTGTTTCAGCCCCTCTGTTTCAGACCCTCTGTTTCAGACCCTCTGTTTCGCGCCCTCTGTTTCAGACCCTATGTTTCAGCCCCTCTGTTTCTCGCCCTCTGTTTCGCGCCCTCTGTTTCAGACCCTATGTTTCGCGCCCTCTGTTTCAGCCCCTCTGTTTCAGCCCCTCTGTTTCAGACCCTCTGTTTCAGACCCTCTGTTTCGCGCCCTCTGTTTCAGCCCATCTGTTTCAGACCCTATGTTTCGCGCCCTCTGTTTCAGCCCCTCTGTTTCAGACCCTCTGTTTCTCGCCCTCTGTTTCAGCCCCTCTGTTTCAGACCCTCTGTTTCAGCCCCTCTGTTTCAGACCCTCTGTTTCAGACCCTCTGTTTCGCGCCCTCTGTTTCAGCCCCTCTGTTTCGCGCCCTCGGTTTCGCACCCTCTGTTTCAGACCCTCTGTTTCAGACCCTCTATTTCTCGCCCTCTGTTTCAGACCCTCTGTTTCAGACCCTCCGTTTCAGCACCACTGTTTCGCACCCTCTGTTTCAGACCCTCTGTTTCAGACCCTCTGTTTCTCGCCCTCTGTTTCGCGCCCTCTGTTTCGCGCCCTCTGTTTCAGACAATCTGTTTCAGAACCTCTGTTTCAGACCCTCTGTTTCATCCACTCTGTTTCGCGCCCTCTGTTTCACCCCTCTGTTTCAGCCCCTCTGTTTCAGACCCTCTGTTTCAAACCCTCTGTTTCAGACCCTTTGTTTCTCGCCCTCTGTTTCAGCCCCTCTGTTTCTCGCCCTCTGTTTCTCGCGCTCTGTTTCGCGCCCTCTGTTTCAGACCCTCTGTTTGTCGCCCTCTGTTTCGCGCCCTCTGTTTCAGACCCTCTGTTTCACGCCCTTTGTTTCAGCCCCTCTGTTTCAGACCCTCTGTTTCAGACCCTCTGTTTGAGACCCTCTGTTTCTCGCCCTCTGTTTCGCGCCCTCTGTTTCAGACCCTCTGTTTTGCGCCCTCTGTTTCAGACCCTCTGTTTCAGACCCTCTGTTTCAGACCCTCTGTTTCTCGCCCTCTGTTTCGCGGCCTCTGTTCCGCGCCCTCTGTTTCAGACCCTCTTTTTCAGACCCTCTGTTTCTCGCCCTCTGTTTCGGCCCTTCTGTTTCTCGCCCTCTGTTTCGGCCCCTCTGTTTCTCGCCCTCAGTTTCAGACCCTCTGTTTCGCGCCCTCGGTTTCGCGCCCTCGGTTTCAGACCCTCTGTTTTAGACCCTCTGTTTCTCGCCCTCTGTTTCGCGTCCTCTGTTTCAGACCCTCTGTTTCAGACCCTCTGTTTCAGACCCTCTGTTTCAGACCCTCTGTTTCAGACCCTCTGTTTCGCGCCCTCTGTTCCGCGCCCTCTGTTTCAGACCCTCTGTTTCAGCCGCTCTGTTTCAGACCCTCTGTTTCAGACCCTCTGTTTCGCGCCCTCTGTTTCAGCCCCTCTGTTTCAGCCCCTCTGTTTCGCGCCCTCTGTTTCGCGCCCTCTGTTTCAGACCCTCTGTTTCTCGCCCTCTGTTTCAGACCCTCTGTTTCAGACCCTCCGTTTCAGCCCCTCTGTTTCGCGCCCTCTGTTTCGCTCCCTCTGTTTCAGACCCTCTGTTTCAGACCCTCTGTTTCAGGCCCTCTGTTTCTGGCCCTCTGTTTCAGACCCTCTGTTTCAGACCCTCTGTTTCAGACCCTCTGTTTCGCGCCCTCTGTTTCAGACCCTCTGTTTCAGCCCCTCTGTTTCTCGCCCTCTGTTTCTCGTGCTCTGTTTCGCGCCCTCTGTTTCGCGCCCTCTGTTTCAGACCCTATGTTTCGCGCCCTCGGTTTCAGACCCTCTGTTTTAGACACTCTGTTTCTCGCCCTCTGTTTCGCGCCCTCTGTTTCAGAACCTCTGTTTCGCGCCCTCTGTTTCAGACCCTCTGTTTCAGACCCTCTGTTTCGCGCCCTCTGTTCCGCGCCCTCTGTTTCAGACCCTCTGTTTCAGCCGCTCTGTTTCAGACCCTTTGTTTCGCGCCCTCTGTTTCAGCCCCTCTGTTTCAGCCCCTCTGTTTCGCGCCCTCTGTTTCTTGCCCTCTGTTTCAGACCCTCTGTGTCTCGCCCTCTGTTTCAGACCCTCTGTTTCAGACCCTCCGTTTCAGCCCCTCTGTTTCTCGCCCTCTGTTTCAGCCCCTCTGTTTCAGACCCTCTGTTTCAGACCCTCTGTTTCGCGCCCTCTGTTTCAGCCCCTCTGTTTCGCGCCATCGGTTTCGCACCCTCTGTTTCAGACCCTCTGTTTCAGACCCTCTATTTCTCGCCCTCTGTTTCAGACCCTCTGTTTCAGACCCTCCATTTCAGCACCTCTGTTTCGCACCCTCTGTTTCAGACCCTCTGTTTCAGACCCTCTGTTTCTCGCCCGCTGTTTCGCGCCCTCTGTTTCGTGCCCTCTGTTTCAGACAATCTGTTCCAGACCCTCTGATTCATCCACTCTGTTTCGCGCCCTCTGTTTCAGCCCCTCTGTTTCAGCCCCTCTGTTTCAGACCCTCTGTTTCAAACCCTCTGTTTCAGACCCTCTGTTTCTCACCCTCTGTTTCAGCCCCTCTGTTTCTCGCCCTCTGTTTCTCGCGCTCTGTTTCGCGCCCTCTGTTTCGCGGCCTCTGTTTCAGACCCTTTGTTTGTCGCCCTCTGTTTCAGACCCTCTGTTTCCCCCCCTCGGTTTCGCGCCCTCGGTTTCAGACCCTCTGTTTTAGACCCTCTGTTTCTCGCCCACTGTTTCGCGCCCTCTGTTTCAGACCCTCTATTTCTCGCCCTCTGTTTCAGACCCTCTGTTTCAGACCCTCTGTTTCTCGCCCTCTGTTTCGCGCCCTCTGTTTCGCGCCCTCTGTTTCAGACAATCTGTTTCAGAACCTCTGTTTCAGAACTCTGTTTCATCCACTCTGTTTCGCGCCCTCTGTTTCACCCCTCTGTTTCAGCCCCTCTGTTTCAGACCCTCTGTTTCAAACCCTCTGTTTCAGACCCTTTGTTTCTCGCCCTCTGTTTCAGCCCCTCTGTTTCTCGCCCTCTGTTTCTCGCGCTCTGTTTCGCGCCCTCTGTTTCGCGCCCTCTGTTTCAGACCCTCTGTTTGTCGCCCTCTGTTTCGCGCCCTCTGTTTCAGAACCTCTGTTTCGCGCCCTTTGTTTCAGCCCCTCTGTTTCAGACCCTCTGTTTCAGACCCTCTGTTTCTCGCCCTCTGTTTCGCGCCCTCTGTTTCAGACCCTCTGTTTCGCGCCCTCTGTTTCAGACCCTCTGTTTCAGACCCTCTGTTTCAGACCCTCTGTTTCTCGCCCTCTGTTTCGCGCCCTCTGTTCCGCGCCCTCTGTTTCAGACCCTCTGTTTCAGACCCTCTGTTTCTCGCCCTCTGTTTCGGCCCTTCTGTTTCTCGCCCTCTGTTTCGGCCCCTCTGTTTCTCGCCCTCAGTTTCAGACCCTCTGTTTCGCGCCCTCGGTTTCGCGCCCTCGGTTTCAGACCCTCTGTTTTAGACCCTCTGTTTCTCGCCCTCTGTTTCGCGCCCTCTGTTTCAGACCCTCTGTTTCGCGCCCTCTGTTTCAGACCCTCTGTTTCAGACCCTCTGTTTCGCGCCCTCTGTTCCGCGCCCTCTGTTTCAGACCCTCTGTTTCAGCCGCTCTGTTTCAGACCCTCTGTTTCAGACCGTCTGTTTCGCGCCCTCTGTTTCAGCCCCTCTGTTTCAGCCCCTCTGTTTCGCGCCCTCTGTTTCGCGCCCTCTGTTTCAGACCCTCTGTTTCTCGCCCTCTGTTTCAGACCCTCTGTTTCAGACCCTCCGTTTCAGCCCCTCTGTTTCGCGCCCTCTGTTTCGCTCCCTCTGTTTCAGACCCTCTGTTTCAGACCCTCTGTTTCAGGCCCTCTGTTTCTGGCCCTCTGTTTCAGACCCTCTGTTTCAGACCCTCTGTTTCAGACCCTCTATTTCTCGCCCTCTGTTTCAGACCCTCTGTTTCAGACCCTCCGTTTCAGCACCTCTGTTTCGCACCCTCTGTTTCAGACCCTCTGTTTCAGACCCTCTGTTTCTCGCCCTCCGTTTCGCGCCCTCTGTTTCGCGCCCTCTGTTTCAGACAATCTGTTTCAGACCCTCTGTTTCATCCACTCTGTTTCGCGCCCTCTGTTTCAGCCCCTCTGTTTCAGCCCCTCTGTTACAGACCCTCTGTTTCAAACACTCTGTTTCAGACCCTCTGTTTCTCGCCCTCTGTTTCAGGCCCTCTGTTTCTGGCCCTCTGTTTCAGCCCCTCTGTTTCAGCCCCTCTGTTTCGCGCCCTCTGTTTCTTGCCCTCTGTTTCAGACCCTCTGTTTCTCGCCCTCTGTTTCAGACCCTCTGTTTCAGACCCTCCGTTTCAGCCCCTCTGTTTCGCGCCCTCTGTTTCGCTCACTCTGTTTCAGACCCTCTGTTTCAGACCCTCTGTTTCTGGCCCTCTGTTTCAGCCCCTCTGTTTCAGACCCTCTGTTTCAGACCCTCTGTTTCGCTCCCTCTGTTTCAGACCCTCTGTTTCAGACCCTCTGTTTCGCGCCCTCGGTTTCGCGCCCTCGGTTTCAGACCCTCTGTTTTAGACCCTCTGTTTCTCACAACTGTTTCGCGCCCTCTGTTTCAGACCCTCTGTTTCGCGCCCTCTGTTTCAGACCCTCTGTTTCAGACCCTCTGTTTCAGCACCTCTGTTTCGCGCCCTCTGTTCCGCGCCCTCTGTTTCAGACCCTCTGTTTCTCGCCCTCTGTTTCTTGCCCTCTGTTTCAGACCCTCTGTGTCTCGCCCTCTGTTTCAGACCCTCTGTTTCAGACCCTCCGTTTCAGCCCCTCTGTTTCTCGCCCTCTGTTTCAGCCCCTCTGTTTCAGACCCTCTGTTTCAGACCCTCTGTTTCGCGCCCTCTGTTTCAGCCCCTCTGTTTCGCGCCCTCGGTTTCGCACCCTCTGTTTCAGACCCTCTGTTTCAGACCCTCTATTTCTCGCCCTCTGTTTCAGACCCTCTGTTTCAGACCCTCCATTTCAGCACCTCTGTTTCGCACCCTCTGTTTCTGACCCTCTGTTTCAGACCCTCTGTTTCTCGCCCGCTGTTTCGCGCCCTCTGTTTCGTGCCCTCTGTTTCAGACAATCTGTTCCAGACCCTCTGATTCATCCACTCTGTTTCGCGCCCTCTGTTTCAGCCCCTCTGTTTCAGCCCCTCTGTTTCAGACCCTCTGTTTCAAACCCTCTGTTTCAGACCCTCTGTTTCTCACCCTCTGTTTCAGCCCCTCTGTTTCTCGCCCTCTGTTTCTCGCGCTCTGTTTCGCGCCCTCTGTTTCGCGGCCTCTGTTTCAGACCCTCTGTTTGTCGCCCTCTGTTTCAGACCCTCTGTTTCGCGCCCTCGGTTTCGCGCCCTCGGTTTCAGACCCTCTGTTTTAGACCCTCTGTTTCTCGCCCACTGTTTCGCGCCCTCTGTTTCAGACCCTCTATTTCTCGCCCTCTGTTTCAGACCCTCTGTTTCAGACCCTCTGTTTCGCGCCCTCTGTTTCGCGCCCTCTGTTTCGCGCCCTCTGTTTCAGACAATCTGTTTCAGAACCTCTGTTTCAGACCTCTGTTTCATCCACTCTGTTTCGCGCCCTCTGTTTCACCCCTCTGTTTCAGCCCCTCTGTTTCAGACCCTCTGTTTCAAACCCTCTGTTTCAGACCCTTTGTTTCTCGCCCTCTGTTTCAGCCCCTCTGTTTCTCGCCCTCTGTTTCTCGCGCTCTGTTTCGCGCCCTCTGTTTCGCGCCCTCTGTTTCAGACCCTCTGTTTGTCGCCCTCTGTTTCGCGCCCTCTGTTTCAGAACCTCTGTTTCGCGCCCTTTGTTTCAGCCCCTCTGTTTCAGACCCTCTTTTTCAGACCCTCTGTTTCAGACCCTCTGTTTCTCGCCCTCTGTTTCGCGCCCTCTGTTTCAGACCCTCTGTTTCGCGCCCTCTGTTTCAGACCCTCTGTTTCAGACCCTCTGTTTCAGACCCTCTGTTTCTCGCCCTCTGTTTCGCGCCCTCTGTTCCGCGCCCTCTGTTTCAGACCCTCTGTTTCAGACCCTCTGTTTCTCGCCCTCTGTTTCGGCCCTTCTGTTTCTCGCCCTCTGTTTCGGCCCCTCTGTTTCTCGCCCTCAGTTTCAGACCCTCTGTTTCGCGCCCTCGGTTTCGCGCCCTCGGTTTCAGACCCTCTGTTTTAGACCCTCTGTTTCTCGCCCTCTGTTTCGCGCCCTCTGTTTCAGACCCTCTGTTTCGCGCCCTCTGTTTCAGACCCTCTGTTTCAGACCCTCTGTTTCGCGCCCTCTGTTCCGCGCCCTCTGTTTCAGACCCTCTGTTTCAGCCGCTCTGTTTCAGACCCTCTGTTTCAGACCGTCTGTTTCGCGCCCTCTGTTTCAGCCCCTCTGTTTCGCGCCCTCTGTTTCGCGCCCTCTGTTTCAGACCCTCTGTTTCTCGCCCTCTGTTTCAGACCCTCTGTTTCAGACCCTCCGTTTCAGCCCCTCTGTTTCGCGCCCTCTGTTTCGCTCCCTCTGTTTCAGACCCTCTGTTTCAGACCCTCTGTTTCAGGCCCTCTGTTTCTGGCCCTCTGTTTCAGACCCTCTGTTTCAGACCCTCTGTTTCAGACCCTCTATTTCTCGCCCTCTGTTTCAGACCCTCTGTTTCAGACCCTCCGTTTCAGCACCTCTGTTTTGCACCCTCTGTTTCAGACCCTCTGTTTCAGACCCTCTGTTTCTCGCCCTCCGTTTCGCGCCCTCTGTTTCGCGCCCTCTGTTTCAGACAATCTGTTTCAGACCCTCTGTTTCATCCACTCTGTTTCGCGCCCTCTGTTTCAGCCCCTCTGTTTCAGCCCCTCTGTTACAGACCCTCTGTTTCAAACACTCTGTTTCATCCACTCTGTTTCGCGCCCTCTGTTTCAGACCCTCTGTTTCTGGCCCTCTGTTTCAGCCCCTCTGTTTCAGACCCTCTGTTTCAGACCCTCTGTTTCGCTCCCTCTGTTTCAGACCCTCTGTTTCAGACCCTCTGTTTCGCGCCCTCGGTTTCGCGCCCTCGGTTTCAGACCCTCTGTTTTAGACCCTCTGTTTCTCACAACTGTTTCGCGCCCTCTGTTTCAGACCCTCTGTTTCGCGCCCTCTGTTTCAGACCCTCTGTTTCAGACCCTCTGTTTCAGCACCTCTGTTTCGCGCCCTCTGTTCCGCGCCCTCTGTTTCAGACCCTCTGTTTCTCGCCCTCTGTTTCAGACGCTCTGTTTCAGACCCTCTGTTTCAGACACTCTGTTTCGCGCCCTCTGTTTCAGCCCCTCTGTTTCGCGCCCTCCGTTTCTCGCCCTCTGTTTCGCGCACTCTGTTTCAGACCCTCTGTTTCTCGCCCTCTGTTTCAGACCGTCTGTTTCAGACCCTCCGTTTCAGCCCCTCTGTTTCGCGCCCTCTGTTTCGCTCCCTCTGTTTCAGACCCTCTGTTTCAGACCCTCTGTTTCTGGCCCTCTGTTTCAGCCCCTCTGTTTCAGACCCTCTGTTTCAGACCCTCTGTTTCGCGCCCTCTGTTTCAGACCCTCTGTTTCAGCCCCTCTGTTTCTCGCCCTCTGTTTCGCGCCCTCTGTTTCAGACCCTATGTTTCGCGCCCTCTGTTTCAGCCCCTCTGTTTCAGCCCCTCTGTTTCAGACCCTCTGTTTCAGACCCTCTGTTTCGCGCCCTCTGTTTCAGCCCATCTGTTTCAGACCCTATGTTTCGCGCCCTCTGTTTCAGCCCCTCTGTTTCAGACCCTCTGTTTCTCGCCCTCTGTTTCAGCCCCTCTGTTCCAGACCCTCTGTTTCAGCCCCTCTGTTTCAGACCCTCTGTTTCAGACCCTCTGTTTCGCGCCCTCTGTTTCAGCCCCTCTGTTTCGCGCCCTCTGTTTCGCACCCTCTGTTTCAGACCCTCTGTTTCAGACCCTCTATTTCTCGCCCTCTGTTTCAGACCCTCTGTTTCAGACCCTCCGTTTCAGCACCACTGTTTCGCACCCTCTGTTTCAGACCCTCTGTTTCAGACCCTCTGTTTCTCGCCCTCTGTTTCAGACAATCTGTTTCAGAACCTCTGTTTCAGACCCTCTGTTTCATCCACTCTGTTTCTCGCCCTCTGTTTCAGACCCTCTGTTTCAGCCCCTCTGTTTCAGACCCTCTGTTTCAAACCCTCTGTTTCAGACCCTTTGTTTCTCGCCCTCTGTTTCAGCCCCTCTGTTTCTCACCCTCTGTTTCTCGCGCTCTGTTTCGCGCCCTCTGTTTCGCGCCCTCTGTTTCAGACCCTCTGTTTGTCGCCCTCTGTTTCGCGCCCTCTGTTTCAGACCCTCTGTTTCGCGCCCTCTGTTTCGCGCCCTCGGTTTCAGACCCTCTGTTTTAGACCCTCTGTTTCTCGCCCTCTGTTTCGCGCCCTCTGTTTCAGACCCTCTGTTTCGCGCCCTCTGTTTCGCGCCCTCTGTTTCAGACAATCTGTTTCAGACCCTCTGTTTCATCCACTCTGTTTCACGCCCTCTGTTTCAGCCCCTCTGTTTCAGCCCCTCTGTTACAGACCCTCTGTTTCAAACACTCTGTTTCAGACCCTCTGTTTCTCGCCCTCTGTTTCAGGCCCTCTGTTTCTGGCCCTCTGTTTCAGCCCCTCTGTTTCAGCCCCTCTGTTTCGCGCCCTCTGTTTCTTGCCCTCTGTTTCAGACCCTCTGTTTCTCGCCCTCTGTTTCAGACCCTCTGTTTCAGACCCTCCGTTTCAGCCCCTCTGTTTCGCGCCCTCTGTTTCGCTCACTCTGTTTCAGACCCTCTGTTTCAGACCCTCTGTTTCTGGCCCTCTGTTTCAGCCCCTCTGTTTCAGACCCTCTGTTTCAGACCCTCTGTGTCGCTCCCTCTGTTTCAGACCCTCTGTTTCAGACCCTCTGTTTCGCGCCCTCGGTTTCGCGCCCTCGGTTTCAGACCCTCTGTTTTAGACCCTCTGTTTCTCACAACTGTTTCGCGCCCTCTGTTTCAGACCCTCTGTTTCGCGCCCTCTGTTTCAGACCCTCTGTTTCAGACCCTCTGTTTCAGCACCTCTGTTTCGCGCCCTCTGTTCCGCGCCCTCTGTTTCAGACCCTCTGTTTCTCGCCCTCTGTTTCAGCCCCTCTGTTTCAGACGCTCTGTTTCAGACCCTCTGTTTCAGACACTCTGTTTCGTGCCCTCTGTTTCAGCCCCTCTGTTTCGCGCCCTCCGTTTCTCGCCCTCTGTTTCGCGCACTCTGTTTCAGACCCTCTGTTTCTCGCCCTCTGTTTCAGACCGTCTGTTTCAGACCCTCCGTTTCAGCCCCTCTGTTTCGCGCCCTCTGTTTCGCTCCCTCTGTTTCAGACCCTCTGTTTCAGACCCTCTGTTTCTGGCCCTCTGTTTCAGCCCCTCTGTTTCAGACCCTCTGTTTCAGACCCTCTGTTTCGCGCCCTCTGTTTCAGACCCTCTGTTTCAGCCCCTCTGTTTCTCGCCCTCTGTTTCGCGCCCTCTGTTTCAGACCCTATGTTTCGCGCCCTCTGTTTCAGCCCCTCTGTTTCAGCCCCTCTGTTTCAGACCCTCTGTTTCAGACCCTCTGTTTCAGACCCTCTGTTTCGCGCCCTCTGTTTCAGCCCATCTGTTTCAGACCCTATGTTTCGCGCCCTCTGTTTCAGCCCCTCTGTTTCAGACCCTCTGTTTCTCGCCCTCTGTTTCAGCCCCTCTGTTTCAGACCCTCTGTTTCAGCCCCTCTGTTTCAGACCCTCTGTTTCAGACCCTCTGTTTCGCGCCCTCTGTTTCAGCCCCTCTGTTTCGCGCCCTCGGTTTCGCACCCTCGGTTTCAGACCCTCTGTTTCAGACCCTCTATTTCTCGCCCTCTGTTTCAGACCCTCTGTTTCAGACCCTCCGTTTCAGCACCACTGTTTCGCACCCTCTGTTTCAGACCCTCTGTTTCAGACCCTCTGTTTCTCGCCCTCTGTTTCGCGCCCTCTGTTTCGCGCCCTCTGTTTCAGACAATCTGTTTCAGAACCTCTGTTTCAGACCCTCTGTTTCATCCACTCTGTTTCGCGCCCTCTGTTTCACCCCTCTGTTTCAGCCCCTCTGTTTCAGACCCTCTGTTTCAAACCCTCTGTTTCAGACCCTTTGTTTCTCGCCCTCTGTTTCAGCCCCTCTGTTTCTCACCCTCTGTTTCTCGCGCTCTGTTTCGCGCCCTCTGTTTCGCGCCCTCTGTTTCAGACCCTCTGTTTGTCGCCCTCTGTTTCGCGCCCTCTGTTTCAGAACCTCTGTTTCGCGCCCTTTGTTTCGCGCCCTCGGTTTCAGACCCTCTGTTTTAGACCCTCTGTTTCTCGCCCTCTGTTTCGCGCCCTCTGTTTCAGACCCTCTGTTTCGCGCCCTCTGTTTCAGACCCTCTGTTTCAGACCCGCTGTTTCAGACCCTTTGTTTCTCGCCCTCTGTTTCGCGCCCTCTGTTCCGCGCCCTCTGTTTCAGACCCTCTGTTTCTCGCCCTCTGTTTCGGCCCTTCTGTTTCTCGCCCTCTGTTTCGGCCCCTCTGTTTCTCGCCCTCAGTTTCAGACCCTCTGTTTCGCGCCCTCGGTTTCGCGCCCTCGGTTTCAGACCCTCTGTTTTAGACCCTCTGTTTCTCGCCCTCTGTTTCGCGCCCTCTGTTTCAGACCCTCTGTTTCGCGCCCTCTGTTTCAGACCCTCTGTTTCAGACCCTCTGTTTCAGACCCTCTGTTTCGCGCCCTCTGTTCCGCGCCCTCTGTTTCAGACCCTCTGTTTCAGCCGCTCTGTTTCAGACCCTCTGTTTCAGACCCTCTGTTTCGCGCCCTCTGTTTCAGCCCCTCTGTTTCAGCCCCTCTGTTTCGCGCCCTCTGTTTCGCGCCCTCTGTTTCAGACCCTCTGTTTCTCGCCCTCTGTTTCAGACCCTCTGTTTCAGACCCTCCGTTTCAGCCCCTCTGTTTCGCGCCCTCTGTTTCGCTCCCTCTGTTTCAGACACTCTGTTTCAGACCCTCTGTTTCAGGCCCTCTGTTTCTGGCCCTCTGTTTCAGACCCTCTGTTTCAGACCTTCTGTTTCAGACCCTCTGTTTCGCGCCCTCTGTTTCAGACCCTCTGTTTCAGCCCCACTCTTTCTCGCCCTCTGTTTCTCGCGCTCTGTTTCGCGCCCTCTGTTTCGCGCCCTCTGTTTCAGACCCTATGTTTCGCGCCCTCTGTTTCAGCCCCTCTGTTTCAGCCCCTCTGTTTCAGACCCTCTGTTTCAGACCCTCTGTTTCGCGCCCTCTGTTTCAGCCCCTCTGTTTCGCGCCCTCTGTTTCGCGCCCTCTGTTCCGCGCCCACTGTTTCAGACCCTCTGTTTCTCGCCCTCTGTTTCAGCCCCTCTGTTTCAGACCCTCTGTTTCAGACCCTCTGTTTCGCGCCCTCTGTTTCAGCCCCTCTGTTTCGCGCCCTCGGTTTCGCACCCTCTGTTTCAGACCCTCTGTTTCAGACCCTCTATTTCTCGCCCTCTGTTTCAGACCCTCTGTTTCAGACCCTCCGTTTCAGCACCTCTGTTTCGCACCCTCTGTTTCAGACCCTCTGTTTCAGACCCTCTGTTTCTCGCCCGCTGTTTCGCGCCCTCTGTTTCGCGCCCTCTGTTTCAGACAATCTGTTTCAGACCCTCTGTTTCATCCACTCTGTTTCGCGCCCTCTGTTTCAGCCCCTCTGTTTCAGCCCCTCTGTTTCAGACCCTCTGTTTCAAACACTCTGTTTCAGACCCTCTGTTTCTCGCCCTCTGTTTCAGCCCCTCTGTTTCTCGCCCTCTGTTTCTCGCGCTCTGTTTCGCGCCCTCTATTTCGCGCCCTCTGTTTCAGACCCTCTGTTTGTCGCCCTCTGTTTCGCGCCCTCGGTTTCAGACCCTCTGTTTCGCGCCCTCGGTTTCAGACCCTCTGTTTTAGACCCTCTGTTTCTCGCCCTCTTTTTCGCGCCCTCTGTTTCAGACCCTCTGTTTCGCGCCCTCTGTTTCAGACCCTCTGTTTCAGACCCTCTGTTTCAGACCCTCTGTTTCTCGCCCTCTGTTTCGCGCCCTCTGTTCCGCGCCCTCTGTTTCAGACCCTCTGTTTCAGACCCTCTGTTTCTCGCCGTCTGTTTCGGCCCCTCTGTTTCTCGCCCTCTGTTTCGGCCCCTCTGTTTCTCGCCCTCAGTTTCAGACCCTCTGTTTCGCGCCCTCGGTTTCGCGCCCTCGGTTTCAGACCCTCTGTTTTAGACACTCTGTTTCTCGCCCTCTGTTTCGCGCCCTCTGTTTCAGAACCTCTGTTTCGCGCCCTCTGTTTCAGACCCTCTGTTTCAGACCCTCTGTTTCGCGCCCTCTGTTCCGCGCCCTCTGTTTCAGACCCTCTGTTTCAGCCGCTCTGTTTCAGACCCTTTGTTTCGCGCCCGCTGTTTCAGCCCCTCTGTTTCAGCCCCTCTGTTTCGCGCCCTCTGTTTCTTGCCCTCTGTTTCAGACCCTCTGTGTCTCGCCCTCTGTTTCAGACCCTCTGTTTCAGACCCTCCGTTTCAGCCCCTCTGTTTCTCGCCCTCTGTTTCAGCCCCTCTGTTTCAGACCCTCTGTTTCAGACCCTCTGTTTCGCGCCCTCTGTTTCAGCCCCTCTGTTTCGCGCCCTCGGTTTCGCACCCTCTGTTTCAGACCCTCTGTTTCAGACCCTCTATTTCTCGCCCTCTGTTTCAGACCCTCTGTTTCAGACCCTCCATTTCAGCACCTCTGTTTCGCACCCTCTGTTTCAGACCCTCTGTTTCAGACCCTCTGTTTCTCGCCCGCTGTTTCGCGCCCTCTGTTTCGTGCCCTCTGTTTCAGACAATCTGTTCCAGACCCTCTGATTCATCCACTCTGTTTCGCGCCCTCTGTTTCAGACCCTCTGTTTCTCACCCTCTGTTTCAGCCCCTCTGTTTCTCGCCCTCTGTTTCTCGCGCTCTGTTTCGCGCCCTCTGTTTCGCGGCCTCTGTTTCAGACCCTCTGTTTGTCGCCCTCTGTTTCAGACCCTCTGTTTCGCGCCCTCGGTTTCGCGCCCTCGGTTTCAGACCCTCTGTTTTAGACCCTCTGTTTCTCGCCCTCTGTTTCGCGCCCTCTGTTTCAGACCCTCTGTTTCGCGCCCTCCGTTTCAGACCCTCTGTTTCAGACCCTCTGTTTCAGACCCTCTGTTTCGCGCCCTCTGTTCCGCGCCCTCTGTTTCAGACCCTCTGTTTCAGCCGCTCTGTTTCAGACCCTCTGTTTCAGACCCTCTGTTTCGCGCCCTCTGTTTCAGCCCCTCTGTTTCAGCCCCTCTGTTTCGCGCCCTCTGTTTCGCGCCTTCTGTTTCAGACCCTCTGTTTCTCGCCCTCTGTTTCAGACCCTCTGTTTCAGACCCTCCGTTTCAGCCCCTCTGTTTCGCGCCCTCTGTTTCGCTCCCTCTGTTTCAGACCCTCTGTTTCAGACCCTCTGTTTCGCGCCCTCTGTTTCGCGCCCTCGGTTTCAGACCCTCTGTTTTAGACCCTCTGTTTCTCGCCCTCTGTTTCGCGCCCTCTGTTTCAGACCCTCTGTTTCGCGCCCTCTGTTTCGCGCCCTCTGTTTCAGACAATCTGTTTCAGACCCTCTGTTTCATCCACTCTGTTTCGCGCCCTCTGTTTCAGCCCCTCTGTTTCAGCCCCTCTGTTACAGACCCTCTGTTTCAAACACTCTGTTTCAGACCCTCTGTTTCTCGCCCTCTGTTTCAGGCCCTCTGTTTCTGGCCCTCTGTTTCAGCCCCTCTGTTTCAGCCCCTCTGTTTCGCGCCCTCTGTTTCTTGCCCTCTGTTTCAGACCCTCTGTTTCTCGCCCTCTGTTTCAGACCCTCTGTTTCAGACCCTCCGTTTCAGCCCCTCTGTTTCGCGCCCTCTGTTTCGCTCACTCTGTTTCAGACCCTCTGTTTCAGACCCTCTGTTTCTGGCCCTCTGTTTCAGCCCCTCTGTTTCAGACCCTCTGTTTCAGACCCTCTGTTTCGCTCCCTCTGTTTCAGACCCTCTGTTTCAGACCCTCTGTTTCGCGCCCTCGGTTTCAGACCCTCTGTTTTAGACCCTCTGTTTCTCACAACTGTTTCGCGCCCTCTGTTTCAGACCCTCTGTTTCGCGCCCTCTGTTTCAGACCCTCTGTTTCAGACCCTCTGTTTCAGCACCTCTGTTTCGCGCCCTCTGTTCCGCGCCCTCTGTTTCAGACCCTCTGTTTCTCGCCCTCTGTTTCAGCCCCTCTGTTTCAGACGCTCTGTTTCAGACCCTCTGTTTCAGACACTCTGTTTCGTGCCCTCTGTTTCAGCCCCTCTGTTTCGCGCCCTCCGTTTCTCGCCCTCTGTTTCGCGCACTCTGTTTCAGACCCTCTGTTTCTCGCCCTCTGTTTCAGACCGTCTGTTTCAGACCCTCCGTTTCAGCCCCTCTGTTTCGCGCCCTCTGTTTCGCTCCCTCTGTTTCAGACCCTCTGTTTCAGACCCTCTGTTTCTGGCCCTCTGTTTCAGCCCCTCTGTTTCAGACCCTCTGTTTCAGACCCTCTGTTTCGCGCCCTCTGTTTCAGACCCTCTGTTTCAGCCCCTCTGTTTCTCGCCCTCTGTTTCGCGCCCTCTGTTTCAGACCCTATGTTTCGCGCCCTCTGTTTCAGCCCCTCTGTTTCAGCCCCTCTGTTTCAGACCCTCTGTTTCAGACCCTCTGTTTCAGACCCTCTGTTTCGCGCCCTCTGTTTCAGCCCATCTGTTTCAGACCCTATGTTTCGCGCCCTCTGTTTCAGCCCCTCTGTTTCAGACCCTCTGTTTCTCGCCCTCTGTTTCAGCCCCTCTGTTTCAGACCCTCTGTTTCAGCCCCTCTGTTTCAGACCCTCTGTTTCAGACCCTCTGTTTCGCGCCCTCTGTTTCAGCCCCTCTGTTTCGCGCCCTCGGTTTCGCACCCTCGGTTTCAGACCCTCTGTTTCAGACCCTCTATTTCTCGCCCTCTGTTTCAGACCCTCTGTTTCAGACCCTCCGTTTCAGCACCACTGTTTCGCACCCTCTGTTTCAGACCCTCTGTTTCAGACCCTCTGTTTCTCGCCCTCTGTTTCGCGCCCTCTGTTTCGCGCCCTCTGTTTCAGACAATCTGTTTCAGAACCTCTGTTTCAGACCCTCTGTTTCATCCACTCTGTTTCGCGCCCTCTGTTTCACCCCTCTGTTTCAGCCCCTCTGTTTCAGACCCTCTGTTTCAAACCCTCTGTTTCAGACCCTTTGTTTCTCGCCCTCTGTTTCAGCCCCTCTGTTTATCACCCTCTGTTTCTCGCGCTCTGTTTCGCGCCCTCTGTTTCGCGCCCTCTGTTTCAGACCCTCTGTTTGTCGCCCTCTGTTTCGCGCCCTCTGTTTCAGAACCTCTGTTTCGCGCCCTCTGTTTCGCGCCCTCGGTTTCAGACCCTCTGTTTTAGACCCTCTGTTTCTCGCCCTCTGTTTCGCGCCCTCTGTTTCAGACCCTCTGTTTCGCGCCCTCTTTTTCAGACCCTCTGTTTCAGACCCGCCGTTTCAGACCCTTTGTTTCTCGCCCTCTGTTTCGCGCCCTCTGTTCCGCGCCCTCTGTTTCAGACCCTCTGTTTCAGCCCCTCTGTTTCTCGCCCTCTGTTTCGGCCCTTCTGTTTCTCGCCCTCTGTTTCGGCCCCTCTGTTTCTCGCCCTCAGTTTCAGACCCTCTGTTTCGCGCCCTCGGTTTCGCGCCCTCGGTTTCAGACCCTCTGTTTTAGACCCTCTGTTTCTCGCCCTCTGTTTCGCGCCCTCTGTTTCAGACCCTCTGTTTCGCGCCCTCTGTTTCAGACCCTCTGTTTCAGACCCTCTGTTTCAGACCCTCTGTTTCGCGCCCTCTGTTCCGCGCGCTCTGTTTCAGACCCTCTGTTTCAGCCGCTCTGTTTCAGACCCTCTGTTTCAGACCCTCTGTTTCGCGCCCTCTGTTTCAGCCCCTCTGTTTCAGCCCCTCTGTTTCGCGCCCTCTGTTTCGCGCCCTCTGTTTCAGACCCTCTGTTTCTCGCCCTCTGTTTCAGACCCTCTGTTTCAGACCCTCCGTTTCAGCCCCTCTGTTTCGCGCCCTCTGTTTCGCTCCCTCTGTTTCAGACACTCTGTTTCAGACCCTCTGTTTCAGGCCCTCTGTTTCTGGCCCTCTGTTTCAGACCCTCTGTTTCAGACCTTCTGTTTCAGACCCTCTGTTTCGCGCCCTCTGTTTCAGACCCTCTGTTTCAGCCCCACTCTTTCTCGCCCTCTGTTTCTCGCGCTCTGTTTCGCGCCCTCTGTTTCGCGCCCTCTGTTTCAGACCCTATGTTTCGCGCCCTCTGTTTCAGCCCCTCTGTTTCAGCCCCTCTGTTTCAGACCCTCTGTTTCAGACCCTCTGTTTCGCGCCCTCTGTTTCAGCCCCTCTGTTTCGCGCCCTCTGTTTCGCGCCCTCTGTTCCGCGCCCACTGTTTCAGACCCTCTGTTTCTCGCCCTCTGTTTCAGCCCCTCTGTTTCAGACCCTCTGTTTCAGACCCTCTGTTTCGCGCCCTCTGTTTCAGCCCCTCTGTTTCGCGCCCTCGGTTTCGCACCCTCTGTTTCAGACCCTCTGTTTCAGACCCTCTATTTCTCGCCCTCTGTTTCAGACCCTCTGTTTCAGACCCTCCGTTTCAGCACCTCTGTTTCGCACCCTCTGTTTCAGACCCTCTGTTTCAGACCCTCCGTTTCTCGCCCGCTGTTTCGCGCCCTCTGTTTCGCGCCCTCTGTTTCAGACAATCTGTTTCAGACCCTCTGTTTCATCCACTCTGTTTCGCGCCCTCTGTTTCAGCCCCTCTGTTTCAGCCCCTCTGTTTCAGACCCTCTGTTTCAAACACTCTGTTTCAGACCCTCTGTTTCTCGCCCTCTGTTTCAGCCCCTCTGTTTCTCGCCCTCTGTTTCTCGCGCTCTGTTTCGCGCCCTCTATTTCGCGCCCTCTGTTTCAGACCCTCTGTTTGTCGCCCTCTGTTTCGCGCCCTCGGTTTCAGACCCTCTGTTTCGCGCCCTCGGTTTCAGACCCTCTGTTTTAGACCCTCTGTTTCTCGCCCTCTTTTTCGCGCCCTCTGTTTCAGACCCTCTGTTTCGCGCCCTCTGTTTCAGACCCTCTGTTTCAGACCCTCTGTTTCAGACCCTCTGTTTCTCGCCCTCTGTTTCGCGCCCTCTGTTCCGCGCCCTCTGTTTCAGACCCTCTGTTTCAGACCCTCTGTTTCTCGCCGTCTGTTTCGGCCCCTCTGTTTCTCGCCCTCTGTTTCGGCCCCTCTGTTTCTCGCCCTCAGTTTCAGACCCTCTGTTTCGCGCCCTCGGTTTCGCGCCCTCGGTTTCAGACCCTCTGTTTTAGACACTCTGTTTCTCGCCCTCTGTTTCGCGCCCTCTGTTTCAGAACCTCTGTTTCGCGCCCTCTGTTTCAGACCCTCTGTTTCAGACCCTCTGTTTCGCGCCCTCTGTTCCGCGCCCTCTGTTTCAGACCCTCTGTTTCAGCCGCTCTGTTTCAGACCCTTTGTTTCGCGCCCGCTGTTTCAGCCCCTCTGTTTCAGCCCCTCTGTTTCGCGCCCTCTGTTTCTTGCCCTCTGTTTCAGACCCTCTGTGTCTCGCCCTCTGTTTCAGACCCTCTGTTTCAGACCCTCCGTTTCAGCCCCTCTGTTTCTCGCCCTCTGTTTCAGCCCCTCTGTTTCAGACCCTCGGTTTCAGAACCTCTGTTTCGCGCCCTCTGATTCAGCCCCTCTGTTTCGCGCCCTCGGTTTCGCACCCTCTGTTTCAGACCCTCTGTTTCAGACCCTCTATTTCTCGCCCTCTGTTTCAGACCCTCTGTTTCAGACCCTCCATTTCAGCACCTCTGTTTCGCACCCTCTGTTTCAGACCCTCTGTTTCAGACCCTCTGTTTCTCGCCCGCAGTTTCGCGCCCTCTGTTTCGTGCCCTCTGTTTCAGACAATCTGTTCCAGACCCTCTGATTCATCCACTCTGTTTCGCGCCCTCTGTTTCAGCCCCTCTGTTTCAGCCCCTCTGTTTCAGACCCTCTGTTTCAAACCCTCTGTTTCAGACCCTCTGTTTCTCACCCTCTGTTTCAGCCCCTCTGTTTCTCGCCCTCTGTTTCTCGCGCTCTGTTTCGCGCCCTCTGTTTCGCGGCCTCTGTTTCAGACCCTCTGTTTGTCGCCCTCTGTTTCAGACCCTCTGTTTTGCGCCCTCGGTTTCGCGCCCTCGGTTTCAGACCCTCTGTTTTAGACCCTCTGTTTCTCGCCCTCTGTTTCGCGCCCTCTGTTTCAGACCCTCTGTTTCGCGCCCTCCGTTTCAGACCCTCTGTTTCAGACCCTCTGTTTCAGACCCTCTGTTTCGCGCCCTCTGTTCCGCGCCCTCTGTTTCAGACCCTCTGTTTCAGCCGCTCTGTTTCAGACCCTCTGTTTCAGACCCTCTGTTTCGCGCCCTCTGTTTCGCGCCCTCTGTTTCAGACCCTCTGTTTCAGACCCTCTGTTTCAGACCCTCTGTTTCGCGCCCTCTGTTCCGCGCCCTCTGTTTCAGACCCTCTGTTTCAGCCGCTCTGTTTCAGACCCTCTGTTTCAGACCCTCTGTTTCGCGCCCTCTGTTTCAGCCCCTCTGTTTCAGCCCCTCTGTTTCGCGCCCTCTGTTTCGCGCCCTCTGTTTCAGACCCTCTGTTTCTCGCCCTCTGTTTCAGACCCTCTGTTTCAGACCCTCCGTTTCAGCCCCTCTGTTTCGCGCCCTCTGTTTCGCTCCCTCTGTTTCAGACCCTCTGTTTCAGACCCTCTGTTTCAGGCCCTCTGTTTCTGGCCCTCTGTTTCAGCCCCTCTGTTTCAGACCCTCTGTTTCAGACCCTCTGTTTCGCGCCCTCTGTTTCAGACCCTCTGTTTCAGCCCCTCTGTTTCTCGCCCTCTGTTTCTCGCGCTCTGTTTCGCGCCCTCTGTTTCGCGCCCTCTGTTTCAGACCCTATGTTTCGCACCCTCTGTTTCAGCCCCTCTGTTTCAGCCCCTCTGTTTCAGACCCTCTGTTTCAGAAACTCTGTTTCGCGCCCTCTGTTTCAGCCCCTCTGTTTCGCGCCCTCTGTTTCGCGCCCTCTGTTCCGCGCACTCTGTTTCAGACCCTCTGTTTCAGACCGTCTGTTTCTCGCCCTCTGTTTCAGCCCCTCTGTTTCAGACCCTCTGTTTCGCACCCACTGTTTCAGCCCCTCTGTTTCGCGCCCTCGGTCTCGCACCCTCTGTTTCAGACCCTCTGTTTCAGACCCTCTATTTCTCGCCCTCTGTTTCAGACCCTCTGTTTCAGACCCTCCGTTTCAGCACCTCTGTTTCGCACCCTCTGTTTCAGACCCTCTGTTTCAGACCCTCTGTTTCTCGCCCGCTGTTTCGCGCCCTCTGTTTCGCGCCCTCTGTTTCAGACAATCTGTTTCAGACCCTCTGTTTCATCCACTCTGTTTCGCGCCCTCTGTTTCAGCCCCTCTGTTTCAGCCCCTCTGTTTCAGACCCTCTGTTTCAAACCCTCTGTTTCAGCCCCTCTGTTTCTCGCCCTCTGTTTCTCGCGCTCTGTTTCGCGCCCTCTGTTTCGCGCCCTCTGTTTCAGACCCTCTGTTTGTCGCCCTCTGTTTCGCGCCCTCTGTTTCAGACCCTCTGTTTCGCGCCCTCGGTTTCAGACCCTCTGTTTTCGACACTCTGTTTCTCGCCCTCTGTTTCGCGCCCTCTGTTTCAGACCCTCTGTTTCGCGCCCTCTGTTTCAGACCCTCTGTTTCGCGCCCTCTGTTTCAGACCCTCTGTTTCAGACCCTCTGTTTCTCGCCCTCTGTTTCGCGCCCTCTGTTCCGCGCCCTCTGTTTCAGACCCTCTGTTTCAGACCCTCTGTTTCTCGCCGTCTGTTTCGGCCCCTCTGTTTCTCGCCCTCTGTTTCGGCCCCTCTGTTTCTCGCCCTCAGTTTCAGACCCTCTGTTTCGCGCCCTCGGTTTCGCGCCCTCGGTTTCAGACCCTCTGTTTTAGACACTCTGTTTCTCGCCCTCTGTTTCGCGCCCTCTGTTTCAGAACCTCTGTTTCGCGCCCTCTGTTTCAGACCCTCTGTTTCAGACCCTCTGTTTCAGACCCTCTGTTTCGCACCCTCTGTTCCGCGCCCTCTGTTTCAGACCCTCTGTTTCAGCCGCTCTGTTTCAGACCCTTTGTTTCGCGCCCTCTGTTTCAGCCCCTCTGTTTCAGCCCCTCTGTTTCGCGCCCTCTGTTTCAGCCCCTCTGTTTCAGACCCTCTGTTTCGCGCCCTCTGTTTCAGCCCCTCTGTTTCGCGCCCTCGGTTTCGCACCCTCTGTTTCAGACCCTCTGTTTCAGACCCTCTATTTCTCGCCCTCTGTTTCAGACCCTCTGTTTCAGACCCTCCGTTTCAGCACCTCTGTTTCGCACCCTCTGTTTCAGACCCTCTGTTTCAGACCCTCTGTTTCTCGCCCGCTGTTTCGCGCCCTCTGTTTCGCGCCCTCTGTTTCAGACAATCTGTTTCAGACCCTCTGTTTCATCCACTCTGTTTCGCGCCCTCTGTTTCAGCCCCTCTGTTTCAGCCCCTCTGTTTCAGACCCTCTGTTCCAAACACTCTGTTTCAGACCCTCTGTTTCTCGCCCTCTGTTTCAGCCCCTCTGTTTCTCGCCCTCTGTTTCTCGCGCTCTGTTTCACGCCCTCTATTTCGCGCCCTCTGTTTCAGACCCTCTGTTTGTCGCCCTCTGTTTCGCGCCCTCGGTTTCAGACCCTCTGTTTCGCGCCCTCGGTTTCAGACCCTCTGTTTTAGACCCTCTGTTTCTCGCCCTCTTTTTCGCGCCCTCTGTTTCAGACCCTCTGTTTCGCGCCCTCTGTTTCAGACCCTCTGTTTCAGACCCTCTGTTTCAGACCCTCTGTTTCTCGCCCTCTGTTCCGCGCCCTCTGTTTCAGACCCTCTGTTTCAGACCCTCTGTTTCTCGCCGTCTGTTTCGGCCCCTCTGTTTCTCGCCCTCTGTTTCAGCCCCTCTGTTTCAGACCCTCCGTTTCAGCCCCTCTGTTTCTCGCCCTCTGTTTCAGCCCCTCTGTTTCAGACCCTCTGTTTCAGACCCTCTGTTTCGCGCCCTCTGTTTCAGCCCCTCTGTTTCGCGCCCTCGGTTTCGCACCCTCTGTTTCAGACCCTCTGTTTCAGACCCTCTATTTCTCGCCCTCTGTTTCAGACCCTCTGTTTCAGACCCTCCATTTCAGCACCTCTGTTTCGCACCCTCTGTTTCAGACCCTCTGTTTCAGACCCTCTGTTTCTCGCCCGCTGTTTCGCGCCCTCTGTTTCGTGCCCTCTGTTTCAGACAATCTGTTCCAGACCCTCTGATTCATCCACTCTGTTTCGCGCCCTCTGTTTCAGCCCCTCTGTATCAGCCCCTGTGTTTCAGACCCTCTGTTTCAAACCCTCTGTTTCAGACCCTCTGTTTCTCACCCACTGTTTCAGCCCCTCTGTTTCTCGCCCTCTGTTTCTCGCGCTCTGTTTCGCGCCCTCTGTTTCGCGGCCTCTGTTTCAGACCCTCTGTTTGTCGCCCTCTGTTTCAGACCCTCTGTTTCGCGCCCTCGGTTTCGCGCCCTCGGTTTCAGACCCTCTGTTTTAGACCCTCTGTTTCTCGCCCTCTGTTTCGCGCCCTCTGTTTCAGACCCTCTGTTTCGCGCCCTCCGTTTCAGACCCTCTGTTTCAGACCCTCTGTTTCAGACCCTCTGTTTCGCGCCCTCTGTTCCGCGCCCTCTGTTTCAGACCCTCTGTTTCAGCCGCTCTGTTTCAGACCCTCTGTTTCAGACCCTCTGTTTCGCGCCCTCTGTTTCAGCCCCTCTGTTTCAGCCCCTCTGTTTCGCGCCATCTGTTTCGCGCCCTCTGTTTCAGACCCTCTGTTTCTCGCCCTCTGTTTCAGACCCTCTGTTTCAGGCCCTCTGTTTCTGGCCCTCTGTTTCAGCCCCTCTGTTTCAGACCCTCTGTTTCAGATCCTCTGTTTCGCGCCCTCTGTTTCAGACCCTCTGTTTCAGCCCCTCTGTTTCTCGCCCTCTGTTTCTCGCGCTCTGTTTCGCGCCCTCTGTTTCGCGCCCTCTGTTTCATACCCTATGTTTCGCACCCTCTGTTTCAGCCCCTCTGTTTCAGCCCCTCTGTTTCAGACCCTCTGTTTCAGACCCTCGGTTTCGCGCCCTCTGTTTCAGCCCCTCTGTTTCGCGCCCTCTGTTTCGCGCCCTCTGTTCCGCGCACTCTGTTTCAGACCATCTGTTTCAGACCCTCTGTTTCTCGCCCTCTGTTTCAGCCCCTCTGTTTCGCACCCACTGTTTCAGCCCCTCTGTTTCGCGCCCTCGGTCTCGCACCCTCTGTTTCAGACCCTCTGTTTCAGACCCTCCGGTTCAGCACCTCTGTTTCGCACCCTCTGTTTCAGACCCTCTGTTTCAGACCCTCTGTTTCTCGCCCGCTGTTTCGCGCCCTCTGTTTCGCGCCCTCTGTTTCAGACAATCTGTTTCAGACCCTCTGTTTCATCCACTCTGTTTCGCGCCCTCTGTTTCAGCCCCTCTGTTTCAGCCCCTCTGTTTCAGACCCTCTGTTTCAAACCCTCTGTTTCAGACCCTCTGTTTCTCGCCCTCTGTTTCAGCCCCTCTGTTTCTCGCCCTCTGTTTCTCGCGCTCTGTTTCGCGCCCTCTGTTTCGCGCCCTCTGTTTCAGACCCTCTGTTTGTCGCCCTCTGTTTCGCGCCCTCTGTTTCAGACCCTCTGTTTCGCGCCCTCGGTTTCAGACCCTCTGTTTTCGACCCTCTGTTTCTCGCCCTCTGTTTCGCGACCTCTGTTTCAGACCCTCTGTTTCGCGCCCTCTGTTTCAGACCCTCTGTTTCGCGCCCTCTGTTTCAGACCCTCTGTTTCAGACCCTCTGTTTCTCGCCCTCTGTTTCGCGCCCTCTGTTCCGCGCCCTCTGTTTCAGACCCTCTGTTTCAGACCCTCTGTTTCTCGCCGTCTGTTTCGGCCCCTCTGTTTCTCGCTCTCTGTTTCGGCCCCTCTGTTTCTCGCCCTCAGTTTCAGACCCTCTGTTTCGCGCCCTCGGTTTCGCGCCCTCGGTTTCAGACCCTCTGTTTTAGACACTCTGTTTCTCGCCCTCTGTTTCGCGCCCTCTGTTTCAGAACCTCTGTTTCGCGCCCTCTGTTTCAGACCCTCTGTTTCAGACCCTCTGTTTCAGACCCTCTGTTTCGCGCCCTCTGTTCCGCGCCCTCTGTTTCAGACCCTCTGTTTCAGCCGCTCTGTTTCAGACCCTTTGTTTCGCGCCCTCTGTTTCAGCCCCTCTGTTTCAGCCCCTCTGTTTCGCGCCCTCTGTTTCTTGCCCTCTGTTTCAGACCCTCTGTGTCTCGCCCTCTGTTTCAGACCCTCTGTTTCAGACCCTCCGTTTCAGCCCCTCTGTTTCTCGCCCTCTGTTTCAGCCCCTCTGTTTCAGACCCTATGTTTCAGACCCTCTGTTTCGCGCCCTCTGTTTCAGCCCCTCTGTTTCGCGCCCTCGGTTTCGCACCCTCTGTTTCAGACCCTCTGTTTCAGACCCTCTATTTCTCGCCCTCTGTTTCAGACCCTCTGTTTCAGACCCTCCATTTCAGCACCTCTGTTTCGCACCCTCTGTTTCAGACCCTCTTTTTCAGACCCTTTGTTTCTCGCCTGCTGTTTCGCGCCCTCTGTTTCGTGCCCTCTGTTTCAGACAATCTGTTCCAGACCCTCTGATTCATCCACTCTGTTTCGCGCCCTCTGCTTCAGCCGCTCTGTTTCAGCCCCTCTGTTTCAGACCCTCTGTTTCAAACCCTCTGTTTCAGACCCTCTGTTTCTCACCCTCTGTTTCAGCCCCTCTGTTTCTCGCCCTCTGTTTCTCGCGCTCTGTTTCGCGCCCTCTGTTTCGCGGCCTCTGTTTCAGACCCTCTGTTTGTCGCCCTCTGTTTCAGACCCTCTGTTTCGCGCCCTCGGTTTCGCGCCCTCGGTTTCAGACCCTCTGTTTTAGACCCTCTGTTTCTAGCCCACTGTTTCGCGCCCTCTGTTTCAGACCCTCTATTTCTCGCCCTCTGTTTCAGACCCTCTGTTTCAGACCCTCCGTTTCAGCACCACTGTTTCGCACCCTCTGTTTCAGACCCTCTGTTTCAGACCCTCTGTTTCTCGCCCTCTGTTTCGCGCCCTCTGTTTCGCTCCCTCTGTTTCAGACAATCTGTTTCAGAACCTCTGTTTCAGACCCTCTGTTTCATCCACTCTGTTTCGCGCCCTTTGTTTCACCCCTCTGTTTCAGCCCCTCTGTTTCAGACCCTCTGTTTCAAACCCTCTGTTTCAGACCCTTTGTTTCTCGCCCTCTGTTTCTGCCCCTCTGTTTCTCGCCCTCTGTTTCTCGCGCTCTGTTTCGCGCCCTCTGTTTCGCGCCCTCTGTTTCAGACCCTCTGTTTGTCGCCCTCTGTTTCGCGCCCTCTGTTTCAGACCCTCTGTTTCGCGCCCTTTGTTTCAGCCCCTCTGTTTCAGACCCTCTGTTTCAGACCCTCTGTTTCAGACCCTCTGTTTCTCGCCCTCTGTTTCGCGCCCTCTGTTTCAGACCCTCTGTTTCGCGCCCTCTGTTTCAGACCCTCTGTTTCAGACCCTCTGTTTCGCGCCCTCTGTTTCTCGCCCTCTGTTTCGCGCCCTCTGTTCCGCGCCCTCTGTTTCAGACCCTCTGTTTCAGACCCTCTGTTTCTCGCCCTCTGTTTCGGCCCTTCTGTTTCTCGCCCTCTGTTTCGGCCCCTCTGTTTCTCGCCCTCAGTTTCAGACCCTCTGTTTCGCGCCCTCGGTTTCGCGCCCTCGGTTTCAGACCCTCTGTTTTAGACCCTCTGTTTCTCGCCCTCTGTTTCGCGCCCTCTGTTTCAGACCCTCTGTTTCGCGCCCTCTGTTTCAGACCCTCTGTTTCAGACCCTCTGTTTCAGACCCTCTGTTTCGCGCCCTCTGTTCCGCGCCCTCTGTTTCAGACCCTCTGTTTCAGCCCCTCTGTTTCAGACCCTCTGTTTCAGACCCTCTGTTTCGCGCCCTCTGTTTCAGCCCCTCTGTTTCAGCCCCTCTGTTTCGCGCCCTCTGTTTCGCGCCCTCTGTTTCAGACCCTCTGTTTCTCGCCCTCTGTTTCAGACCCTCTGTTTCAGACCCTCCGTTTCAGCCCCTCTGTTTCGCGCCCTCTGTTTCGCTCCCTCTGTTTCAGACCCTCTGTTTCAGACCCTCTGTTTCAGGCCCTCTGTTTCTGGCCCTCTGTTTCAGACCCTCTGTTTCAGACCCACTGTTTCAGACCCTCTGTTTCGCGCCCTCTGTTTCAGACCCTCTGTTTCAGCCCCTCTGTTTCTCGCCCTCTGTTTCTCGCGCTCTGTTTCGCGCCCTCTGTTTCGCGCCCTCTGTTTCAGACCCTATGTTTCGCGCCCTCTGTTTCAGCCCCTCTGTTTCAGCCCCTCTGTTTCAGACCCTCTGTTTCAGACCCTCTGTTTCGCGCCCTCTGTTTCAGCCCCTCTGTTTCGCGCCCTCCGTTTCTCGCCCTCTGTTTCGCGCACTCTGTTTCAGACCCTCTGTTTCTCGCCCTCTGTTTCAGCCCCTCTGTTTCAGACCGTCTGTTTCAGACCCTCCGTTTCAGCCCCTCTGTTTCGCGCCCTCTGTTTCGCTCCCTCTGTTTCAGACCCTCTGTTTCAGACCCTCTGTTTCTGGCCCTCTGTTTCAGCCCCTCTGTTTCAGACCCTCTGTTTCAGACCCTCTGTTTCGCGCCCTCTGTTTCAGACCCTCTGTTTCAGCCCCTCTGTTTCTCGCCCTCTGTTTCGCGCCCTCTGTTTCAGACCCTATGTTTCGCGCCCTCTGTTTCAGCCCCCCTGTTTCAGCCCCTCTGTTTCAGACCCTCTGTTTCAGAGCCTCTGTTTCGCGCCCTCTGTTTCAGCCCATCTGTTTCAGACCCTATGTTTCGCGCCCTCTGTTTCAGCCCCTCTGTTTCAGACCCTCTGTTTCTCGCCCTCTGTTTCAGCCCCTCTGTTTCAGACCCTCTGTTTCAGCCCCTCTGTTTCAGACACTCTGTTTCAGACCCTCTGTTTCGCGCCCTCTGTTTCAGCCCCTCTGTTTCGCGCCCTCGGTTTCGCACCCTCTGTTTCAGACCCTCTGTTTCAGACCCTCTATTTCTCGCCCTCTGTTTCAGACCCTCTGTTTCAGACCCTCCGTTTCAGCACCACTGTTTCGCACCCTCTGTTTCAGACCCTCTGTTTCAGACCCTCTGTTTCTCGCCCTCTGTTTCGCGCCCTCTGTTTCGCGCCCTCTGTTTCAGACAATCTGTTTCAGAACCTCTGTTTCAGACCCTCTGTTTCATCCACTCTGTTTCGCGCCCTCTGTTTCACCCCTCTGTTTCAGCCCCTCTGTTTCAGACCCTCTGTTTCAGACCCTCTGTTTCGCGCCCTCTGTTCCGCGCCCTCTGTTTCAGACCCTCTGTTTCAGCCCCTCTGTTTCAGACCCTCTGTTTCAGACCCTCTGTTTCGCGCCCTCTGTTTCAGCCCCTCTGTTTCAGCCCCTCTGTTTCGCGCCCTCTGTTTCGCGCCCTCTGTTTCAGACCCTCTGTTTCTCGCCCTCTGTTTCAGACCCTCTGTTTCAGACCCTCCGTTTCAGCCCCTCTGTTTCGCGCCCTCTGTTTCGCTCCCTCTGTTTCAGACCCTCTGTTTCAGACCCTCTGTTTCAGGCCCTCTGTTTCTGGCCCTCTGTTTCAGACCCTCTGTTTCAGACCCACTGTTTCAGACCCTCTGTTTCGCGCCCTCTGTTTCAGACCCTCTGTTTCAGCCCCTCTGTTTCTCGCCCTCTGTTTCTCGCGCTCTGTTTCGCGCCCTCTGTTTCGCGCCCTCTGTTTCAGACCCTATGTTTCGCGCCCTCTGTTTCAGCCCCTCTGTTTCAACCCCTCTGTTTCAGACCCTCTGTTTCAGACCCTCTGTTTCGCGCCCTCTGTTTCAGCCCCTCTGTTTCGCGCCCTCCGTTTCTCGCCCTCTGTTTCGCGCACTCTGTTTCAGACCCTCTGTTTCTCGCCCTCTGTTTCAGCCCCTCTGTTTCAGACCGTCTGTTTCAGACCCTCCGTTTCAGCCCCTCTGTTTCGCGCCCTCTGTTTCGCTCCCTCTGTTTCAGACCCTCTGTTTCAGACCCTCTCTTTCTGGCCCTCTGTTTCAGCCCCTCTGTTTCAGACCCTCTGTTTCAGACCCTCTGTTTCGCGCCCTCTGTTTCAGACCCTCTGTTTCAGCCCCTCTGTTTCTCGCCCTCTGTTTCGCGCCCTCTGTTTCAGACCCTATGTTTCGCGCCCTCTGTTTCAGCCCCCCTGTTTCAGCCCCTCTGTTTCTGGCCCTCTGTTTCAGCCCCTCTGTTTCAGACCCTCTGTTTCAGACCCTCTGTTTCGCGCCCTCTGTTTCAGACCCTCTGTTTCAGCCCCTCTGTTTCTCGCCCTCTGTTTCGCGCCCTCTGTTTCAGACCCTATGTTTCGCGCCCTCTGTTTCAGCCCCCCTGTTTCAGCCCCTCTGTTTCAGACCCTCTGTTTCAGAGCCTCTGTTTCGCGCCCTCTGTTTCAGCCCATCTGTTTCAGACCCTATGTTTCGCGCCCTCTGTTTCAGCCCCTCTGTTTCAGACCCTCTGTTTCTCGCCCTCTGTTTCAGCCCCTCTGTTTCAGACCCTCTGTTTCAGCCCCTCTGTTTCAGACCCTCTGTTTCAGACCCTCTGTTTCGCGCCCTCTGTTTCAGCCCCTCTGTTTCGCGCCCTCGGTTTCGCACCCTCTGTTTCAGACCCTCTGTTTCAGACCCTCTATTTCTCGCCCTCTGTTTCAGACCCTCTGTTTCAGACCCTCCGTTTCAGCACCACTGTTTCGCACCCTCTGTTTCAGACCCTCTGTTTCAGACCCTCTGTTTCTCGCCCTCTGTTTCGCGCCCTCTGTTTCGCGCCCTCTGTTTCAGACAATCTGTTTCAGAACCTCTGTTTCAGACCCTCTGTTTCATCCACTCTGTTTCGCGCTCTCTGTTTCACCCCTCTGTTTCAGCCCCTCTGTTTCAGACCCTCTGTTTCAGACCCTCTGTTTCGCGCCCTCTGTTCCGCGCCCTCTGTTTCAGACCCTCTGTTTCAGCCCCTCTGTTTCAGACCCTCTGTTTCAGACCCTCTGTTTCGCGCCCTCTGTTTCAGCCCCTCTGTTTCAGCCCCTCTGTTTCGCGCCCTCTGTTTCGCGCCCTCTGTTTCAGACCCTCTGTTTCTCGCCCTCTGTTTCAGACCCTCTGTTTCAGACCCTCCGTTTCAGCCCCTCTGTTTCGCGCCCTCTGTTTCGCTCCCTCTGTTTCAGACCCTCTGTTTCAGACCCTCTGTTTCAGGCCCTCTGTTTCTGGCCCTCTGTTTCAGACCCTCTGTTTCAGACCCACTGTTTCAGACCCTCTGTTTCGCGCCCTCTGTTTCAGACCCTCTGTTTCAGCCCCTCTGTTTCTCGCCCTCTGTTTCTCGCGCTCTGTTTCGCGCCCTCTGTTTCGCGCCCTCTGTTTCAGACCCTATGTTTCGCGCCCTCTGTTTCAGCCCCTCTGTTTCAACCCCTCTGTTTCAGACCCTCTGTTTCAGACCCTCTGTTTCGCGCCCTCTGTTTCAGCCCCTCTGTTTCGCGCCCTCCGTTTCTCGCCCTCTGTTTCGCGCACTCTGTTTCAGACCCTCTGTTTCTCGCCCTCTGTTTCAGCCCCTCTGTTTCAGACCGTCTGTTTCAGACCCTCCGTTTCAGCCCCTCTGTTTCGCGCCCTCTGTTTCGCTCCCTCTGTTTCAGACCCTCTGTTTCAGACCCTCTGTTTCTGGCCCTCTGTTTCAGCCCCTCTGTTTCAGACCCTCTGTTTCAGACCCTCTGTTTCGCGCCCTCTGTTTCGCGCCCTCTGTTTCAGCCCCTCTGTTTCTCGCCCTCTGTTTCGCGCCCTCTGTTTCAGACCCTATGTTTCGCGCCCTCTGTTTCAGCCCCCCTGTTTCAGCCCCTCTGTTTCAGACCCTCTGTTTCAGACCCTCTGTTTCGCGCCCTCTGTTTCAGCCCATCTGTTTCAGACCCTATGTTTCGCGCCCTCTGTTTCAGCCCCTCTGTTTCAGACCCTCTGTTTCTCGCCCTCTGTTTCAGCCCCTCTGTTTCAGACCCTCTGTTTCAGCCCCTCTGTTTCAGACCCTCTGTTTCAGACCCTCTGTTTCGCGCCCTCTGTTTCAGCCCCTCTGTTTCGCGCCCTCGGTTTCGCACCCTCTGTTTCAGACCCTCTGTTTCAGACCCTCTATTTCTCGCCCTCTGTTTCAGACCCTCTGTTTCAGACCCTCCGTTTCAGCACCACTGTTTCGCACCCTCTGTTTCAGACCCTCTGTTTCAGACCCTCTGTTTCTCGCCCTCTGTTTCGCGCCCTCTGTTTCGCGCCCTCTGTTTCAGACAATCTGTTTCAGAACCTCTGTTTCAGACCCTCTGTTTCATCCACTCTGTTTCGCGCCCTCTGTTTCACCCCTCTGTTTCAGCCCCTCTGTTTCAGACCCTCTGTTTCAAACCCTCTGTTTCAGACCCTTTGTTTCTCGCCCTCTGTTTCAGCCCCTCTGTTTCTCGCCCTCTGTTTCTCGCGCTCTGTTTCGCGCCCTCTGTTTCGCGCCCTCTGTTTCAGACCCTCTGTTTGTCGCCCTCTGTTTCGCGCCCTCTGTTTCAGACCCTCTGTTTCACGCCCTTTGTTTCAGCCCCTCTGTTTCAGACCCTCTGTTTCAGACCCTCTGTTTGAGACCCTCTGTTTCTCGCCCTCTGTTTCGCGCCCTCTGTTTCAGACCCTCTGTTTCGCGCCCTCTGTTTCAGACCCTCTGTTTCAGACCCTCTGTTTCAGACCCTCTGTTTCTCGCCCTCTGTTTCGCGGCCTCTGTTCCGCGCCCTCTGTTTCAGACCCTCTTTTTCAGACCCTCTGTTTCTCGCCCTCTGTTTCGGCCCTTCTGTTTCTCGCCCTCTGTTTCGGCCCCTCTGTTTCTCGCCCTCAGTTTCAGACCCTCTGTTTCGCGCCCTCGGTTTCGCGCCCTCGGTTTCAGACCCGCTGTTTTAGACCCTCTGTTTCTCGCCCTCTGTTTCGCGTCCTCTGTTTCAGACCCTCTGTTTCGCGCCCTCTGTTTCAGACCCTCTGTTTCAGACCCTCTGTTTCAGACCCTCTGTTTCGCGCCCTCTGTTCCGCGCCCTCTGTTTCAGACCCTCTGTTTCAGCCGCTCTGTTTCAGACCCTCTGTTTCAGACCCTCTGTTTCGCGCCCTCTGTTTCAGCCCCTCTGTTTCAGCCCCTCTGTTTCGCGCCCTCTGTTTCGCGCCCTCTGTTTCAGACCCTCTGTTTCTCGCCCTCTGTTTCAGACCCTCTGTTTCAGACCCTCCGTTTCAGCCCCTCTGTTTCGCGCCCTCTGTTTCGCTCCCTCTGTTTCAGACCCTCTGTTTCAGACCCTCTGTTTCAGGCCTTCTGTTTCTGGCCCTCTGTTTCAGACCCTCTGTTTCAGACCCTCTGTTTCAGACCCTCTGTTTCGCGCCCTCTGTTTCAGACCCTCTGTTTCAGCCCCTCTGTTTCTCGCCCTCTGTTTCTCGTGCTCTGTTTCGCGCCCTCTGTTTCGCGCCCTCTGTTTCAGACCCTATGTTTCGCGCCCTCGGTTTCAGACCCTCTGTTTTAGACACTCTGTTTCTCGCCCTCTGTTTCGCGCCCTCTGTTTCAGAACCTCTGTTTCGCGCCCTCTGTTTCAGACCCTCTGTTTCAGACCCTCTGTTTCGCGCCCTCTGTTCCGCGCCCTCTGTTTCAGACCCTCTGTTTCAGCCGCTCTGTTTCAGACCCTTTGTTTCGCGCCCTCTGTTTCAGCCCCTCTGTTTCAGCCCCTCTGTTTCGCGCCCTCTGTTTCTTGCCCTCTGTTTCAGACCCTCTGTGTCTCGCCCTCTGTTTCAGACCCTCTGTTTCAGACCCTCCGTTTCAGCCCCTCTGTTTCTCGCCCTCTGTTTCAGCCCCTCTGTTTCAGACCCTCTGTTTCAGACCCTCTGTTTCGCGCCCTCTGTTTCAGCCCCTCTGTTTCGCGCCCTCGGTTTCGCACCCTCTGTTTCAGACCCTCTGTTTCAGACCCTCTATTTCTCGCCCTCTGTTTCAGACCCTCCGTTTCAGCACCTCTGTTTCGCACCCTCTGTTTCAGACCCTCTGTTTCTCGCCCGCTGTTTCGCGCCCTCTGTTTCGTGCCCTCTGTTTCAGACAATCTGTTCCAGACCCTCTGATTCATCCACTCTGTTTCGCGCCCTCTGTTTCAGCCCCTCTGTTTCAGCCCCTCTGTTTCAGACCCTCTGTTTCAAACCCTCTGTTTCAGACCCTCTGTTTCTCACCCTCTGTTTCAGCCCCTCTGTTTCTCGCCCTCTGTTTCTCGCGTTCTGTTTCGCGCCCTCTGTTTCGCGGCCTCTGTTTCAGACCCTCTGTTTGTCGCCCTCTGTTTCAGACCCTCTGTTTCGCGCCCTCGGTTTCGCGCCCTCGGTTTCAGACCCTCTGTTTTAGACCCTCTGTTTCTCGCCCACTGTTTCGCGCCCTCTGTTTCAGACCCTCTATTTCTCGCCCTCTGTTTCAGACCCTCTGTTTCAGACCCTCTGTTTCTCGCCCTCTGTTTCGCGCCCTCTGTTTCGCGCCCTCTGTTTCAGACAATCTGTTTCAGAACCTCTGTTTCAGACCTCTGTTTCATCCACTCTGTTTCGCGCCCTCTGTTTCACCCCTCTGTTTCAGCCCCTCTGTTTCAGACCCTCTGTTTCAAACCCTCTGTTTCAGACCCTTTGTTTCTCGCCCTCTGTTTCTCGCGCTCTGTTTCGCGCCCTCTGTTTCGCGCCCTCTGTTTCAGACCCTCTGTTTGTCGCCCTCTGTTTCGCGCCCTCTGTTTCAGAACCTCTGTTTCGCGCCCTTTGTTTCAGCCCCTCTGTTTCAGACCCTCTGTTTCAGACCCTCTGTTTGAGACCCTCTGTTTCTCGCCCTCTGTTTCGCGCCCTCTGTTTCAGACCCTCTGTTTCGCGCCCTCTGTTTCAGACCCTCTGTTTCAGACCCTCTGTTTCAGACCCTCTGTTTCTCGCCCTCTGTTTCGCGCCCTCTGTTCCGCGCCCTCTGTTTCAGACCCTCTGTTTCAGACCCTCTGTTTCTCGCCCTCTGTTTCGGCCCTTCTGTTTCTCGCCCTCTGTTTCGGCCCCTCTGTTTCTCGCCCTCAGTTTCAGACCCTCTGTTTCGCGCCCTCGGTTTCGCGCCCTCGGTTTCAGACCCTCTGTTTTAGACCCTCTGTTTCTCGCCCTCTGTTTCGCGCCCTCTGTTTCAGACCCTCTGTTTCGCGCCCTCTGTTTCAGACCCTCTGTTTCAGACCCTCTGTTTCAGACCCTCTGTTTCGCGCCCTCTGTTCCGCACCCTCTGTTTCAGACCCTCTGTTTCAGCCGCTCTGTTTCAGACCCTCTGTTTCAGACCGTCTGTTTCGCGCCCTCTGTTTCAGCCCCTCTGTTTCAGCCCCTCTGTTTCGCGCCCTCTGTTTCGCGCCCTCTGTTTCAGACCCTCTGTTTCTCGCCCTCTGTTTCAGACCCTCTGTTTCAGACCCTCCGTTTCAGCCCCTCTGTTTCGCGTCCTCTGTTTCGCTCCCTCTGTTTCAGACCCTCTGTTTCAGACCCTCTGTTTCAGGCCCTCTGTTTCTGGCCCTCTGTTTCAGACCCTCTGTTTCAGACCCTCTGTTTCAGACCCTCTATTTCTCGCCCTCTGTTTCAGACCCTCTGTTTCAGACCCTCCGTTTCAGCACCTCTGTTTCGCACCCTCTGTTTCAGACCCTCTGTTTCAGACCCTCTGTTTCTCGCCCTCCGTTTCGCGCCGTCTGTTTCGCGCCCTCTGTTTCAGACAATCTGTTTCAGACCCTCTGTTTCATCCACTCTGTTTCGCGCCCTCTGTTTCAGCCCCTCTGTTTCAGCCCCTCTGTTACAGACCCTCTGTTTCAAACACTCTGTTTCAGACCCTCTGTTTCTCGCCCTCTGTTTCAGGCCCTCTGTTTCTGGCCCTCTGTTTCAGCCCCTCTGTTTCAGCCCCTCTGTTTCGCGCCCTCTGTTTCTTGCCCTCTGTTTCAGACCCTCTGTTTCTCGCCCTCTGTTTCAGACCCTCTGTTTCAGACCCTCCGTTTCAGCCCCTCTGTTTCGCGCCCTCTGTTTCGCTCACTCTGTTTCAGACCCTCTGTTTCAGACCCTCTGTTTCTGGCCCTCTGTTTCAGCCCCTCTGTTTCAGACCCTCTGTTTCAGACCCTCTGTTTCGCTCCCTCTGTTTCAGACCCTCTGTTTCAGACCCTCTGTTTCGCGCCCTCGGTTTCGCGCCCTCGGTTTCAGACCCTCTGTTTTAGACCCTCTGTTTCTCACAACTGTTTCGCGCCCTCTGTTTCAGACCCTCTGTTTCGCGCCCTCTGTTTCAGACCCTCTGTTTCAGACCCTCTGTTTCAGCACCTCTGTTTCAGACCCTCTGTTTCTCGCCCTCTGTTTCAGACGCTCTGTTTCAGACCCTCTGTTTCAGACACTCTGTTTCGCGCACTCTGTTTCAGCCCCTCTGTTTCGCGCCCTCCGTTTCTCGCCCTCTGTTTCGCGCACTCTGTTTCAGACCCTCTGTTTCTCGCCCTCTGTTTCAGACCGTCTGTTTCAGACCCTCCGTTTCAGCCCCTCTGTTTCGCGCCCTCTGTTTCGCTCCCTCTGTTTCAGACCCTCTGTTTCAGACCCTCTGTTTCTGGCCCTCTGTTTCAGCCCCTCTGTTTCAGACCCTCTGTTTCAGACCCTCTGTTTCGCGCCCTCTGTTTCAGACCCTCTGTTTCAGCCCCTCTGTTTCTCGCCCTCTGTTTCGCGCCCTCTGTTTCAGACCCTATGTTTCGCGCCCTCTGTTTCAGCCCCTCTGTTTCAGCCCCTCTGTTTCAGACCCTCTGTTTCAGACCCTCTGTTTCGCGCCCTCTGTTTCAGCCCATCTGTTTCAGACCCTATGTTTCGCGCCCTCTGTTTCAGCCCCTCTGTTTCAGACCCTCTGTTTCTCGCCCTCTGTTTCAGCCCCTCTGTTTCAGACCCTCTGTTTCAGCCCCTCTGTTTCAGACCCTCTGTTTCAGACCCTCTGTTTCGCGCCCTCTGTTTCAGCCCCTCTGTTTCGCGCCCTCGGTTTCGCACCCTCTGTTTCAGACCCTCTGTTTCAGACCCTCTATTTCTCGCCCTCTGTTTCAGACCCTCTGTTTCAGACCCTCCGTTTCAGCACCACTGTTTCGCACCCTCTGTTTCAGACCCTCTGTTTCAGACCCTCTGTTTCTCGCCCTCTGTTTCAGACAATCTGTTTCAGAACCTCTGTTTCAGACCCTCTGTTTCATCCACTCTGTTTCGCGCCCTCTGTTTCACCCCTCTGTTTCAGCCCCTCTGTTTCAGACCCTCTGTTTCAAACCCTCTGTTTCAGACCCTTTGTTTCTCGCCCTCTGTTTCAGCCCCTCTGTTTCTCACCCTCTGTTTCTCGCGCTCTGTTTCGCGCCCTCTGTTTCGCGCCCTCTGTTTCAGACCCTCTGTTTGTCGCCCTCTGTTTCGCGCCCTCTGTTTCAGACCCTCTGTTTCGCGCCCTCTGTTTCGCGCCCTCGGTTTCAGACCCTCTGTTTTAGACCCTCTGTTTCTCGCCCTCTGTTTCGCGCCCTCTGTTTCAGACCCTCTGTTTCGCGCCCTCTGTTTCGCGCCCTCTGTTTCAGACAATCTGTTTCAGACCCTCTGTTTCATCCACTCTGTTTCGCGCCCTCTGTTTCAGCCCCTCTGTTTCAGCCCCTCTGTTACAGACCCTCTGTTTCAAACACTCTGTTTCAGACCCTCTGTTTCTCGCCCTCTGTTTCAGGCCCTCTGTTTCTGGCCCTCTGTTTCAGCACCTCTGTTTCAGCCCCTCTGTTTCGCGCCCTCTGTTTCTTGCCCTCTGTTTCAGACCCTCTGTTTCTCGCCCTCTGTTTCAGACCCTCTGTTTCAGACCCTCCGTTTCAGCCCCTCTGTTTCGCGCCCTCTGTTTCGCTCACTCTGTTTCAGACCCTCTGTTTCAGACCCTCTGTTTCTGGCCCTCTGTTTCAGCCCCTCTGTTTCAGACCCTCTGTTTCAGACCCTCTGTTTCGCTCCCTCTGTTTCAGACCCACTGTTTCAGACCCTCTGTTTCGCGCCCTCGGTTTCGCGCCCTCGGTTTCAGACCCTCTGTTTTAGACCCTCTGTTTCTCACAACTGTTTCACGCCCTCTGTTTCAGACCCTCTGTTTCGCGCCCTCTGTTTCAGACCCTCTGTTTCAGACCCTCTGTTTCAGCACCTCTGTTTCGCGCCCTCTGTTCCGCGCCCTCTGTTTCAGACCCTCTGTTTCTCGCCCTCTGTTTCAGCCCCTCTGTTTCAGACGCTCTGTTTCAGACCCTCTGTTTCAGACACTCTGTTTCGCGCCCTCTGTTTCAGCCCCTCTGTTTCGCGCCCTCCGTTTCTCGCCCTCTGTTTCGCGCACTCTGTTTCAGACCCTCTGTTTCTCGCCCTCTGTTTCAGACCGTCTGTTTCAGACCCTCCGTTTCAGCCCCTCTGTTTCGCGCCCTCTGTTTCGCTCCCTCTGTTTCAGACCCTCTGTTTCAGACCCTCTGTTTCTGGCCCTGTGTTTCAGCCCCTCTGTTTCAGACCCTCTGTTTCAGACCCTCTGTTTCGCGCCCTCTGTTTCAGACCCTCTGTTTCAGCCCCTCTGTTTCTCGCCCTCTGTTTCGCGCCCTCTGTTTCAGACCCTATGTTTCGCGCCCTCTGTTTCAGCCCCTCTGTTTCAGCCCCTCTGTTTCAGACCCTCTGTTTCAGACCCTCTGTTTCAGACCCTCTGTTTCGCGCCCTCTGTTTCAGCCCATCTGTTTCACACCCTATGTTTCGCGCCCTCTGTTTCAGCCCCTCTGTTTCAGACCCTCTGTTTCTCGCCCTCTGTTTCAGCCCCTCTGTTTCAGACCCTCTGTTTCAGCCCCTCTGTTTCAGACCCTCTGTTTCAGACCCTCTGTTTCGCGCCCTCTGTTTCAGCCCCTCTGTTTCGCGCCCTCGGTTTCGCACCCTCGGTTTCAGACCCTCTGTTTCAGACCCTCTATTTCTCGCCCTCTGTTTCAGACCCTCTGTTTCAGACCCTCCGTTTCAGCACCACTGTTTCGCACCCTCTGTTTCAGACCCTCTGTTTCAGACCCTCTGTTTCTCGCCCTCTGTTTCGCGCCCTCTGTTTCGCGCCCTCTGTTTCAGACAATCTGTTTCAGAACCTCTGTTTCAGACCCTCTGTTTCATCCACTCTGTTTCGCGCCCTCTGTTTCACCCCTCTGTTTCAGCCCCTCTGTTTCAGACCCTCTGTTTCAAACCCTCTGTTTCAGACCCTTTGTTTCTCGCCCTCTGTTTCAGCCCCTCTGTTTCTCACCCTCTGTTTCTCGCGCTCTGTTTCGCGCCCTCTGTTTCGCGCCCTCTGTTTCAGACCCTCTGTTTGTCGCCCTCTGTTTCGCGCCCTCTGTTTCAGACCCTCTGTTTCGCGCCCTCTGTTTCGCGCCCTCTGTTTCAGACAATCTGTTTCAGACCCTCTGTTTCATCCACTCTGTTTCGCGCCCTCTGTTTCAGCCCCTCTGTTTCAGCCCCTCTGTTACAGACCCTCTGTTTCAAACACTCTGTTTCAGACCCTCTGTTTCTCGCCCTCTGTTTCAGGCCCTCTGTTTCTGGCCCTCTGTTTCAGCACCTCTGTTTCAGCCCCTCTGTTTCGCGCCCTCTGTTTCTTGCCCTCTGTTTCAGACCTTCTGTTTCTCGCCCTCTGTTTCAGACCCTCTGTTTCAGACCCTCCGTTTCAGCCCCTCTGTTTCGCGCCCTCTGTTTCGCTCACTCTGTTTCAGACCCTCTGTTTCAGACCCTCTGTTTCTGGCCCTCTGTTTCAGCCCCTCTGTTTCAGACCCTCTGTTTCAGACCCTCTGTTTCGCTCCCTCTGTTTCAGACCCTCTGTTTCAGACCCTCTGTTTCGCGCCCTCGGTTTCGCGTCCTCGGTTTCAGACCCTCTGTTTTAGACCCTCTGTTTCTCACAACTGTTTCACGCCCTCTGTTTCAGACCCTCTGTTTCGCGCCCTCTGTTTCAGACCCTCTGTTTCAGACCCTCTGTTTCAGCACCTCTGTTTCGCGCCCTCTGTTCCGCGCCCTCTGTTTCAGACCCTCTGTTTCTCGCCCTCTGTTTCAGCCCCTCTGTTTCAGACGCTCTGTTTCAGACCCTCTGTTTCAGACACTCTGTTTCGCGCCCTCTGTTTCAGCCCCTCTGTTTCGCGCCCTCCGTTTCTCGCCCTCTGTTTCGCGCACTCTGTTTCAGACCCTCTGTTTCTCGCCCTCTGTTTCAGACCGTCTGTTTCAGACCCTCCGTTTCAGCCCCTCTGTTTCGCGCCCTCTGTTTCGCTCCCTCTGTTTCAGACCCTCTGTTTCAGACCCTCTGTTTCTGGCCCTGTGTTTCAGCCCCTCTGTTTCAGACCCTCTGTTTCAGACCCTCTGTTTCGCGCCCTCTGTTTCAGACCCTCTGTTTCAGCCCCTCTGTTTCTCGCCCTCTGTTTCGCGCCCTCTGTTTCAGACCCTATGTTTCGCGCCCTCTGTTTCAGCCCCTCTGTTTCAGCCCCTCTGTTTCAGACCCTCTGTTTCAGACCCTCTGTTTCAGACCCTCTGTTTCGCGCCCTCTGTTTCAGCCCATCTGTTTCAGACCCTATGTTTCGCGCCCTCTGTTTCAGCCCCTCTGTTTCAGACCCTCTGTTTCTCGCCCTCTGTTTCAGCCCCTCTGTTTCAGACCCTCTGTTTCAGCCCCTCTGTTTCAGACCCTCTGTTTCAGACCCTCTGTTTCGCGCCCTCTGTTTCAGCCCCTCTGTTTCGCGCCCTCGGTTTCGCACCCTCGGTTTCAGACCCTCTGTTTCAGACCCTCTATTTCTCGCCCTCTGTTTCAGACCCTCTGTTTCAGACCCTCCGTTTCAGCACCACTGTTTCGCACCCTCTGTTTCAGACCCTCTGTTTCAGACCCTCTGTTTCTCGCCCTCTGTTTCGCGCCCTCTGTTTCGCGCCCTCTATTTCAGACAATCTGTTTCAGAACCTCTGTTTCAGACCCTCTGTTTCATCCACTCTGTTTCGCGCCCTCTGTTTCACCCCTCTGTTTCAGCCCCTCTGTTTCAGACCCTCTGTTTCAAACCCTCTGTTTCAGACCCTTTGTTTCTCGCCCTCTGTTTCAGCCCCTCTGTTTCTCACCCTCTGTTTCTCGCTCTCTGTTTCGCGCCCTCTGTTTCGCGCCCTCTGTTTCAGACCCTCTGTTTGTCGCCCTCTGTTTCGCGCCCTCTGTTTCAGACCCTCTGTTTCGCGCACTCTGTTTCGCGCCCTCGGTTTCAGACCCTCGGTTTTAGACACTCTGTTTCTCGCCCTCTGTTTCGCGCCTTCTGTTTCAGACCCTCTGTTTCGCGCCCTCTGTTTCAGACCCTCTGTTTCAGACCCGCTGTTTCAGACACTTTGTTTCTCGCCCTCTGTTTCGCGCCCTCTGTTCCGCGCCCTCTGTTTCAGACCCTCTGTTTCAGACCCTCTGTTTCTCGCCCTCTGTTTCGGCCCTTCTGTTTCTCGCCCTCTGTTTCGGCCCCTCTGTTTCTCGCCCTCAGTTTCAGACCCTCTGTTTCGCGCCCTCGGTTTCGCGCCCTCGGTTTCAGACCCTCTGTTTTAGACCCTCTGTTTCTCGCCCTCTGTTTCGCGCCCTCTGTTTCAGACCCTCTGTTTCGCGCCCTCTGTTTCAGACCCTCTGTTTCAGACCCTCTGTTTCAGACCCTCTGTTTCGCGCCCTCTGTTCCGCGCCCTCTGTTTCAGACCCTCTGTTTCAGCCGCTCTGTTTCAGACCCTCTGTTTCAGACCCTCTGTTTCGCGCCCTCTGTTTCAGCCCCTCTGTTTCAGCCCCTCTGTTTCGCGCCCTCTGTTTCGCGCCCTCTGTTTCAGACTCTCTGTTTCTCGCCCTCTGTTTCAGACCCTCTGTTTCAGACCCTCCGTTTCAGCCCCTCTGTTTCGCGCCCTCTGTTTCGCTCCCTCTGTTTCAGACCCTCTGTTTCAGACCCTCTGTTTCAGGCCCTCTGTTTCTGGCCCTCTGTTTCAGACCCTCTGTTTCAGACCTTCTGTTTCAGACCCTCTGTTTCGTGCCCTCTGTTTCAGACCCTCTGTTTCAGCCCCACTCTTTCTCGCCCTCTGTTTCTCGCGCTCTGTTTCGCGCCCTCTGTTTCGCGCCCTCTGTTTCAGACCCTATGTTTCGCGCCCTCTGTTTCAGCCCCTCTGTTTCAGCCCCTCTGTTTCAGACCCTCTGTTTCAGACCCTCTGTTTCGCGCCCTCTGTTTCAGCCCCTCTGTTTCGCGCCCTCTGTTTCGCGCCCTCTGTTCCGCGCCCACTGTTTCAGACCCTCTGTTTCTCGCCCTCTGTTTCAGCCCCTCTGTTTCAGACCCTCTGTTTCAGACCCACCGTTTCGCGCCCTCTGTTTCAGCCCCTCTGTTTCGCGCCCTCGGTTTCGCACCCTCTGTTTCAGACCCTCTGTTTCAGACCCTCTATTTCTCGCCCTCTGTTTCAGACCCTCTGTTTCAGACCCTCCGTTTCAGCACCTCTTTTTCGCACCCTCTGTTTCAGACCCTCTGTTTCAGACCCTCTGTTTCTCGCCCGCTGTTTCGCGCCCTCTGTTTCGCGCCCTCTGTTTCAGACAATCTGTTTCAGACCCTCTGTTTCATCCACTCTGTTTCGCGCCCTCTGTTTCAGCCCCTCTGTTTCAGCCCCTCTGTTTCAGACCCTCTGTTTCAAACACTCTGTTTCAGACCCTCTGTTTCTCGCCCTCTGTTTCAGCCCCTCTGTTTCTCGCCCTCTGTTCCTCGCGCTCTGTTTCGCGCCCTCTATTTCGCGCCCTCTGTTACAGACCCTCTGTTTGTCGCCCTCTGTTTCGCGCCCTCGGTTTCAGACCCTCTGTTTCGCGCCCTCGGTTTCAGACCCTCTGTTTTAGACCCTCTGTTTCTCGCCCTCTTTTTCGCGCCCTCTGTTTCAGACCCTCTGTTTCGCGCCCTCTGTTTCAGACCCTCTGTTTCAGACCCTCTGTTTCAGACCCTCTGTTTCTCGCCCTCTGTTTCGCGCCCTCTGTTCCGCGCCCTCTGTTTCAGACCCTCTGTTTCAGACCCTCTGTTTCTCGCCGTCTGTTTCGGCCCCTCTGTTTCTCGCCCTCTGTTTCGGCCCCTCTGTTTCTCGCCCTCAGTTTCAGACCCTCTGTTTCGCGCCCTCGGTTTCGCGCCCTCGGTTTCAGACCCTCTGTTTTAGACACTCTGTTTCTCGCCCTCTGTTTCGCGCCCTCTGTTTCAGAACCTCTGTTTCGCGCCCTCTGTTTCAGACCCTCTGTTTCAGACCCTCTGTTTCGCGCCCTCTGTTCCGCGCCCTCTGTTTCAGACCCTCTGTTTCAGCCGCTCTGTTTCAGACCCTTTGTTTCGCGCCCTCTGTTTCAGCCCCTCTGTTTCAGCCCCTCTGTTTCGCGCCCTCTGTTTCTTGCCCTCTGTTTCAGACCCTCTGTGTCTCGCCCTCTGTTTCAGACCCTCTGTTTCAGACCCTCCGTTTCAGCCCCTCTGTTTCTCGCCCTCTGTTTCAGCCCCTCTGTTTCAGACCCTCTGTTTCAGACCCTCTGTTTCGCGCCCTCTGTTTCAGCCCCTCTGTTTCGCGCCCTCGGTTTCGCACCCTCTGTTTCAGACCCTCTGTTTCAGACCCTCTATTTCTCGCCCTCTGTTTCAGACCCTCTGTTTCAGACCCTCCATTTCAGCACCTCTGTTTCGCACCCTCTGTTTCAGACCCTCTGTTTCAGACCCTCTGTTTCTCGCCCGCTGTTTCGCGCCCTCTGTTTCGTGCCCTCTGTTTCAGACAATCTGTTCCAGACCCTCTGATTCATCCACTCTGTTTCGCGCCCTCTGTTTCAGCCCCTCTGTTTCAGCCCCTCTGTTTCAGACCCTCTGTTTCAAACCCTCTGTTTCAGACCCTCTGTTTCTCACCCTCTGTTTCAGCCCCTCTGTTTCTCGCCCTCTGTTTCTCGCGCTCTGTTTCGCGCCCTCTGTTTCGCGGCCTCTGTTTCAGACCCTCTGTTTGTCGCCCTCTGTTTCAGACCCTCTGTTTCGCGCCCTCGGTTTCGCGCCCTCGGTTTCAGACCCTCTGTTTTAGACCCTCTGTTTCTCGCCCTCTGTTTCGCGCCCTCTGTTTCAGACCCTCTGTTTCGCGCCCTCCGTTTCAGACCCTCTGTTTCAGACCCTCTGTTTCAGACCCTCTGTTTCGCGCCCTCTGTTCCGCGCCCTCTGTTTCAGACCCTCTGTTTCAGCCGCTCTGTTTCAGACCCTCTGTTTCAGACCCTCTGTTTCGCGCCCTCTGTTTCAGCCCCTCTGTTTCAGCCCCTCTGTTTCTCGCCCTCTGTTTCGCGCCCTCTGTTTCAGACCCTCTGTTTCTCGCCCTCTGTTTCAGACCCTCTGTTTCAGACCCTCCGTTTCAGCCCCTCTGTTTCGCGCCCTCTGTTTCGCTCCCTCTGTTTCAGACCCTCTGTTTCAGACCCTCTGTTTCAGGCCCTCTGTTTCTGGCCCTCTGTTTCAGCCCCTCTGTTTCAGACCCTCTGTTTCAGACCCTCTGTTTCGCGCCCTCTGTTTCAGACCCTCTGTTTCAGCCCCTCTGTTTCTCGCCCTCTGTTTCTCGCGCTCTGTTTCGCGCCCTCTGTTTCGCGCCCTCTGTTTCAGACCCTATGTTTCGCACCCTCTGTTTCAGCCCCTCTGTTTCAGCCCCTCTGTTTCAGACCCTCTGTTTCAGAAACTCTGTTTCGCGCCCTCTGTTTCAGCCCCTCTGTTTCGCGCCCTCTGTTTCGCACCCTCTGTTCCGCGCACTCTGTTTCAGACCCTCTGTTTCAGACCCTCTGTTTCTCGCCCTCTGTTTCAGCCCCTCTGTTTCAGACCCTCTGTTTCGCACCCACTGTTTCAGCCCCTCTGTTTCGCGCCCTCGGTCTCGCACCCTCTGTTTCAGACCCTCTGTTTCAGACCCTCTATTTCTCGCCCTCTGTTTCAGACCCTCTGTTTCAGACCCTCCGTTTCAGCACCTCTGTTTCGCACCCTCTGTTTCAGACCCTCTGTTTCAGACCCTCTGTTTCTCGCCCGCTGTTTCGCGCCCTCTGTTTCGCGCCCTCTGTTTCAGCCGCTCTGTTTCATCCACTCTGTTTCGCGCCCTCTGTTTCAGCCCCTCTGTTTCAGCCCCTCTGTTTCAGACCCTCTGTTTCAAACCCTCTGTTTCAGACCCTCTGTTTCTCGCCCTCTGTTTCAGCCCCTCTGTTTCTCGCCCTCTGTTTCTCGAGCTCTGTTTCGCGCCCTCTGTTTCGCGCCCTCTGTTTCAGACCCTCTGTTTGTCGCCCTCTGTTTCGCGCCCTCTGTTTCAGACCCTCTGTTTCGCGCCCTCGGTTTCAGACCCTCTGTTTTCGACACTCTGTTTCTCGCCCTCTGTTTCGCGCCCTCTGTTTCAGACCCTCTGTTTCGCGCCCTCTGTTTCAGACCCTCTGTTTCGCGCCCTCTGTTTCAGACCCTCTGTTTAAGACCCTCTGTTTCTCGCCCTCTGTTTCGCGCCCTCTGTTCCGCGCCCTCTGTTTCAGACCCTCTGTTTCAGACCCTCTGTTTCTCGCCGTCTGTTTCGGCCCCTCTGTTTCTCGCCCTCTGTTTCGGCCCCTCTGTTTCTCGCCCTCAGTTTCAGACCCTCTGTTTCGCGCCCTCGGTTTCGCGCCCTCGGTTTCAGACCCTCTGTTTTAGACACTCTGTTTCTCGCCCTCTGTTTCGCGCCCTCTGTTTCAGAACCTCTGTTTCGCGCCCTCTGTTTCAGACCCTCTGTTTCAGACCCTCTGTTTCAGACCCTCTGTTTCGCGCCCTCTGTTCCGCGCCCTCTGTTTCAGACCCTCTGTTTCAGCCGCTCTGTTTCAGACCCTTTGTTTCGCGCCCTCTGTTTCAGTTCCTCTGTTTCAGCCCCTCTGTTTCGCGCCCTCTGTTTCAGCCCCTCTGTTTCAGACCCTCTGTTTCGCGCCCTCTGTTTCAGCCCCTCTGTTTCGCGCCCTCGGTTTCGCACCCTCTGTTTCAGACCCTCTGTTTCAGACCCTCTGTTTCTCGCCCTCTGTTTCAGACCCTCTGTTTCAGACCCTCCGTTTCAGCACCTCTGTTTCGCACCCTCTGTTTCAGACCCTCTGTTTCAGACCCTCTGTTTCTCGCCCGCTGTTTCGCGCCCTCTGTTTCGCGCCCTCTGTTTCAGACAATCTGTTTCAGACCCTCTGTTTCATCCACTCTGTTTCGCGCCCTCTGTTTCAGCCCCTCTGTTTCAGCCCCTCTGTTTCAGACCCTCTGTTCCAAACACTCTGTTTCAGACCCTCTGTTTCTCGCCCTCTGTTTCAGCCCCTCTGTTTCTCGCCCTCTGTTTCTCGCGCTCTGTTTCGCGCCCTCTATTTCGCGCCCTCTGTTTCAGACCCTCTGTTTGTCGCCCTCTGTTTCAGCCCCTCTGTTTCAGACCCTCTGTTTCAGACCCTCTGTTTCAGACCCTCTGTTTGGTGCCCTCTGTTTCGCGGCCTCTGTTTCAGACCCTCTGTTTTAGACCCTCTGTTTCTCGCCCTCTTTTTCGCGCCCTCTGTTTCAGACCCTCTGTTTCGCGCCCTCTGTTTCAGACCCTCTGTTTCAGACCCTCTGTTTCAGACCCTCTGTTTCTCGCCCTCTGTTCCGCGCCCTCTGTTTCAGACCCTCTGTTTCAGACCCTCTGTTTCTCGCCGTCTGTTTCGGCCCCTCTGTTTCTCGCCCTCTGTTTCAGCCCCTCTGTTTCAGACCCTCTGTTTCAGACCCTCTGTTTCGCGCCCTCTGTTTCAGCCCCTCTGTTTCGCGCCCTCGGTTTCGCACCCTCGGTTTCGCGCCCTCTGTTTCAGACCCTCTGTTTCTCGCCCTCTGTTTCAGACCCTCTGTTTCAGGCCCTCTGTTTCTGGCCCTCTGTTTCAGATCCTCTGTTTCGCGCCCTCTGTTTCAGACCCTCTGTTTCTCGCCCTCTGTTTCAGACCCTCTGTTTCAGCCCCTCTGTTTCTCGCCCTCTGTTTCTCGCGCTCTGTTTCGCGCCCTCTGTTTCGCGCCCTCTGTTTCAGACCCTATGTTTCGCATCCTCTGTTTCAGCCGCTCTGTTTCAGCCCCTCTGTTTCAGACCCTCTGTTTCAGACCCTCTGTTTCGCGCCCTCTGTTTCAGCCCCTCTGTTTCGCGCCCTCTGTTCCGCGCACTCTGTTTCAGACCATCTGTTTCAGACCCTCTGTTTCTCGCCCTCTGTTTCAGCCCCTCTGTTTCGCACCCACTGTTTCAGCCCCTCTGTTTCGCGCCCTCGGTCTCGCACCCTCTGTTTCAGACCCTCTGTTTCAGACCCTCTATTTCTCGCCCTCTGTTTCAGACCCTCTGTTTCAGACCCTCCGGTTCAGCACCTCTGTTTCGCACCCTCTGTTTCAGACCCTCTTTTTCAGACCCTCTGTTTCTCGCCTGCTGTTTCGCGCCCTCTGTTTCGTGCCCTCTGTTTCAGACAATCTGTTTCAGACCCTCTGATTCATCCAATCTGTTTCGCGCCCTCTGTTTCAGCCCCTCTGTTTCAGCCCCTCTGTTTCAGACCCTCTGTTTCAAACCCTCTGTTTCAGACCCTCTGTTTCTCGCCCTCTGTTTCAGCCCCTCTGTTTCTCGCCCTCTGTTTCTCGCGCTCTGTTTCGCGCCCTCTGTTTCGCGCCCTCTGTTTCAGACCCTCTGTTTGTCGCCCTCTGTTTCGCGCCCTCTGTTTCAGACCCTCTGTTTCGCGCCCTCGGTTTCAGACCCTCTGTTTTCGACACTCTGTGTCTCGCCCTCTGTTTCGCGACCTCTGTTTCAGACCCTCTGTTTCGCGCCCTCTGTTTCAGACCCTCTGTTTCGCGCCCTCTGTTTCAGACCCTCTGTTTCAGACCCTCTGTTTCTCGCCCTCTGTTTCGCGCCCTCTGTTCCGCGCCCTCTGTTTCAGACCCTCTGTTTCAGACCCTCTGTTTCTCGCCGTCTGTTTCGGCCCTTCTGTTTCTCGCTCTCTGTTTCGGCCCCTCTGTTTCTCGCCCTCAGTTTCAGACCCTCTGTTTCGCGCCCTCGGTTTCGCGCCCTCGGTTTCAGACCCTCTGTTTTAGACACTCTGTTTCTCGCCCTCTGTTTCGCGCCCTCTGTTTCAGAACCTCTGTTTCGCGCCCTCTGTTTCAGACCCTCTGTTTCAGACCCTCTGTTTCAGACCCTCTGTTTCGCGCCCTCTGTTCCGCGCCCTCTGTTTCAGACCCTCTGTTTCAGCCACTCTGTTTCAGACCCTTTGTTTCGCGCCCTCTGTTTCAGCCCCTCTGTTTCAGCCCCTCTGTTTCGCGCCCTCTGTTTCTTGCCCTCTGTTTCAGACCCTCTGTGTCTCGCCCTCTGTTTCAGACCCTCTGTTTCAGACCCTCCGTTTCAGCCCCTCTGTTTCTCGCCCTCTGTTTCAGCCCCTCTGTTTCAGACCCTATGTTTCAGACCCTCTGTTTCGCGCCCTCTGTTTCAGCCCCTCTGTTTCGCGCCCTCGGTTTCGCACCCTCTGTTTCAGACCCTCTGTTTCAGACCCTCTATTTCTCGCCCTCTGTTTCAGACCCTCTGTTTCAGACCCTCCATTTCAGCACCTCTGTTTCGCACCCTCTGTTTCAGGCCCTCTTTTTCAGACCCTCTGTTTCTCGCCTGCTGTTTCGCGCCCTCTGTTTCGTGCCCTCTGTTTCAGACAATCTGTTCCAGACCCTCTGATTCATCCACTCTGTTTCGCGCCCTCTGTTTCAGCCCCTCTGTTTCAGCCCCTCTGTTTCAGACCCTCTGTTTCAAATCCTCTGTTTCAGACCCTCTGTTTCTCACCCTCTGTTTCAGCCCCTCTGTTTCTCGCCCTCTGTTTCTCGCGCTCTGTTTCGCGCCCTCTGTTTCGCGGCCTCTGTTTCAGACCCTCTGTTTGTCGCCCTCTGTTTCAGACCCTCTGTTTCGCGCCCTCGGTTTCGCGCCCTCGGTTTCAGACCCTCTGTTTTAGACCCTCTGTTTCTCGCCCACTGTTTCGCGCCCTCTGTTTCAGACCCTCTATTTCTCGCCCTCTGTTTCAGACCCTCTGTTTCAGACCCTCCGTTTCAGCACCACTGTTTCGCACCCTCTGTTTCAGACCCTCTGTTTCAGACCCTCTGTTTCTCGCCCTCTGTTTCGCGCCCTCTGTTTCGCGCCCTCTGTTTCAGACAATCTGTTTCAGAACCTCTGTTTCAGACCCTCTGTTTCATCCACTCTGTTTCGCGCCCTTTGTTTCACCCCTCTGTTTCAGCCCCTCTGTTTCAGACCCTCTGTTTCAAACCCTCTGTTTCTGCCCCTCTGTTTCTCGCCCTCTGTTTCTCGCGCTCTGTTTCGCGCCCTCTGTTTCGCGCCCTCTGTTTCAGACCCTCTGTTTGTCGCCCTCTGTTTCGCGCCCTCTGTTTCAGACCCTCTGTTTCGCGCCCTTTGTTTCAGCCCCTCTGTTTCAGACCCTCTGTTTCAGACCCTCTGTTTCAGACCCTCTGTTTCTCGCCCTCTGTTTCGCGCCCTCTGTTTCAGACCCTCTGTTTCGCGCCCTCTGTTTCAGACCCTCTGTTTCAGACCCTCTGTTTCGCGCCCTCTGTTTCTCGCCCTCTGTTTCGCGCCCTCTGTTCCGCGCCCTCTGTTTCAGACCCTCTGTTTCAGACCCTCTGTTTCTCGCCCTCTGTTTCGGCCCTTCTGTTTCTCGCCCTCTGTTTCGGCCCCTCTGTTTCTCGCCCTCAGTTTCAGACCCTCTGTTTCGCGCCCTCGGTTTCGCGCCCTCGGTTTCAGACCCTCTGTTTTAGACCCTCTGTTTCTCGCCCTCTGTTTCGCGCCCTCTGTTTCAGACCCTCTGTTTCGCGCCCTCTGTTTCAGACCCTCTGTTTCAGACCCTCTGTTTCAGACCCTCTGTTTCGCGCCCTCTGTTCCGCGCCCTCTGTTTCAGACCCTCTGTTTCAGCCCCTCTGTTTCAGACCCTCTGTTTCAGACCCTCTGTTTCGCGCCCTCTGTTTCAGCCCCTCTGTTTCAGCCCCTCTGTTTCTCGCCCTCTGTTTCGCGCCCTCTGTTTCAGACCCTCTGTTTCTTGCCCTCTGTTTCAGACCCTCTGTTTCAGACCCTCCGTTTCAGCCCCTCTGTTTCGCGCCCTCTGTTTCGCTCCCTCTGTTTCAGACCCTCTGTTTCAGACCCTCTGTTTCAGGCCCTCTGTTTCTGGCCCTCTGTTTCAGACCCTCTGTTTCAGACCCTCTGTTTCAGACCCTCTGTTTCGCGCCCTCTGTTTCAGACCCTCTGTTTCAGCCCCTCTGTTTCTCGCCCTCTGTTTCTCGCGCTCTGTTTCGCGCCCTCTGTTTCGCGCCCTCTGTTTCAGACCCTATGTTTCGCGCCCTCTGTTTCAGCCCCTCTGTTTCAGCCCCTCTGTTTCAGACCCTCTGTTTCAGACCCTCTGTTTCGCGCCCTCTGTTTCAGCCCTTCTGTTTCGCGCCCTCTGTTTCGCGCCCTCTGTTCCGCGCCCACTGTTTCACACCCTCTGTTTCAGACCCTCTGTTTCTGGCCCTCTGTTTCAGCCCCTCTGTTTCAGACCCTCTGTTTCAGACCCTCTGTTTCGCGCCCTCTGTTTCAGCCCCTCTGTTTCGCGCCCTCGGTTCCGCACCCTCTGTTTCAGACCCTCTGTTTCAGACCCTCTATTTCTCGCCCTCTGTTTCAGACCCTCTGTTTCAGACCCTCCGTTTCAGCACCTCTGTTTCGCACCCTCTGTTTCAGACCCTCTGTTTCAGACCCTCTGTTTCTCGCCCTCTGTTTCGCGCCCTCTGTTTCGCGCCCTCTGTTTCAGACAATCTGTTTCAGACCCTCTGTTTCATCCACTCTGTTTCGCGCCCTCTGTTTCAGCCCCTCTGTTTCAGCCCCTCTGTTTCAGACCCTCTGTTTCAAACCCTCTGTTTCAGACCCTCTGTTTCTCGCCCTCTGTTTCAGGCCCTCTGTTTCTGGCCCTCTGTTTCTGGCCCTCTGTTTCAGCCCCTCTGTTTCAGCCCCTCTGTTTCGCGCCCTCTGTTTCTTGCCCTCTGTTTCAGACCCTCTGTTTCTCGCCCTCTGTTTCAGACCCTCTGTTTCAGACCCTCCGTTTCAGCCCCTCTGTTTCGCGCCCTCTGTTTCGCTCACTCTGTTTCAGACCCTCTGTTTCAGACCCTCTGTTTCTGGCCCTCTGTTTCAGCCCCTCTGTTTCAGACCCTCTGTTTCAGACCCTCTGTTTCGCTCCCTCTGTTTCAGACCCTCTGTTTCAGACCCTCTGTTTCGCGCCCTCGGTTTCGCGCCCTCGGTTTCAGACCCTCTGTTTTAGACCCTCTGTTTCTCACAACTGTTTCGCGCCCTCTGTTTCAGACCCTCTGTTTCGCGCCCTCTGTTTCAGACCCTCTGTTTCAGCACCTCTGTTTCGCGCCCTCTGTTCCGCGCCCTCTGTTTCAGACCCTCTGTTTCTCGCCCTCTGTTTCAGCCCCTCTGTTTCAGCCGCTCTGTTTCAGACCCTCTGTTTCAGACACTCTGTTTCGCGCCCTCTGTTTCAGCCCCTCTGTTTCGCGCCCTCCGTTTCTCGCCCTCTGTTTCGCGCACTCTGTTTCAGACCCTCTGTTTCTCGCCCTCTGTTTCAGACCGTCTGTTTCAGACCCTCCGTTTCAGCCCCTCTGTTTCGCGCCCTCTGTTTCGCTCCCTCTGTTTCAGACCCTCTTTTTCAGACCCTCTGTTTCTGGCCCTCTGTTTCAGCCCCTCTGTTTCAGACCCTCTGTTTCAGACCCTCTGTTTCGCGCCCTCTGTTTCAGACCCTCTGTTTCAGCCCCTCTGTTTCTCGCCCTCTGTTTCGCGCCCTCTGTTTCAGACCCTATGTTTCGCGCCCTCTGTTTCAGCCCCTCTGTTTCAGACCCTCTGTTTCAGACCCTCTGTTTCAGACCCTCTGTTTCGCGCCCTCTGTTTCAGCCCATCTGTTTCAGACCCTATGTTTCGCGCCCTCTGTTTCAGCCCCTCTGTTTCAGACCCTCTGTTTCTCGCCCTCTGTTTCAGCCCCTCTGTTTCAGACCCTCTGTTTCAGCCCCTCTGTTTCAGACCCTCTGTTTCAGACCCTCTGTTTCGCGCCCTCTGTTTCAGCCCCTCTGTTTCGCGCCCTCGGTTTCGCACCCTCTGTTTCAGACCCTCTGTTTCAGACCCGCTATTTCTCGCCCTCTGTTTCAGACCCTCTGTTTCAGACCCTCCGTTTCAGCACCACTGTTTCGCACCCTCTGTTTCAGACCCTCTGTTTCAGACCCTCTGTTTCTCGCCCTCTGTTTCGCGCCCTCTGTTTCAGACAATCTGTTTCAGAACCTCTGTTTCAGACCCTCTGTTTCATCCACTCTGTTTCGCGCCCTCTGTTTCACCCCTCTGTTTCAGCCCCTCTGTTTCAGCCCCTCTGTTTCAAACCCTCTGTCTCAGACCCTTTGTTTCTCGCCCTCTGTTTCAGCCCCTCTGTTTCTCGCCCTCTGTTTCTCGCGCTCTGTTTCGCGCCCTCTGTTTCGCGCCCTCTGTTTCAGACCCTCTGTTTGTCGCCCTCTGTTTCGCGCCCTCTGTTTCAGACCCTCTGTTTCACGCCCTTTGTTTCAGCCCCTCTGTTTCAGACCCTCTGTTTCAGACCCTCTATTTGAGACCCTCTGTTTCTCGCCCTCTGTTTCGCGCCCTCTGTTTCAGACCCTCTGTTTCGCGCCCTCTGTTTCAGACCCTCTGTTTCAGACCCTCTGTTTCAGACCCTCTGTTTCTCGCCCTCTGTTTCGCGGCCTCTGTTCCGCGCCCTCTGTTTCAGACCCTCTGTTTCAGACCCTCTGTTTCTCGCCCTCTGTTTCGGCCCTTCTGTTTCTCGCCCTCTGTTTCGGCCCCTCTGTTTCTCGCCCTCAGTTTCAGACCCTCTGTTTCGCGCCCTCGGTTTCGCGCCCTCGGTTTCAGACCCTCTGTTTTAGACCCTCTGTTTCTCGCCCTCTGTCTCGCGCCCTCTGTTTCAGACCCTCTGTTTCGCGCCCTCTGTTTCAGACCCTCTGTTTCAGACCCTCTGTTTCAGACCCTCTGTTTCGCGCCCTCTGTTCCGCGCCCTCTGTTTCAGACCCTCTGTTTCAGCCGCTCTGTTTCAGACCCTCTGTTTCAGACCCTCTGTTTCGCGCCCTCTGTTTCAGCCCCTCTGTTTCAGCCCCTCTGTTTCGCGCCCTCTGTTTCGCGCCCTCTGTTTCAGACCCTCTGTTTCTCGCCCTCTACTTCAGACCCTCTGTTTCAGACCCTCCGTTTCAGCCCCTCTGTTTCGCGCCCTCTGTTTCGCTCCCTCTGTTTCAGACCCTCTGTTTCAGACCCTCTGTTTCAGGCCCTCTGTTTCTGGCCCTCTGTTTCAGACCCTCTGTTTCAGACCCTCTGTTTCAGACCCTCTGTTTCGCGCCCTCTGTTTCAGACCCTCTGTTTCAGCCCCTCTGTTTCTCGCCCTCTGTTTCAGACCGTCTGTTTCAGACCCTCCGTTTCAGCCCCTCTGTTTCGCGCCCTCTGTTTCGCTCCCTCTGTTTCAGACCCTCTTTTTCAGACCCTCTGTTTCTGGCCCTCTGTTTCAGCCCCTCTGTTTCAGACCCTCTGTTTCAGACCCTCTGTTTCGCGCCCTCTGTTTCAGACCCTCTGTTTCAGCCCCTCTGTTTCTCGCCCTCTGTTTCGCGCCCTCTGTTTCAGACCCTATGTTTCGCGCCCTCTGTTTCAGCCCCTCTGTTTCAGACCCTCTGTTTCAGACCCTCTGTTTCAGACCCTCTGTTTCGCGCCCTCTGTTTCAGCCCATCTGTTTCAGACCCTATGTTTCGCGCCCTCTGTTTCAGCCCCTCTGTTTCAGACCCTCTGTTTCTCGCCCTCTGTTTCAGCCCCTCTGTTTCAGACCCTCTGTTTCAGCCCCTCTGTTTCAGACCCTCTGTTTCAGACCCTCTGTTTCGCGCCCTCTGTTTCAGCCCCTCTGTTTCGCGCCCTCGGTTTCGCACCCTCTGTTTCAGACCCTCTGTTTCAGACCCGCTATTTCTCGCCCTCTGTTTCAGACCCTCTGTTTCAGACCCTCCGTTTCAGCACCACTGTTTCGCACCCTCTGTTTCAGACCCTCTGTTTCAGACCCTCTGTTTCTCGCCCTCTGTTTCGCGCCCTCTGTTTCAGACAATCTGTTTCAGAACCTCTGTTTCAGACCCTCTGTTTCATCCACTCTGTTTCGCGCCCTCTGTTTCACCCCTCTGTTTCAGCCCCTCTGTTTCAGCCCCTCTGTTTCAAACCCTCTGTCTCAGACCCTTTGTTTCTCGCCCTCTGTTTCAGCCCCTCTGTTTCTCGCCCTCTGTTTCTCGCGCTCTGTTTCGCGCCCTCTGTTTCGCGCCCTCTGTTTCAGACCCTCTGTTTGTCGCCCTCTGTTTCGCGCCCTCTGTTTCAGACCCTCTGTTTCACGCCCTTTGTTTCAGCCCCTCTGTTTCAGACCCTCTGTTTCAGACCCTCTATTTGAGACCCTCTGTTTCTCGCCCTCTGTTTCGCGCCCTCTGTTTCAGACCCTCTGTTTCGCGCCCTCTGTTTCAGACCCTCTGTTTCAGACCCTCTGTTTCAGACCCTCTGTTTCTCGCCCTCTGTTTCGCGGCCTCTGTTCCGCGCCCTCTGTTTCAGACCCTCTGTTTCAGACCCTCTGTTTCTCGCCCTCTGTTTCGGCCCTTCTGTTTCTCGCCCTCTGTTTCGGCCCCTCTGTTTCTCGCCCTCAGTTTCAGACCCTCTGTTTCGCGCCCTCGGTTTCGCGCCCTCGGTTTCAGACCCTCTGTTTTAGACCCTCTGTTTCTCGCCCTCTGTCTCGCGCCCTCTGTTTCAGACCCTCTGTTTCGCGCCCTCTGTTTCAGACCCTCTGTTTCAGACCCTCTGTTTCAGACCCTCTGTTTCGCGCCCTCTGTTCCGCGCCCTCTGTTTCAGACCCTCTGTTTCAGCCGCTCTGTTTCAGACCCTCTGTTTCAGACCCTCTGTTTCGCGCCCTCTGTTTCAGCCCCTCTGTTTCAGCCCCTCTGTTTCGCGCCCTCTGTTTCGCGCCCTCTGTTTCAGACCCTCTGTTTCTCGCCCTCTACTTCAGACCCTCTGTTTCAGACCCTCCGTTTCAGCCCCTCTGTTTCGCGCCCTCTGTTTCGCTCCCTCTGTTTCAGACCCTCTGTTTCAGACCCTCTGTTTCAGGCCCTCTGTTTCTGGCCCTCTGTTTCAGACCCTCTGTTTCAGACCCTCTGTTTCAGACCCTCTGTTTCGCGCCCTCTGTTTCAGACCCTCTGTTTCAGCCCCTCTGTTTCTCGCCCTCTGTTTCTCGTGCTCTGTTTCGCGCCCTCTGTTTCGCGCCCTCTGTTTCAGACCCTATGTTTCGCGCCCTCGGTTTCAGACCCTCTGTTTTAGACACTCTGTTTCTCGCCCTCTGTTTCGCGCCCTCTGTTTCAGAACCTCTGTTTCGCGCCCTCTGTTTCAGACCCTCTGTTTCAGACCCTCTGTTTCGCGCCCTCTGTTCCGCGCCCTCTGTTTCAGACCCTCTGTTTCAGCCGCTCTGTTTCAGACCCTTTGTTTCGCGCCCTCTGTTTCAGCCCCTCTGTTTCAGCCCCTCTGTTTCGCGCCCTCTGTTTCTTGCCCTCTGTTTCAGACCCTCTGTGTCTCGCCCTCTGTTTCAGACCCTCTGTTTCAGACCCTCCGTTTCAGCCCCTCTGTTTCTCGCCCTCTGTTTCAGCCCCTCTGTTTCAGACCCTCTGTTTCAGACCCTCTGTTTCGCGCCCTCTGTTTCAGCCCCTCTGTTTCGTGCCCTCGGTTTCGCACCCTCTGTTTCAGACCCTCTGTTTCAGACCCTCTATTTCTCGCCCTCTGTTTCAGACCCACTGTTTCAGACCCTCCATTTCAGCACCTCTGTTTCGCACCCTCTGTTTCAGACCCTCTGTTTCAGACCCTCTGTTTCTCGCCCGCTGTTTCGCGCCCTCTGTTTCGTGCCCTCTGTTTCAGACAATCTGTTCCAGACCCTCTGATTCATCCACTCTGTTTCGCGCCCTCTGTTTCAGCCCCTCTGTTTCAGCCCCTCTGTTTCAGACCCTCTGTTTCAAACCCTCTGTTTCAGACCCTCTGTTTCTCACCCTCTGTTTCAGCCCCTCTGTTTCTCGCCCTCTGTTTCTTGCGCTCTGTTTCGCGCCCTCTGTTTCGCGGCCTCTGTTTCAGACCCTCTGTTTGTCGCCCTCTGTTTCAGACCCTCTGTTTCGCGCCCTCGGTTTCGCGCCCTCGGTTTCAGACCCTCTGTTTTAGACCCTCTGTTTCTCGCCCACTGTTTCGCGCCCTCTGTTTCAGACCCTCTATTTCTCGCCCTCTGTTTCAGACCCTCTGTTTTAGACCCTCTGTTTCTCGCCCTCTGTTTCGCGCCCTCTGTTTCGCGCCCTCTGTTTCAGACAATCTGTTTCAGAACCTCTGTTTCAGACATCTGTTTCATCCACTCTGTTTCGCGCCCTCTGTTTCACCCCTCTGTTTCAGCCCCTCTGTTTCAGACCCTCTGTTTCAAACCCTCTGTTTCAGACCCTTTGTTTCTCGCCCTCTGTTTCAGCCCCTCTGTTTCTCGCCCTCTGTTTCTCGCGCTCTGTTTCGCGCCCTCTGTTTCGCGCCCTCTGTTTCAGACCCTCTGTTTGTCGCCCTCTGTTTCAGAACCTCTGTTTCGCGCCCTTTGTTTCAGCCCCTCTGTTTCAGACCCTCTGTTTCAGACCCTCTGTTTCAGACCCTCTGTTTCTCGCCCTCTGTTTCGCGCCCTCTGTTTCAGACCCTCTGTTTCGCGCCCTCTGTTTCAGACCCTCTGTTTCAGACCCTCTGTTTCAGACCCTCTGTTTCTCGCCCTCTGTTTCGCGCCCTCTGTTCCGCGCCCTCTGTTTCAGACCCTCTGTTTCAGACCCTCTGTTTCTCGCCCTCTGTTTCGGCCCTTCTGTTTCTCGCCCTCTGTTTCGGCCCCTCTGTTTCTCGCCCTCAGTTTCAGACCCTCTGTTTCGCGCCCTCGGTTTCGCGCCCTCGGTTTCAGACCCTCTGTTTTAGACCCTCTGTTTCTCGCCCTCTGTTTCGCGCCCTCTGTTTCAGACCCTCTGTTTCGCGCCCTCTGTTTCAGACCCTCTGTTTCAGACCCTCTGTTTCAGACCCTCTGTTTCAGACCCTCTGTTTCAGCCGCTCTGTTTCAGACCCTCTGTTTCAGACCGTCTGTTTCACGCCCTCTGTTTCAGCCCCTCTGTTTCAGCCCCTCTGTTTCGCGCCCTCTGTTTCGCGCCCTCTGTTTCAGACCCTCTGTTTCTCGCCCTCTGTTTCAGACCCTCTGTTTCAGACCCTCCGTTTCAGCCCCTCTGTTTCGCGCCCTCTGTTTCGCTCCCTCTGTTTCAGACCCTCTGTTTCAGACCCTCTGTTTCAGGCCCTCTGTTTCTGGCCCTCTGTTTCAGACCCTCTGTTTCAGACCCTCTGTTTCAGACCCTCTATTTCTCGCCCTCTGTTTCAGACCCTCTGTTTCAGACCCTCCGTTTCAGCACCTCTGTTTCGCACCCTCTGTTTCAGACCCTCTGTTTCAGACCCTCTGTTTCTCGCCCTCCGTTTCGCGCCCTCTGTTTCGCGCCCTCTGTTTCAGACAATCTGTTTCAGACCCTCTGTTTCATCCACTCTGTTTCGCGCCCTCTGTTTCAGCCCCTCTGTTTCAGCCCCTCTGTTACAGATCCTCTGTTTCAAACACTCTGTTTCAGACCCTCTGTTTCTCGCCCTCTGTTTCAGGCCCTCTGTTTCAGCCCCTCTGTTTCAGCCCCTCTGTTTCGCGCCCTCTGTTTCTTGCCCTCTGTTTCAGACCCTCTGTTTCTCGCCCTCTGTTTCAGACCCTCTGTTTCAGACCCTCCGTTTCAGCCCCTCTGTTTCGCGCCCTCTGTTTCGCTCACTCTGTTTCAGACCCTCTGTTTCAGACCCTCTGTTTCTGGCCCTCTGTTTCAGCCCCTCTGTTTCAGACCCTCTGTTTCAGACCCTCTGTTTCGCTCCCTCTGTTTCAGACCCTCTGTTTCAGACCCTCTGTTTCGCGCCCTCGGTTTCGCGCCCTCGGGTTCAGACCCTCTGTTTTAGACCCTCTGTTTCTCACAACTGTTTCGCGCCCTCTGTTTCAGACCCTCTGTTTCGCGCCCTCTGTTTCAGACCCTCTGTTTCAGACCCTCTGTTTCAGCACCTCTGTTTCGCGCCCTCTGTTCCGCGCCCTCTGTTTCAGACCCTCTGTTTCTCGCCCTCTGTTTCAGACGCTCTGTTTCAGACCCTCTGTTTCGCGCCCTCTGTATCAGCCCCTCTGTTTCGCGCCCTCCGTTTCTCGCCCTCTGTTTCGCGCACTCTGTTTCAGACCTTCTGTTTCAGACCCTCTGTTTCTCGCCCTCTGTTTCAGACAATCTGTTTCAGAACCTCTGTTTCAGACCCTCTGTTTCATCCACTCTGTTTCGCGCCCTCTGTTTCACCCCTCTGTTTCAGCCCCTCTGTTTCTGACCCTCTGTTTCAAACCCTCTGTTTCAGACCCTTTGTTTCTCGCCCTCTGTTTCAGCCCCTCTGTTTCTCACCCTCTGTTTCTCGCGCTCTGTTTCGCGCCCTCTGTTTCGCGCCCTCTGTTTCAGACCCTCTGTTTGTCGCCCTCTGTTTCGCGCCCTCTGTTTCAGACCCTCTGTTTCGCGCCCTCTGTTTCGCGCCCTCGGTTTCAGACCCTCTGTTTTAGACCCTCTGTTTCTCGCCCTCTGTTTCGCGCCCTCTGTTTCAGACCCTCTGTTTCGCGCCCTCTGTTTCGCGCCCTCTGTTTCAGACAATCTGTTTCAGACCCTCTGTTTCATCCACTCTGTTTCGCGCCCTCTGTTTCAGCCCCTCTGTTTCAGCCCCTCTGTTACAGACCCTCTGTTTCAAACACTCTGTTTCAGACCCTCTGTTTCTCGCCCTCTGTTTCAGGCCCTCTGTTTCTGGCCCTCTGTTTCAGCCCCTCTGTTTCAGCCCCTCTGTTTCGCGCCCTCTGTTTCTTGCCCTCTGTTTCAGACCCTCTGTTTCTCGCCCTCTGTTTCAGACCCTCTGTTTCAGACCCTCCGTTTCAGCCCCTCTGTTTCGCGCCCTCTGTTTCGCTCACTCTGTTTCAGACCCTCTGTTTCAGACCCTCTGTTTCTGGCCCTCTGTTTCAGCCCCTCTGTTTCAGACCCTCGGTTTCAGACCCTCTGTTTCGCTCCCTCTGTTTCAGACCCTCTGTTTCAGACCCTCTGTTTCGCGCCCTCGGTTTCGCGCCCTCGGTTTCAGACCCTCTGTTTTAGACCCTCTGTTTCTCACAACTGTTTCGCGCCCTCTGTTTCAGACCCTCTGTTTCGCGCCCTCTGTTTCAGACCCTCTGTTTCAGACCCTCTGTTTCAGACCCTCTGTTTCAGCACCTCTGTTTCGCGCCCTCTGTTCCGCGCCCTCTGTTTCAGACCCTCTGTTTCTCGCCCTCTGTTTCAGCCCCTCTGTTTCAGACGCTCTGTTTCAGACCCTCTGTTTCAGACACTCTGTTTCGCGCCCTCTGTTTCAGCCCCTCTGTTTCGCGCCCTCCGTTTCTCGCCCTCTGTTTCGCGCACTCTGTTTCAGACCCTCTGTTTCTCGCCCTCTGTTTCAGACCGTCTGTTTCAGACCCTCCGTTTCAGCCCCTCTGTTTCGCGCCCTCTGTTTCGCTCCCTCTGTTTCAGACCCTCTGTTTCAGACCCTCTGTTTCTGGCCCTCTGTTTCAGCCCCTCTGTTTCAGACCCTCTGTTTCGCGCCCTCTGTTTCAGACCCTCTGGTTCAGCCCCTCTGTTTCTCGCCCTCTGTTTCGCGCCCTCTGTTTCAGACCCTATGTTTCGCGCCCTCTGTTTCAGCCCCTCTGTTTCAGCCCCTCTGTTTCAGACCCTCTGTTTCAGACCCTCTGTTTCAGACCCTCTGTTTCGCGCCCTCTGTTTCAGCCCATCTGTTTCAGACCCTATGTTTCGCGCCCTCTGTTTCAGACCCTCTGTTTCTCGCCCTCTGTTTCTCGCCCTCTGTTTCAGCCCCTCTGTTTCAGACCCTCTGTTTCAGCCCCTCTGTTTCAGACCCTCTGTTTCAGACCCTCTGTTTCGCGCCCTCTGTTTCAGCCCCTCTGTTTCGCGCCCTCGGTTTCGCACCCTCGGTTTCAGACCCTCTGTTTCAGACCCTCTATTTCTCGCCCTCTGTTTCAGACCCTCTGTTTCAGACCCTCCGTTTCAGCACCACTGTTTCGCACCCTCTGTTTCAGACCCTCTGTTTCAGACCCTCTGTTTCTCGCCCTCTGTTTCGCGCCCTCTGTTTCGCGCCCTCTGTTTCAGACAATCTGTTTCAGAACCTCTGTTTCAGACCCTCTGTTTCATCCACTCTGTTTCGCGCCCTCTGTTTCACCCCTCTGTTTCAGCCCCTCTGTTTCAGACCCTCTGTTTCAAACCCTCTGTTTCAGACCCTTTGTTTCTCGCCCTCTGTTTCAGCCCCTCTGTTTCTCGCCCTCTGTTTCTCGCGCTCTGTTTCGCGCCCTCTGTTTCGCGCCCTCTGTTTCAGACCCTCTGTTTGTCGCCCTCTGTTTCGCGCCCTCTGTTTCAGACCCTCTGTTTCGCGCCCTCTGTTTCGCGCCCTCGGTTTCAGACCCTCTGTTTTAGACCCTCTGTTTCTCGCCCTCTGTTTCGCGCCCTCTGTTTCAGACCCTCTGTTTCGCGCCCTCTGTTTCAGACCCTCTGTTTCAGACCCGCTGTTTCAGACCCTTTGTTTCTCGCCCTCTGTTTCGCGCCCTCTGTTCCGCGCCCTCTGTTTCAGACCCTCTGTTTCAGACCCTCTGTTTCTCGCCCTCTCTTTCGGCCCTTCTGTTTCTCGCCCTCTGTTTCGGCCCCTCTGTTTCTCGCCCTCAGTTTCAGACCCTCTGTTTCGCGCCCTCGGTTTCGCGCCCTCGGTTTCAGACCCTCTGTTTTAGACCCTCTGTTTCTCGCCCTCTGTCTCGCGCCCTCTGTTTCAGACCCTCTGTTTCGCGCCCTCTGTTTCAGACCCTCTGTTTCAGACCCTCTGTTTCAGACCCTCTGTTTCGCGCCCTCTGTTCCGCGCCCTCTGTTTCAGACCCTCTGTTTCAGCCGCTCTGTTTCAGACCCTCTGTTTCAGACCCTCTGTTTCGCGCCCTCTGTTTCAGCCCCTCTGTTTCAGCCCCTCTGTTTCGCGCCCTCTGTTTCGCGCCCTCTGTTTCAGACCCTCTGTTTCTCGCCCTCTACTTCAGACCCTCTGTTTCAGACCCTCCGTTTCAGCCCCTCTGTTTCGCGCCCTCTGTTTCGCTCCCTCTGTTTCAGACCCTCTGTTTCAGACCCTCTGTTTCAGGCCCTCTGTTTCTGGCCCTCTGTTTCAGACCCTCTGTTTCAGACCCTCTGTTTCAGACCCTCTGTTTCGCGCCCTCTGTTTCAGACCCTCTGTTTCAGCCCCTCTGTTTCTCGCCCTCTGTTTCTCGTGCTCTGTTTCGCGCCCTCTGTTTCGCGCCCTCTGTTTCAGACCCTATGTTTCGCGCCCTCGGTTTCAGACCCTCTGTTTTAGACACTCTGTTTCTCGCCCTCTGTTTCGCGCCCTCTGTTTCAGAACCTCTGTTTCGCGCCCTCTGTTTCAGACCCTCTGTTTCAGACCCTCTGTTTCGCGCCCTCTGTTCCGCGCCCTCTGTTTCAGACCCTCTGTTTCAGCCGCTCTGTTTCAGACCCTTTGTTTCGCGCCCTCTGTTTCAGCCCCTCTGTTTCAGCCCCTCTGTTTCGCGCCCTCTGTTTCTTGCCCTCTGTTTCAGACCCTCTGTGTCTCGCCCTCTGTTTCAGACCCTCTGTTTCAGACCCTCCGTTTCAGCCCCTCTGTTTCTCGCCCTCTGTTTCAGCCCCTCTGTTTCAGACCCTCTGTTTCAGACCCTCTGTTTCGCGCCCTCTGTTTCAGCCCCTCTGTTTCGTGCCCTCGGTTTCGCACCCTCTGTTTCAGACCCTCTGTTTCAGACCCTCTATTTCTCGCCCTCTGTTTCAGACCCACTGTTTCAGACCCTCCATTTCAGCACCTCTGTTTCGCACCCTCTGTTTCAGACCCTCTGTTTCAGACCCTCTGTTTCTCGCCCGCTGTTTCGCGCCCTCTGTTTCGTGCCCTCTGTTTCAGACAATCTGTTCCAGACCCTCTGATTCATCCACTCTGTTTCGCGCCCTCTGTTTCAGCCCCTCTGTTTCAGCCCCTCTGTTTCAGACCCTCTGTTTCAAACCCTCTGTTTCAGACCCTCTGTTTCTCACCCTCTGTTTCAGCCCCTCTGTTTCTCGCCCTCTGTTTCTTGCGCTCTGTTTCGCGCCCTCTGTTTCGCGGCCTCTGTTTCAGACCCTCTGTTTGTCGCCCTCTGTTTCAGACCCTCTGTTTCGCGCCCTCGGTTTCGCGCCCTCGGTTTCAGACCCTCTGTTTTAGACCCTCTGTTTCTCGCCCACTGTTTCGCGCCCTCTGTTTCAGACCCTCTATTTCTCGCCCTCTGTTTCAGACCCTCTGTTTTAGACCCTCTGTTTCTCGCCCTCTGTTTCGCGCCCTCTGTTTCGCGCCCTCTGTTTCAGACAATCTGTTTCAGAACCTCTGTTTCAGACATCTGTTTCATCCACTCTGTTTCGCGCCCTCTGTTTCACCCCTCTGTTTCAGCCCCTCTGTTTCAGACCCTCTGTTTCAAACCCTCTGTTTCAGACCCTTTGTTTCTCGCCCTCTGTTTCAGCCCCTCTGTTTCTCGCCCTCTGTTTCTCGCGCTCTGTTTCGCGCCCTCTGTTTCGCGCCCTCTGTTTCAGACCCTCTGTTTGTCGCCCTCTGTTTCAGAACCTCTGTTTCGCGCCCTTTGTTTCAGCCCCTCTGTTTCAGACCCTCTGTTTCAGACCCTCTGTTTCAGACCCTCTGTTTCTCGCCCTCTGTTTCGCGCCCTCTGTTTCAGACCCTCTGTTTCGCGCCCTCTGTTTCAGACCCTCTGTTTCAGACCCTCTGTTTCAGACCCTCTGTTTCTCGCCCTCTGTTTCGCGCCCTCTGTTCCGCGCCCTCTGTTTCAGACCCTCTGTTTCAGACCCTCTGTTTCTCGCCCTCTGTTTCGGCCCTTCTGTTTCTCGCCCTCTGTTTCGGCCCCTCTGTTTCTCGCCCTCAGTTTCAGACCCTCTGTTTCGCGCCCTCGGTTTCGCGCCCTCGGTTTCAGACCCTCTGTTTTAGACCCTCTGTTTCTCGCCCTCTGTTTCGCGCCCTCTGTTTCAGACCCTCTGTTTCGCGCCCTCTGTTTCAGACCCTCTGTTTCAGACCCTCTGTTTCAGACCCTCTGTTTCAGACCCTCTGTTTCAGCCGCTCTGTTTCAGACCCTCTGTTTCAGACCGTCTGTTTCACGCCCTCTGTTTCAGCCCCTCTGTTTCAGCCCCTCTGTTTCGCGCCCTCTGTTTCGCGCCCTCTGTTTCAGACCCTCTGTTTCTCGCCCTCTGTTTCAGACCCTCTGTTTCAGACCCTCCGTTTCAGCCCCTCTGTTTCGCGCCCTCTGTTTCGCTCCCTCTGTTTCAGACCCTCTGTTTCAGACCCTCTGTTTCAGGCCCTCTGTTTCTGGCCCTCTGTTTCAGACCCTCTGTTTCAGACCCTCTGTTTCAGACCCTCTATTTCTCGCCCTCTGTTTCAGACCCTCTGTTTCAGACCCTCCGTTTCAGCACCTCTGTTTCGCACCCTCTGTTTCAGACCCTCTGTTTCAGACCCTCTGTTTCTCGCCCTCCGTTTCGCGCCCTCTGTTTCGCGCCCTCTGTTTCAGACAATCTGTTTCAGACCCTCTGTTTCATCCACTCTGTTTCGCGCCCTCTGTTTCAGCCCCTCTGTTTCAGCCCCTCTGTTACAGATCCTCTGTTTCAAACACTCTGTTTCAGACCCTCTGTTTCTCGCCCTCTGTTTCAGGCCCTCTGTTTCAGCCCCTCTGTTTCAGCCCCTCTGTTTCGCGCCCTCTGTTTCTTGCCCTCTGTTTCAGACCCTCTGTTTCTCGCCCTCTGTTTCAGACCCTCTGTTTCAGACCCTCCGTTTCAGCCCCTCTGTTTCGCGCCCTCTGTTTCGCTCACTCTGTTTCAGACCCTCTGTTTCAGACCCTCTGTTTCTGGCCCTCTGTTTCAGCCCCTCTGTTTCAGACCCTCTGTTTCAGACCCTCTGTTTCGCTCCCTCTGTTTCAGACCCTCTGTTTCAGACCCTCTGTTTCGCGCCCTCGGTTTCGCGCCCTCGGGTTCAGACCCTCTGTTTTAGACCCTCTGTTTCTCACAACTGTTTCGCGCCCTCTGTTTCAGACCCTCTGTTTCGCGCCCTCTGTTTCAGACCCTCTGTTTCAGACCCTCTGTTTCAGCACCTCTGTTTCGCGCCCTCTGTTCCGCGCCCTCTGTTTCAGACCCTCTGTTTCTCGCCCTCTGTTTCAGACGCTCTGTTTCAGACCCTCTGTTTCGCGCCCTCTGTATCAGCCCCTCTGTTTCGCGCCCTCCGTTTCTCGCCCTCTGTTTCGCGCACTCTGTTTCAGACCTTCTGTTTCAGACCCTCTGTTTCTCGCCCTCTGTTTCAGACAATCTGTTTCAGAACCTCTGTTTCAGACCCTCTGTTTCATCCACTCTGTTTCGCGCCCTCTGTTTCACCCCTCTGTTTCAGCCCCTCTGTTTCTGACCCTCTGTTTCAAACCCTCTGTTTCAGACCCTTTGTTTCTCGCCCTCTGTTTCAGCCCCTCTGTTTCTCACCCTCTGTTTCTCGCGCTCTGTTTCGCGCCCTCTGTTTCGCGCCCTCTGTTTCAGACCCTCTGTTTGTCGCCCTCTGTTTCGCGCCCTCTGTTTCAGACCCTCTGTTTCGCGCCCTCTGTTTCGCGCCCTCGGTTTCAGACCCTCTGTTTTAGACCCTCTGTTTCTCGCCCTCTGTTTCGCGCCCTCTGTTTCAGACCCTCTGTTTCGCGCCCTCTGTTTCGCGCCCTCTGTTTCAGACAATCTGTTTCAGACCCTCTGTTTCATCCACTCTGTTTCGCGCCCTCTGTTTCAGCCCCTCTGTTTCAGCCCCTCTGTTACAGACCCTCTGTTTCAAACACTCTGTTTCAGACCCTCTGTTTCTCGCCCTCTGTTTCAGGCCCTCTGTTTCTGGCCCTCTGTTTCAGCCCCTCTGTTTCAGCCCCTCTGTTTCGCGCCCTCTGTTTCTTGCCCTCTGTTTCAGACCCTCTGTTTCTCGCCCTCTGTTTCAGACCCTCTGTTTCAGACCCTCCGTTTCAGCCCCTCTGTTTCGCGCCCTCTGTTTCGCTCACTCTGTTTCAGACCCTCTGTTTCAGACCCTCTGTTTCTGGCCCTCTGTTTCAGCCCCTCTGTTTCAGACCCTCGGTTTCAGACCCTCTGTTTCGCTCCCTCTGTTTCAGACCCTCTGTTTCAGACCCTCTGTTTCGCGCCCTCGGTTTCGCGCCCTCGGTTTCAGACCCTCTGTTTTAGACCCTCTGTTTCTCACAACTGTTTCGCGCCCTCTGTTTCAGACCCTCTGTTTCGCGCCCTCTGTTTCAGACCCTCTGTTTCAGACCCTCTGTTTCAGACCCTCTGTTTCAGCACCTCTGTTTCGCGCCCTCTGTTCCGCGCCCTCTGTTTCAGACCCTCTGTTTCTCGCCCTCTGTTTCAGCCCCTCTGTTTCAGACGCTCTGTTTCAGACCCTCTGTTTCAGACACTCTGTTTCGCGCCCTCTGTTTCAGCCCCTCTGTTTCGCGCCCTCCGTTTCTCGCCCTCTGTTTCGCGCACTCTGTTTCAGACCCTCTGTTTCTCGCCCTCTGTTTCAGACCGTCTGTTTCAGACCCTCCGTTTCAGCCCCTCTGTTTCGCGCCCTCTGTTTCGCTCCCTCTGTTTCAGACCCTCTGTTTCAGACCCTCTGTTTCTGGCCCTCTGTTTCAGCCCCTCTGTTTCAGACCCTCTGTTTCGCGCCCTCTGTTTCAGACCCTCTGGTTCAGCCCCTCTGTTTCTCGCCCTCTGTTTCGCGCCCTCTGTTTCAGACCCTATGTTTCGCGCCCTCTGTTTCAGCCCCTCTGTTTCAGCCCCTCTGTTTCAGACCCTCTGTTTCAGACCCTCTGTTTCAGACCCTCTGTTTCGCGCCCTCTGTTTCAGCCCATCTGTTTCAGACCCTATGTTTCGCGCCCTCTGTTTCAGACCCTCTGTTTCTCGCCCTCTGTTTCTCGCCCTCTGTTTCAGCCCCTCTGTTTCAGACCCTCTGTTTCAGCCCCTCTGTTTCAGACCCTCTGTTTCAGACCCTCTGTTTCGCGCCCTCTGTTTCAGCCCCTCTGTTTCGCGCCCTCGGTTTCGCACCCTCGGTTTCAGACCCTCTGTTTCAGACCCTCTATTTCTCGCCCTCTGTTTCAGACCCTCTGTTTCAGACCCTCCGTTTCAGCACCACTGTTTCGCACCCTCTGTTTCAGACCCTCTGTTTCAGACCCTCTGTTTCTCGCCCTCTGTTTCGCGCCCTCTGTTTCGCGCCCTCTGTTTCAGACAATCTGTTTCAGAACCTCTGTTTCAGACCCTCTGTTTCATCCACTCTGTTTCGCGCCCTCTGTTTCACCCCTCTGTTTCAGCCCCTCTGTTTCAGACCCTCTGTTTCAAACCCTCTGTTTCAGACCCTTTGTTTCTCGCCCTCTGTTTCAGCCCCTCTGTTTCTCGCCCTCTGTTTCTCGCGCTCTGTTTCGCGCCCTCTGTTTCGCGCCCTCTGTTTCAGACCCTCTGTTTGTCGCCCTCTGTTTCGCGCCCTCTGTTTCAGACCCTCTGTTTCGCGCCCTCTGTTTCGCGCCCTCGGTTTCAGACCCTCTGTTTTAGACCCTCTGTTTCTCGCCCTCTGTTTCGCGCCCTCTGTTTCAGACCCTCTGTTTCGCGCCCTCTGTTTCAGACCCTCTGTTTCAGACCCGCTGTTTCAGACCCTTTGTTTCTCGCCCTCTGTTTCGCGCCCTCTGTTCCGCGCCCTCTGTTTCAGACCCTCTGTTTCAGACCCTCTGTTTCTCGCCCTCTCTTTCGGCCCTTCTGTTTCTCGCCCTCTGTTTCGGCCCCTCTGTTTCTCGCCCTCAGTTTCAGACCCTCTGTTTCGCGCCCTCGGTTTCGCGCCCTCGGTTTCAGACCCTCTGTTTTAGACCCTCTGTTTCTCGCCCTCTGTTTCGCGCCCTCTGTTTCAGACCCTCTGTTTCGCGCCCTCTGTTTCAGACCCTCTGTTTCAGACCCTCTGTTTCAGACCCTCTGTTTCGCGCCCTCTGTTCCGCGCCCTCTGTTTCAGACCCTCTGTTTCAGCCGCTCTGTTTCAGACCCTCTGTTTCAGACCCTCTGTTTCGCGCCCTCTGTTTCAGCCCCTCTGTTTCAGCCCCTCTGTTTCGCGCCCTCTGTTTCGCGCCCTCTGTTTCAGACCCTCTGTTTCTCGCCCTCTGTTTCAGACCCTCTGTTTCAGACCCTCCGTTTCAGCCCCTCTGTTTCGCGCCCTCTGTTTCGCTCCCTCTGTTTCAGACACTCTGTTTCAGACCCTCTGTTTCAGGCCCTCTGTTTCTGGCACTCTGTTTCAGACCCTCTGTTTCAGACCTTCTGTTTCAGACCCTCTGTTTCGCGCCCTCTGTTTCAGACCCTCTGTTTCAGCCCCTCTCTTTCTCGCCCTCTGTTTCTCGCGCTCTGTTTCGCTCCCTCTGTTTCGCGCCCTCTGTTTCAGACCCTATGTTTCGTGCCCTCTGTTTCAGGCCCTCTGTTTCAGCCCCTCTGTTTCAGACCCTCTGTTTCAGACCCTCTGTTTCGCGCCCTCTGTTTCAGCCCCTCTGTTTCGCGCCCTCTGTTTCGCGCCCTCTGTTCCGCGCCCACTGTTTCAGACCCTCTGTTTCTCGCCCTCTGTTTCAGCCCCTCTGTTTCAGACCCTCTGTTTCAGACCCTCTGTTTCGCGCCCTCTGTTTCAGCCCCTCTGTTTCGCGCCCTCGGTTTCGCACCCTCTGTTTCAGACCCTCTGTTTCAGACCCTCTATTTCTCGCCCTCTGTTTCAGACCCTCTGTTTCAGACCCTCCGTTTCAGCACCTCTGTTTCGCACCCTCTGTTTCAGACCCTCTGTTTCAGACCCTCTGTTTCTCGCCCGCTGTTTCGCGCCCTCTGTTTCGCGCCCTCTGTTTCAGACAATCTGTTTCAGACCCTCTGTTTCATCCACTCTGTTTCGCGCCCTCTGTTTCAGCCCCTCTGTTTCAGCCCCTCTGTTTCAGACCCTCTGTTTCAAACACTCTGTTTCAGACCCTCTGTTTCTCGCCCTCTGTTTCAGCCCCTCTGTTTCTCGCCCTCTGTTTCTCGCGCTCTGTTTCGCGCCCTCTATTTCGCGCCCTCTGTTTCAGACCCTCTGTTTGTCGCCCTCTGTTTCGCGCCCTCGGTTTCAGACCCTCTGTTTCGCGCCCTCGGTTTCAGACCCTCTGTTTTAGACCCTCTGTTTCTCGCCCTCTTTTTCGCGCCCTCTGTTTCAGACCCTCTGTTTCGCGCCCTCTGTTTCAGACCCTCTGTTTCAGACCCTCTGTTTCAGACCCTCTGTTTCTCGCCCTCTGTTTCGCGCCCTCTGTTCCGCGCCCTCTGTTTCAGACCCTCTGTTTCAGACCCTCTGTTTCTCGCCGTCTGTTTCGGCCCCTCTGTTTCTCGCCCTCTGTTTCGGCCCCTCTGTTTCTCGCCCTCAGTTTCAGACCCTCTGTTTCGCGCCCTCGGTTTCGCGCCCTCGGTTTCAGACCCTCTGTTTTAGACACTCTGTTTCTCGCCCTCTGTTTCGCGCCCTCTGTTTCAGAACCTCTGTTTCGCGCCCTCTGTTTCAGACCCTCTGTTTCAGACCCTCTGTTTCGCGCCCTCTGTTCCGCGCCCTCTGTTTCAGACCCTCTGTTTCAGCCGCTCTGTTTCAGACCCTTTGTTTCGCGCCCTCTGTTTCAGCCCCTCTGTTTCAGCCCCTCTGTTTCGCGCCCTCTGTTTCTTGCCCTCTGTTTCAGACCCTCTGTGTCTCGCCCTCTGTTTCAGCCCCTCTGTTTCAGACCCTCCGTTTCAGCCCCTCTGTTTCTCGCCCTCTGTTTCAGCCCCTCTGTTTCAGACCCTCTGTTTCAGACCCTCTGTTTCGCGCCCTCTGTTTCAGCCCCTCTGTTTCGCGCCCTCGGTTTCGCACCCTCTGTTTCAGACCCTCTGTTTCAGACCCTCTATTTCTCGCCCTCTGTTTCAGACCCTCTGTTTCAGACCCTCCATTTCAGCACCTCTGTTTCGCACCCTCTGTTTCAGACCCTCTGTTTCAGACCCTCTGTTTCTCGCCCGCTGTTTCGCGCCCTCTGTTTCGTGCCCTCTGTTTCAGACAATCTGTTCCAGACCCTCTGATTCATCCACTCTGTTTCGCGCCCTCTGTTTCAGCCCCTCTGTTTCAGCCCCTCTGTTTCAGACCCTCTGTTTCAAACCCTCTGTTTCAGACCCTCTGTTTCTCACCCTCTGTTTCAGCCCCTCTGTTTCTCGCCCTCTGTTTCTCGCGCTCTGTTTCGCGCCCTCTGTTTCGCGGCCTCTGTTTCAGACCCTCTGTTTGTCGCCCTCTATTTCAGACCCTCTGTTTCGCGCCCTCGGTTTCGCGCCCTCGGTTTCAGACCCTCTGTTTTAGACCCTCTGTTTCTCGCCCTCTGTTTCGCGCCCTCTGTTTCAGACCCTCTGTTTCGCGCCCTCCGTTTCAGACCCTCTGTTTCAGACCCTCTGTTTCAGACCCTCTGTTTCGCGCCCTCTGTTCCGCGCCCTCTGTTTCAGACCCTCTGTTTCAGTCGCTCTGTTTCAGACCCTCTGTTTCAGACCCTCTGTTTCGCGCCCTCTGTTTCAGCCCCTCTGTTTCAGCCCCTCTGTTTCGCGCCCTCTGTTTCACGCCCTCTGTTTCAGACCCTCTGTTTCTCGCCCTCTGTTTCAGACCCTCTGTTTCAGACCCTCCGTTTCAGCCCCTCTGTTTCGCGCCCTCTGTTTCGCTCCCTCTGTTTCAGACCCTCTGTTTCAGACCCTCTGTTTCAGGCCCTCTGTTTCTGGCCCTCTGTTTCTGGCCCTCTGTTTCAGACCCTCTGTTTCAGACCCTCTGTTTCGCGCCCTCTGTTTCAGACCCTCTGTTTCAGCCCCTCTGTTTCTCGCCCTCTGTTTCTCGCGCTCTGTTTCGCGCCCTCTGTTTCGCGCCCTCTGTTTCAGACCCTATGTTTCGCACCCTCTGTTTCAGCCCCTCTGTTTCAGCCCCTCTGTTTCAGACCCTCTGTTTCAGAAACTCTGTTTCGCGCCCTCTGTTTCAGCCCCTCTGTTTCGCGCCCTCTGTTTCGCGCCCTCTGTTCCGCGCACTCTGTTTCAGACCCTCTGTTTCAGACCCTCTGTTTCTCGCCCTCTGTTTCAGCCCCTCTGTTTCAGACCCTCTGTTTCGCACCCACTGTTTCAGCCCCTCTGTTTCGCGCCCTCGGTCTCGCACCCTCTGTTTCAGACCCTCTGTTTCAGACCCTCTATTTCTCGCCCTCTGTTTCAGACCCTCTGTTTCAGACCCTCCGTTTCAGCACCTCTGTTTCGCACCCTCTGTTTCAGACCCTCTGTTTCAGACCGTCTGTTTCTCGCCCGCTGTTTCGCGCCCTCTGTTTCGCGCCCTCTGTTTCAGACAATCTGTTTCAGACCCTCTGTTTCATCCACTCTGTTTCGCGCCCTCTGTTTCAGCCCCTCTGTTTCAGCCCCTCTGTTTCAGACCCTCTGTTTCAAACCCTCTGTTTCAGACCCTCTGTTTCTCGCCCTCTGTTTCAGCCCCTCTGTTTCTCGCCCTCTGTTTCTCGCGCTCTGTTTCGCGCCCTCTGTTTCGCGCCCTCTGTTTCAGACCCTCTGTTTGTCGCCCTCTGTTTCGCGCCCTCTGTTTCAGACCCTCTGTTTCGCGCCCTCGGTTTCAGACCCTCTGTTTTCGACCCTCTGTTTCTCGCCCTCTGTTTCGCGCCCTCTGTTTCAGACCCTCTGTTTCGCGCCCTCTGTTTCAGACCCTCTGTTTCGCGCCCTCTGTTTCAGACCCTCTGTTTCAGACCCTCTGTTTCTCGCCCTCTGTTTCGCGCCCTCTGTTCCGCGCCCTCTGTTTCAGACCCTCTGTTTCAGACCATCTGTTTCTCGCCGTCTGTTTCGGCCCCTCTGTTTCTCGCCCTCTGTTTCGGCCCCTCTGTTTCTCGCCCTCAGTTTCAGACCCTCTGTTTCGCGCCCTCGGTTTCGCGCCCTCGGTTTCAGACCCTCTGTTTTAGACAATCTGTTTCTCGCCCTCTGTTTCGCGCCCTCTGTTTCAGAACCTCTGTTTCGCGCCCTCTGTTTCAGACCCTCTGTTTCAGACCCTCTGTTTCAGACCCTCTGTTTCGCGCCCTCTGTTCCGCGCCCTCTGTTTCAGACCCTCTGTTTCAGCCGCTCTGTTTCAGACCCTTTGTTTCGCGCCCTCTGTTTCAGCCCCTCTGATTCAGCCCCTCTGTTTCGCGCCCTCTGTTTCAGCCCCTCTGTTTCAGACCCTCTGTTTCGCGCCCTCTGTTTCAGCCCCTCTGTTTCGCGCCCTCGGTTTCGCACCCTCTGTTTCAGACCCTCTGTTTCAGACCCTCTATTTCTCGCCCTCTGTTTCAGACCCTCTGTTTCAGACCCTCCATTTCAGCACCTCTGTTTCGCACCCTCTGTTTCAGACCCTCTGTTTCAGACCCTCTGTTTCTCGCCCGCTGTTTCGCGCCCTCTGTTTCAGACAATCTGTTTCAGACCCTCTGTTTCATCCACTCTGTTTCGCGCCCTCTGTTTCAGCCCCTCTGTTTCAGCCCCTCTGTTTCAGACCCTCTGTTCCAAACACTCTGTTTCAGACCCTCTGTTTCTCGCCCTCTGTTTCAGCCCCTCTGTTTCTCGCCCTCTGTTTCTCGCGCTCTGTTTCGCGCCCTCTATTTCGCGCCCTCTGTTTCAGACCCTCTGTTTGTCGCCCTCTGTTTCGCGCCCTCGGTTTCAGACCCTCTGTTTCGCGCCCTCGGTTTCAGACCCTCTGTTTTAGACCCTCTGTTTCTCGCCCTCTTTTTCGCGCCCTCTGTTTCAGACCCTCTGTTTCGCGCCCTCTGTTTCAGACCCTCTGTTTCAGACCCTCTGTTTCAGACCCTCTGTTTCTCGCCCTCTGTTCCGCGCCCTCTGTTTCAGACCCTCTGTTTCTCGCCGTCTGTTTCGGCCCCTCTGTTTCTCGCCCTCTGTTTCGGCCCCTCTGTTTCTCGCCCTCAGTTTCAGACCCTCTGTTTCGCGCCCTCGGTTTCGCGCCCTCGGTTTCAGACCCTCTGTTTTAGACACTCTGTTTCTCGCCCTCTGTTTCGCGCCCTCTGTTTCAGAACCTCTGTTTCGCGCCCTCTGTTTCAGACCCTCTGTTTCAGACCCTCTGTTTCGCGCCCTCTGTTCCGCGCCCTCTGTTTCAGACCCTCTGTTTCAGCCGCTCTGTTTCAGACCCTTTGTTTCGCGCCCTCTGTTTCAGCCCCTCTGTTTCAGCCCCTCTGTTTCGCGCCCTCTGTTTCTTGCCCTCTGTTTCAGACCCTCTGTGTCTCGCCCTCTGTTTCAGCCCCTCTGTTTCTCGCCCTCTGTTTCTCGCGCTCTGTTTCGCGCCCTCTGTTTCGCGCCCTCTGTTTCAGACCCTCTGTTTGTCGCCCTCTGTTTCGCGCCCTCTGTTTCAGACCCTCTGTTTCGCGCCCTCGGTTTCAGACCCTCTGTTTTCGACCCTCTGTTTCTCGCCCTCTGTTTCGCGCCCTCTGTTTCAGACCCTCTGTTTCGCGCCCTCTGTTTCAGACCCTCTGTTTCGCGCCCTCTGTTTCAGACCCTCTGTTTGAGACCCTCTGTTTCTCGCCCTCTGTTTCGCGCCCTCTGTTCCGCGCCCTCTGTTTCAGACCCTCTGTTTCAGACCCTCTGTTTCTCGCCGTCTGTTTCAGCCCCTCTGTTTCTCGCCCTCTGTTTCGGCCCCTCTGTTTCTCGCCCTCAGTTTCAGACCCTCTGTTTCGCGCCCTCGGTTTCGCGCCCTCGGTTTCAGACCCTCTGTTTTAGACACTCTGTTTCTCGCCCTCTGTTTCGCGCCCTCTGTTTCAGAACCTCTGTTTCGCGCCCTCTGTTTCAGACCCTCTGTTTCAGACCCTCTGTTTCAGACCCTCTGTTTCGCGCCCTCTGTTCCGCGCCCTCTGTTTCAGACCCTCTGTTTCAGCCGCTCTGTTTCAGACCCTTTGTTTCGCGCCCTCTGTTTCAGCCCCTCTGTTTCGCGCCCTCTGTTTCTTGCCCTCTGTTTCAGACCCTCTGTGTCTCGCCCTCTGTTTCAGACCCTCTGTTTCAGACCCTCCGTTTCAGCCCCTCTGTTTCTCGCCCTCTGTTTCAGCCCCTCTGTTTCAGACCCTCTGTTTCAGACCCTCTGTTTCGCGCCCTCTGTTTCAGCCCCTCTGTTTCGCGCCCTCGGTTTCGCACCCTCTGTTTCAGACCCTCTGTTTCAGACCCTCTATTTCTCGCCCTCTGTTTCAGACCCTCTGTTTCAGACCCTCCATTTCAGCACCTCTGTTTCGCACCCTCTGTTTCAGACCCTCTGTTTCAGACCCTCTGTTTCTCGCCCGCTGTTTCGCGCCCTCTGTTTCGCGCCCTCTGTTTCAGACAATCTGTTTCAGACCCTCTGTTTCATCCACTCTGTTTCGCGCCCTCTGTTTCAGCCCCTCTGTTTCAGCCCCTCTGTTTCAGACCCTCTGTTCCAAACACTCTGTTTCAGACCCTCTGTTTCTCGCCCTCTGTTTCAGCCCCTCTGTTTCTCGCCCTCTGTTTCTCGCGCTCTGTTTCGCGCCCTCTATTTCGCGCCCTCTGTTTCAGACCCTCTGTTTGTCGCCCTCTGTTTCGCGCCCTCGGTTTCAGACCCTCTGTTTCGCGCCCTCGGTTTCAGACCCTCTGTTTTAGACCCTCTTTTTCGCGCCCTCTGTTTCAGACCCTCTGTTTCGCGCCCTCTGTTTCAGACCCTCTGTTTCAGACCCTCTGTTTCAGACCCTCTGTTTCTCGCCCTCTGTTCCGCGCCCTCTGTTTCAGACCCTCTGTTTCTCGCCGTCTGTTTCGGCCCCTCTGTTTCTCGCCCTCTGTTTCGGCCCCTCTGTTTCTCGCCCTCAGTTTCAGACCCTCTGTTTCGCGCCCTCGGTTTCGCGCCCTCGGTTTCAGACCCTCTGATTTAGACACTCTGTTTCTCGCCCTCTGTTTCGCGCCCTCTGTTTCAGAACCTCTGTTTCGCGCCCTCTGTTTCAGACCCTCTGTTTCAGACCCTCTGTTTCGCGCCCTCTGTTCCGCGCCCTCTGTTTCAGACCCTCTGTTTCAGCCGCTCTGTTTCAGACCCTTTGTTTCGCGCCCTCTGTTTCAGCCCCTCTGTTTCAGCCCCTCTGTTTCGCGCCCTCTGTTTCTTGCCCTCTGTTTCAGACCCTCTGTGTCTCGCCCTCTGTTTCAGACCCTCTGTTTCAGACCCTCCGTTTCAGCCCCTCTGTTTCTCGCCCTCTGTTTCAGCCCCTCTGTTTCGCGCCCTCGGTTTCGCACCCTCTGTTTCAGACCCTCTGTTTCAGACCCTCTATTTCTCGCCCTCTGTTTCAGACCCTCTGTTTCAGACCCTCCATTTCAGCACCTCTGTTTCGCACCCTCTGTTTCAGACCCTCTGTTTCAGACCCTCTGTTTCTCGCCCGCTGTTTCGCGCCCTCTGTTTCGTGCCCTCTGTTTCAGACAATCTGTTCCAGACCCTCTGATTCATCCACTCTGTTTCGCGCCCTCTGTTTCAGCCCCTCTGTATCAGCCCCTGTGTTTCAGACCCTCTGTTTCAAACCCTCTGTTTCAGACCCTCTGTTTCTCACCCACTGTTTCAGCCCCTCTGTTTCTCGCCCTCTGTTTCTCGCGCTCTGTTTCGCGCCCTCTGTTTCGCGGCCTCTGTTTCAGACCCTCTGTTTGTCGCCCTCTGTTTCAGACCCTCTGTTTCGCGCCCTCGGTTTCGCGCCCTCGGTTTCAGACCCTCTGTTTTAGACCCTCTGTTTCTCGCCCTCTGTTTCGCGCCCTCTGTTTCAGACCCTCTGTTTCGCGCCCTCCGTTTCAGACCCTCTGTTTCAGACCCTCTGTTTCAGACCCTCTGTTTCGCGCCCTCTGTTCCGCGCCCTCTGTTTCAGACCCTCTGTTTCAGCCGCTCTGTTTCAGACCCTCTGTTTCAGACCCTCTGTTTCGCGCCCTCTGTTTCAGCCCCTCTGTTTCAGCCCCTCTGTTTCGCGCCCTCTGTTTCAGACCCTCTGTTTCTCGCCCTCTGTTTCAGACCCTCTGTTTCGCGCCCTCCGTTTCAGACCCTCTGTTTCAGACCCTCTGTTTCAGACCCTCTGTTTCGCGCCCTCTGTTTCAGCCCCTCTGTTTCAGCCCCTCTGTTTCGCGCCCTCTGTTTCAGACCCTCTGTTTCTCGCCCTCTGTTTCAGACCCTCTGTTTCAGACCCTCCGTTTCAGCCCCTCTGTTTCGCGCCCTCTGTTTCGCTCCCTCTGTTTCAGACCCTCTGTTTCAGACCCTCTGTTTCAGGCCCTCTGTTTCTGGCCCTCTGTTTCAGCCCCTCTGTTTCAGACCCTCTGTTTTAGACCCTCTGTTTCGCGCCCTCTGTTTCAGACCCTCTGTTTCAGCCCCTCTGTTTCTCGCCCTCTGTTTCTCGCGCTCTGTTTCGCGCCCTCTGTTTCGCGCCCTCTGTTTCAGACCCTATGTTTCGCACCCTCTGTTTCAGCCCCTCTGTTTCAGCCCCTCTGTTTCAGACCCTCTGTTTCAGAAACTCTGTTTCGCGCCCTCTGTTTCAGCCCCTCTGTTTCGCGCCCTCTGTTTCGCGCCCTCTGTTCCGCGCACTCTGTTTCAGACCCTCTGTTTCAGACCCTCTGTTTCTCGCCCTCTGTTTCAGACCCTCTGTTTCAGACCCTCTGTTTCGCACCCACTGTTTCAGCCCATCTGTTTTGCGCCCTCGGTCTCGCACCCTCTGTTTCAGACCCTCTGTTTCAGACCCTTTATTTCTCGCCCTCTGTTTCAGACCCTCTGTTTCAGACCCTCCGTTTCAGCACCTCTGTTTCGCACCCTCTGTTTCAGACCCTCTGTTTCAGACCCTCTGTTTCTCGCCCGCTGTTTCGCGCCCTCTGTTTCGCGCCCTCTGTTTCAGACAATCTGTTTCAGACCCTCTGTTTCATCCACTCTGTTTCGCGCCCTCTGTTTCAGCCCCTCTGTTTCAGCCCCTCTGTTTCAGACCCTCTGTTTCAAACCCTCTGTTTCAGACCCTCTGTTTCTCGCCCTCTGTTTCAGCCCCTCTGTTTCTCGCCCTCTGTTTCTCGCGCTCTGTTTCGCGCCCTCTGTTTCGCGCCCTCTGTTTCAGACCCTCTGTTTGTCGCCCTCTGTTTCGCGCCCTCTGTTTCAGACCCTCTGTTTCGCGCCCTCGGTTTCAGACCCTCTGTTTTCGACCCTCTGTTTCTCGCCCTCTGTTTCGCGCCCTCTGTTTCAGACCCTCTGTTTCGCGCCCTCTGTTTCAGACCCTCTGTTTCGCGCCCTCTGTTTCAGACCCTCTGTTTCAGACCCTCTGTTTCTCGCCCTCTGTTTCGCGCCCTCTGTTCCGCGCCCTCTGTTTCAGACCCTCTGTTTCAGACCCTCTGTTTCTCGCCGTCTGTTTCGGCCCCTCTGTTTCTCGCCCTCTGTTTCGGCCCCTCTGTTTCTCGCCCTCAGTTTCAGACCCTCTGTTTCGCGCCCTCGGTTTCGCGCCCTCGGTTTCAGACCCTCTGTTTTAGACACTCTGTTTCTCGCCCTCTGTTTCGCACCCTCTGTTTCAGAACCTCTGTTTCGCGCCCTCTGTTTCAGACCCTCTGTTTCAGACCCTCTGTTTCAGACCCTCTGTTTCTCGCCCTCTGTTCCGCGCCCTCTGTTTCAGACCCTCTGTTTCTCGCCGTCTGTTTCGGCCCCTCTGTTTCTCGCCCTCTGTTTCGGCCCCTCTGTTTCTCGCCCTCAGTTTCAGACCCTCTGTTTCGCGCCCTCGGTTTCGCGCCCTCGGTTTCAGACCCTCTGATTTAGACACTCTGTTTCTCGCCCTCTGTTTCGCGCCCTCTGTTTCAGAACCTCTGTTTCGCGCCCTCTGTTTCAGACCCTCTGTTTCAGACCCTCTGTTTCGCGCCCTCTGTTCCGCGCCCTCTGTTTCAGACCCTCTGTTTCAGCCGCTCTGTTTCAGACCCTTTGTTTCGCGCCCTCTGTTTCAGCCCCTCTGTTTCAGCCCCTCTGTTTCGCGCCCTCTGTTTCTTGCCCTCTGTTTCAGACCCTCTGTGTCTCGCCCTCTGTTTCAGACCCTCTGTTTCAGACCCTCCGTTTCAGCCCCTCTGTTTCTCGCCCTCTGTTTCAGCCCCTCTGTTTCGCGCCCTCGGTTTCGCACCCTCTGTTTCAGACCCTCTGTTTCAGACCCTCTATTTCTCGCCCTCTGTTTCAGACCCTCTGTTTCAGACCCTCCATTTCAGCACCTCTGTTTCGCACCCTCTGTTTCAGACCCTCTGTTTCAGACCCTCTGTTTCTCGCCCGCTGTTTCGCGCCCTCTGTTTCGTGCCCTCTGTTTCAGACAATCTGTTCCAGACCCTCTGATTCATCCACTCTGTTTCGCGCCCTCTGTTTCAGCCCCTCTGTATCAGCCCCTGTGTTTCAGACCCTCTGTTTCAAACCCTCTGTTTCAGACCCTCTGTTTCTCACCCACTGTTTCAGCCCCTCTGTTTCTCGCCCTCTGTTTCTCGCGCTCTGTTTCGCGCCCTCTGTTTCGCGGCCTCTGTTTCAGACCCTCTGTTTGTCGCCCTCTGTTTCAGACCCTCTGTTTCGCGCCCTCGGTTTCGCGCCCTCGGTTTCAGACCCTCTGTTTTAGACCCTCTGTTTCTCGCCCTCTGTTTCGCGCCCTCTGTTTCAGACCCTCTGTTTCGCGCCCTCCGTTTCAGACCCTCTGTTTCAGACCCTCTGTTTCAGACCCTCTGTTTCGCGCCCTCTGTTCCGCGCCCTCTGTTTCAGACCCTCTGTTTCAGCCGCTCTGTTTCAGACCCTCTGTTTCAGACCCTCTGTTTCGCGCCCTCTGTTTCAGCCCCTCTGTTTCAGCCCCTCTGTTTCGCGCCCTCTGTTTCAGACCCTCTGTTTCTCGCCCTCTGTTTCAGACCCTCTGTTTCAGACCCTCCGTTTCAGCCCCTCTGTTTCGCGCCCTCTGTTTCGCTCCCTCTGTTTCAGACCCTCTGTTTCAGACCCTCTGTTTCAGGCCCTCTGTTTCTGGCCCTCTGTTTCAGCCCCTCTGTTTCAGACCCTCTGTTTTAGACCCTCTGTTTCGCGCCCTCTGTTTCAGACCCTCTGTTTCAGCCCCTCTGTTTCTCGCCCTCTGTTTCTCGCGCTCTGTTTCGCGCCCTCTGTTTCGCGCCCTCTGTTTCAGACCCTATGTTTCGCACCCTCTGTTTCAGCCCCTCTGTTTCAGCCCCTCTGTTTCAGACCCTCTGTTTCAGAAACTCTGTTTCGCGCCCTCTGTTTCAGCCCCTCTGTTTCGCGCCCTCTGTTTCGCGCCCTCTGTTCCGCGCACTCTGTTTCAGACCCTCTGTTTCAGACCCTCTGTTTCTCGCCCTCTGTTTCAGACCCTCTGTTTCAGACCCTCTGTTTCGCACCCACTGTTTCAGCCCATCTGTTTTGCGCCCTCGGTCTCGCACCCTCTGTTTCAGACCCTCTGTTTCAGACCCTTTATTTCTCGCCCTCTGTTTCAGACCCTCTGTTTCAGACCCTCCGTTTCAGCACCTCTGTTTCGCACCCTCTGTTTCAGACCCTCTGTTTCAGACCCTCTGTTTCTCGCCCGCTGTTTCGCGCCCTCTGTTTCGCGCCCTCTGTTTCAGACAATCTGTTTCAGACCCTCTGTTTCATCCACTCTGTTTCGCGCCCTCTGTTTCAGCCCCTCTGTTTCAGCCCCTCTGTTTCAGACCCTCTGTTTCAAACCCTCTGTTTCAGACCCTCTGTTTCTCGCCCTCTGTTTCAGCCCCTCTGTTTCTCGCCCTCTGTTTCTCGCGCTCTGTTTCGCGCCCTCTGTTTCGCGCCCTCTGTTTCAGACCCTCTGTTTGTCGCCCTCTGTTTCGCGCCCTCTGTTTCAGACCCTCTGTTTCGCGCCCTCGGTTTCAGACCCTCTGTTTTCGACCCTCTGTTTCTCGCCCTCTGTTTCGCGCCCTCTGTTTCAGACCCTCTGTTTCGCGCCCTCTGTTTCAGACCCTCTGTTTCGCGCCCTCTGTTTCAGACCCTCTGTTTCAGACCCTCTGTTTCTCGCCCTCTGTTTCGCGCCCTCTGTTCCGCGCCCTCTGTTTCAGACCCTCTGTTTCAGACCCTCTGTTTCTCGCCGTCTGTTTCGGCCCCTCTGTTTCTCGCCCTCTGTTTCGGCCCCTCTGTTTCTCGCCCTCAGTTTCAGACCCTCTGTTTCGCGCCCTCGGTTTCGCGCCCTCGGTTTCAGACCCTCTGTTTTAGACACTCTGTTTCTCGCCCTCTGTTTCGCACCCTCTGTTTCAGAACCTCTGTTTCGCGCCCTCTGTTTCAGACCCTCTGTTTCAGACCCTCTGTTTCAGACCCTCTGTTTCGCGCCCTCTGTTCCGCGCCCTCTGTTTCAGACCCTCTGTTTCAGCCGCTCTGTTTCAGACCCTTTGTTTCGCGCCCTCTGTTTCAGCCCCTCTGTTTCAGCCCCTCTGTTTCGCGCCCTCTGTTTCTTGCCCTCTGTTTCAGACCCTCTGTGTCTCGCCCTCTGTTTCAGACCCTCTGTTTCAGACCCTCCGTTTCAGCCCCTCTGTTTCTCGCCCTCTGTTTCAGCCCCTCTGTTTCAGACCCTCTGTTTCAGACCCTCTGTTTCGCGCCCTCTGTTTCAGCCCCTCTGTTTCGCGCCCTCGGTTTCGCACCCTCTGTTTCAGACCCTCTGTTTCAGACCCTCTATTTCTCGCCCTCTGTTTCAGACCCTCTGTTTCAGACCCTCCATTTCAGCACCTCTTTTTCGCACCCTCTGTTTCAGACCCTCTGTTTCAGACCCTCTGTTTCTCGCCCGCTGTTTCGCGCCCTCTGTTTCGTGCCCTCTGTTTCAGACAATCTGTTCCAGACCCTCTGATTCATCCACTCTGTTTCGCGCCCTCTGTTTCAGCCCCTCTGTTTCAGCCCCTCTGTTTCAGACCCTCTGTTTCAAACCCTCTGTTTCAGACCCTCTGTTTCTCACCCTCTGTTTCAGCCCCTCTGTTTCTCGCCCTATGTTTCTCGCGCTCTGTTTCGCGCCCTCTGTTTCGCGGCCTCTGTTTCAGACCCTCTGTTTGTCGCCCTCTGTTTCAGACCCTCTGTTTCGCGCCCTCGGTTTCGCGCCCTCGGTTTCAGACCCTCTGTTTTAGACCCTCTGTTTCTCGCCCTCTGTTTCGCGCCCTCTGTTTCAGACCCTCTGTTTCGCGCCCTCTGTTTCAGACCCTCTGTTTCAGACCCTCTGTTTCAGACCCTCTGTTTCGCGCCCTCTGTTCCGCGCCCTCTGTTTCAGACCCTCTGTTTCAGCCGCTCTGTTTCAGACCCTCTGTTTCAGACCCTCTGTTTCGCGCCCTCTGTTTCAGCCCCTCTGTTTCAGCCCCTCTGTTTCGCGCCCTCTGTTTCAGACCCTCTGTTTCTCGCCCTCTGTTTCAGACCCTCTGTTTCAGACCCTCCGTTTCAGCCCCTCTGTTTCGCGCCCTCTGTTTCGCTCCCTCTGTTTCAGACCCTCTGTTTCGCGCCCTCGGTTTCGCGCCCTCGGTTTCAGACCCTCTGTTTTAGACCCTCTGTTTCTCGCCCTCTGTTTCGCGCCCTCTGTTTCAGACCCTCTGTTTCGCGCCCTCTGTTTCAGACCCTCTGTTTCAGACCCTCTGTTTCAGACCCTCTGTTTCGCGCCCTCTGTTCCGCGCCCTCTGTTTCAGACCCTCTGTTTCAGCCGCTCTGTTTCAGACCCTCTGTTTCAGACCCTCTGTTTCGCGCCCTCTGTTTCAGCCCCTCTGTTTCAGCCCCTCTGTTTCGCGCCCTCTGTTTCAGACCCTCTGTTTCTCGCCCTCTGTTTCAGACCCTCTGTTTCAGACCCTCCGTTTCAGCCCCTCTGTTTCGCGCCCTCTGTTTCGCTCCCTCTGTTTCAGACCCTCTGTTTCGCGCCCTCGGTTTCGCGCCCTCGGTTTCAGACCCTCTGTTTTAGACCCTCTGTTTCTCGCCCTCTGTTTCGCGCCCTCTGTTTCAGACCCTCTGTTTCGCGCCCTCTGTTTCAGACCCTCTGTTTCAGACCCTCTGTTTCAGACCCTCTGTTTCGCGCCCTCTGTTCCGCGCCCTCTGTTTCAGACCCTCTGTTTCAGCCGCTCTGTTTCAGACCCTCTGTTTCAGACCCTCTGTTTCGCGCCCTCTGTTTCAGCCCCTCTGTTTCAGCCCCTCTGTTTCGCGCCCTCTGTTTCAGACCCTCTGTTTCTCGCCCTCTGTTTCAGACCCTCTGTTTCAGACCCTCCGTTTCAGCCCCTCTGTTTCGCGCCCTCTGTTTCGCTCCCTCTGTTTCAGACCCTCTGTTTCAGACACTCTGTTTCAGGCCCTCTGTTTCTGGCCCTCTGTTTCAGCCCCTCTGTTTCAGACCCTCTGTTTGAGACCCTCTGTTTCGCGCCCTCTGTTTCAGACCCTCTGTTTCAGCCCCTCTGTTTCTCGCCCTCTGTTTCTCGCGCTCTGTTTCGCGCCCTCTGTTTCGCGCCCTCTGTTTCAGACCCTATGTTTCGCACCCTCTGTTTCAGCCCCTCTGTTTCAGCCCCTCTGTTTCAGACCCTCTGTTTCAGAAACTCTGTTTCGCGCCCTCTGTTTCAGCCCCTCTGTTTCGCGCCCTCTGTTTCGCGCCCTCTGTTCCGCGCACTCTGTTTCAGACCCTCTGTTTCAGACCCTCTGTTTCTCGCCCTCTGTTTCAGACCCTCTGTTTCAGACCCTCTGTTTCGCACCCACTGTTTCAGCCCATCTGTTTTGCGCCCTCGGTCTCGCACCCTCTGTTTCAGACCCTCTGTTTCAGACCCTTTATTTCTCGCCCTCTGTTTCAGACCCTCTGTTTCAGACCCTCCGTTTCAGCACCTCTGTTTCGCACCCTCTGTTTCAGACCCTCTGTTTCAGACCCTCTGTTTCTCGCCCGCTGTTTCGCGCCCTCTGTTTCGCGCCCTCTGTTTCAGACAATCTGTTTCAGACCCTCTGTTTCATCCACTCTGTTTCGCGCCCTCTGTTTCAGCCCCTCTGTTTCAGCCCCTCTGTTTCAGACCCTCTGTTTCAAACCCTCTGTTTCAGACCCTCTGTTTCTCGCCCTCTGTTTCAGCCCCTCTGTTTCTCGCCCTCTGTTTCTCGCGCTCTGTTTCGCGCCCTCTGTTTCGCGCCCTCTGTTTCAGACCCTCTGTTTGTCGCCCTCTGTTTCGCGCCCTCTGTTTCAGACCCTCTGTTTCGCGCCCTCGGTTTCAGACCCTCTGTTTTCGACCCTCTGTTTCGCGCCCTCTGTTTCAGACCCTCTGTTTCGCGCCCTCTGTTTCAGACCCTCTGTTTCGCGCCCTCTGTTTCAGACCCTCTGTTTCAGACCCTCTGTTTCTCGCCCTCTGTTTCGCGCCCTCTGTTCCGCGCCCTCTGTTTCAGACCCTCTGTTTCAGACCCTCTGTTTCTCGCCGTCTGTTTCAGCCCCTCTGTTTCTCGCCCTCTGTTTCGGCCCCTCTGTTTCTCGCCCTCAGTTTCAGACCCTCTGTTTCGCGCCCTCGGTTTCGCGCCCTCGGTTTCAGACCCTCTGTTTTAGACACTCTGTTTCTCGCCCTCTGTTTCGCGCCCTCTGTTTCAGAACCTCTGTTTCGCGCCCTCTGTTTCAGACCCTCTGTTTCAGACCCTCTGTTTCAGACCCTCTGTTTCGCGCCCTCTGTTCCGCGCCCTCTGTTTCAGACCCTCTGTTTCAGCCGCTCTGTTTCAGACCCTTTGTTTCGCGCCCTCTGTTTCAGCCCCTCTGTTTCAGCCCCTCTGTTTCGCGCCCTCTGTTTCTTGCCCTCTGTTTCAGACCCTCTGTGTCTCGCCCTCTGTTTCAGACCCTCTGTTTCAGACCCTCCGTTTCAGCCCCTCTGTTTCTCGCCCTCTGTTTCAGCCCCTCTGTTTCAGACCCTCTGTTTCAGACCCTCTGTTTCGCGCCCTCTGTTTCAGCCCCTCTGTTTCGCGCCCTCGGTTTCGCACCCTCTGTTTCAGACCCTCTGTTTCAGACCCTCTATTTCTCGCCCTCTGTTTCAGACCCTCTGTTTCAGACCCTCCATTTCAGCACCTCTTTTTCGCACCCTCTGTTTCAGACCCTCTGTTTCAGACCCTCTGTTTCTCGCCCGCTGTTTCGCGCCCTCTGTTTCGTGCCCTCTGTTTCAGACAATCTGTTCCAGACCCTCTGATTCATCCACTCTGTTTCGCGCCCTCTGTTTCAGCCCCTCTGTTTCAGCCCCTCTGTTTCAGACCCTCTGTTTCAAACCCTCTGTTTCAGACCCTCTGTTTCTCACCCTCTGTTTCAGCCCCTCTGTTTCTCGCCCTATGTTTCTCGCGCTCTGTTTCGCGCCCTCTGTTTCGCGGCCTCTGTTTCAGACCCTCTGTTTGTCGCCCTCTGTTTCAGACCCTCTGTTTCGCGCCCTCGGTTTCGCGCCCTCGGTTTCAGACCCTCTGTTTTAGACCCTCTGTTTCTCGCCCTCTGTTTCGCGCCCTCTGTTTCAGACCCTCTGTTTCGCGCCCTCTGTTTCAGACCCTCTGTTTCAGACCCTCTGTTTCAGACCCTCTGTTTCGCGCCCTCTGTTCCGCGCCCTCTGTTTCAGACCCTCTGTTTCAGCCGCTCTGTTTCAGACCCTCTGTTTCAGACCCTCTGTTTCGCGCCCTCTGTTTCAGCCCCTCTGTTTCAGCCCCTCTGTTTCGCGCCCTCTGTTTCAGACCCTCTGTTTCTCGCCCTCTGTTTCAGACCCTCTGTTTCAGACCCTCCGTTTCAGCCCCTCTGTTTCGCGCCCTCTGTTTCGCTCCCTCTGTTTCAGACCCTCTGTTTCAGACCCTCTGTTTCAGGCCCTCTGTTTCTGGCCCTCTGTTTCAGCCCCTCTGTTTCAGACCCTCTGTTTCAGACCCTCTGTTTCGCGCCCTCTGTTTCAGACCCTCTGTTTCAGCCCCTCTGTTTCTCGCCCTCTGTTTCTCGCGCTCTGTTTCGCGCCCTCTGTTTCGCGCCCTCTGTTTCAGACCCTATGTTTCGCACCCTCTGTTTCAGCCCCTCTGTTTCAGCCCCTCTGTTTCAGACCCTCTGTTTCAGAAACTCTGTTTCGCGCCCTCTGTTTCAGCCCCTCTGTTTCGCGCCCTCTGTTTCGCGCCCTCTGTTCCGCGCACTCTGTTTCAGACCCTCTGTTTCAGACCCTCTGTTTCTCGCCCTCTGTTTCAGACCCTCTGTTTCAGACCCTCTGTTTCGCACCCACTGTTTCAGCCCATCTGTTTTGCGCCCTCGGTCTCGCACCCTCTGTTTCAGACCCTCTGTTTCAGACCCTTTATTTCTCGCCCTCTGTTTCAGACCCTCTGTTTCAGACCCTCCGTTTCAGCACCTCTGTTTCGCACCCTCTGTTTCATACCCTCTGTTTCAGACCCTCTGTTTCTCGCCCGCTGTTTCGCGCCCTCTGTTTCGCGCCCTCTGTTTCAGACAATCTGTTTCAGACCCTCTGTTTCATCCACTCTGTTTCGCGCCCTCTGTTTCAGCCCCTCTGTTTCAGACCCTCTGTTTCAAACCCTCTGTTTCAGACCCTCTGTTTCTCGCCCTCTGTTTCAGCCCCTCTGTTTCTCGCCCTCTGTTTCTCGCGCTCTGTTTCGCGCCCTCTGTTTCGCGCCCTCTGTTTCAGACCCTCTGTTTGTCGCCCTCTGTTTCGCGCCCTCTGTTTCAGACCCTCTGTTTCGCGCCCTCGGTTTCAGACCCTCTGTTTTCGACCCTCTGTTTCTCGCCCTCTGTTTCGCGCCCTCTGTTTCAGACCCTCTGTTTCGCGCCCTCTGTTTCAGACCCTCTGTTTCGCGCCCTCTGTTTCAGACCCTCTGTTTCAGACCCTCTGTTTCTCGCCCTCTGTTTCGCGCCCTCTGTTCCGCGCCCTCTGTTTCAGACCCTCTGTTTCAGACCCTCTGTTTCTCGCCGTCTGTTTCGGCCCCTCTGTTTCTCGCCCTCTGTTTCGGCCCCTCTGTTTCTCGCCCTCAGTTTCAGACCCTCTGTTTCGCGCCCTCGGTTTCGCGCCCTCGGTTTCAGACCCTCTGTTTTAGACACTCTGTTTCTCGCCCTCTGTTTCGCGCCCTCTGTTTCAGAACCTCTGTTTCGCGCCCTCTGTTTCAGACCCTCTGTTTCAGACCCTCTGTTTCAGACCCTCTGTTTCGCGCCCTCTGTTCCGCGCCCTCTGTTTCAGACCCTCTGTTTCAGCCGCTCTGTTTCAGACCCTTTGTTTCGCGCCCTCTGTTTCAGCCCCTCTGTTTCAGCCCCTCTGTTTCGCGCCCTCTGTTTCTTGCCCTCTGTTTCAGACCCTCTGTGTCTCGCCCTCTGTTTCAGACCCTCTGTTTCAGACCCTCCGTTTCAGCCCCTCTGTTTCTCGCCCTCTGTTTCAGCCCCTCTGTTTCAGACCCTCTGTTTCAGACCCTCTGTTTCGCGCCCTCTGTTTCAGCCCCTCTGTTTCGCGCCCTCGGTTTCGCACCCTCTGTTTCAGACCCTCTGTTTCAGACCCTCTATTTCTCGCCCTCTGTTTCAGACCCTCTGTTTCAGACCCTCCATTTCAGCACCTCTTTTTCGCACCCTCTGTTTCAGACCCTCTGTTTCAGACCCTCTGTTTCTCGCCCGCTGTTTCGCGCCCTCTGTTTCGTGCCCTCTGTTTCAGACAATCTGTTCCAGACCCTCTGATTCATCCACTCTGTTTCGCGCCCTCTGTTTCAGCCCCTCTGTTTCAGCCCCTCTGTTTCAGACCCTCTGTTTCAAACCCTCTGTTTCAGACCCTCTGTTTCTCACCCTCTGTTTCAGCCCCTCTGTTTCTCGCCCTATGTTTCTCGCGCTCTGTTTCGCGCCCTCTGTTTCGCGGCCTCTGTTTCAGACCCTCTGTTTGTCGCCCTCTGTTTCAGACCCTCTGTTTCGCGCCCTCGGTTTCGCGCCCTCGGTTTCAGACCCTCTGTTTTAGACCCTCTGTTTCTCGCCCTCTGTTTCGCGCCCTCTGTTTCAGACCCTCTGTTTCGCGCCCTCTGTTTCAGACCCTCTGTTTCAGACCCTCTGTTTCAGACCCTCTGTTTCGCGCCCTCTGTTCCGCGCCCTCTGTTTCAGACCCTCTGTTTCAGCCGCTCTGTTTCAGACCCTCTGTTTCAGACCCTCTGTTTCGCGCCCTCTGTTTCAGCCCCTCTGTTTCAGCCCCTCTGTTTCGCGCCCTCTGTTTCAGACCCTCTGTTTCTCGCCCTCTGTTTCAGACCCTCTGTTTCAGACCCTCCGTTTCAGCCCCTCTGTTTCGCGCCCTCTGTTTCGCTCCCTCTGTTTCAGACCCTCTGTTTCAGACACTCTGTTTCAGGCCCTCTGTTTCTGGCCCTCTGTTTCAGCCCCTCTGTTTCAGACCCTCTGTTTCAGACCCTCTGTTTCGCGCCCTCTGTTTCAGACCCTCTGTTTCAGCCCCTCTGTTTCTCGCCCTCTGTTTCTCGCGCTCTGTTTCGCGCCCTCTGTTTCGCGCCCTCTGTTTCAGACCATATGTTTCGCGGCCTCTGTTTCAGCCCCTCTGTTTCAGACCCTCTGTTTCGCGCCCTCTGTTTCGCGCCCTCTGTTCCGCGCACTCTGTTTCAGACCCTCTGTTTCAGACCCTCTGTTTCTCGCCCTCTGTTTCAGCCCCTCTGTTTCAGACCCTCATTTTCGCACCCACTGTTTCAGCCCCTCTGTTTCGCGCCCTCGGTCTCGCACCCTCTGTTTCAGACCCTCTGTTTCAGACCCTCTATTTCTCGCCCTCTGTTTCAGACCCTCTGTTTCAGACCCTCCGTTTCAGCACCTCTGTTTCGCACCCTCTGTTTCAGACCCTCTGTTTCAGACCCTCTGTTTCTCGCCCGCTGTTTCGCGCCCTCTGTTTCGCGCCCTCTGTTTCAGACAATCTGTTTCAGACCCTCTGTTTCATCCACTCTGTTTCGCGCCCTCTGTTTCAGCCCCTCTGTTTCAGACCCTCTGTTCCAGACCCTCTGTTTCAAACCCTCTGTTTCAGACCCTCTGTTTCTCGCCCTCTGTTTCAGCCCCTCTGTTTCTCGCCCTCTGTTTCTCGCGCTCTGTTTCGCGCCCTCTGTTTCGCGCCCTCTGTTTCAGACACTCTGTTTGTCGCGCTCTGTTTCGCGCCCTCTGTTTCAGACCCTCTGTTTCGCGCCCTCGGTTTCAGACACTCTGTTTTCGACCCTCTGTTTCTCGCCCTCTGTTTCGCGCCCTCTGTTTCAGACCCTCTGTTTCGCGCCCTCTGTTTCAGACCCTCTGTTTCAGACCCTGTGTTTCAGACCGTCTGTTTCAGACCCTCTGTTTCTCGCCCTCTGTTTCGCGCCCTCTGTTCCGCGCCCTCTGTTTCAGACCCTGTGTTTCAGACCCTCTCTTTCTCGCCCTCTGTTTCGGCCCCTCTGTTTCTCGCCCCCTGTTTCGGCCCCTCTGTTTCTCGCCCTCAGTTTCAGACCCTCTGTTTCGCGCCCTCGGTTTCGCGCCCTCGGTTTCAGACCCTCTGTTTTAGACCCTCTGTTTCTCGCCCTCTGTTTCGCGCCCTCTGTTTCAGAACCTCTGTTTCGCGCCCTCTGTTTCAGACCCTCTGTTTCAGACCCTCTGTTTCAGACCCTCTGTTTCGCGCCCTCTGTTCCACGCCCTCTGTTTCAGACCCCCTGTTTCAGCCGCTCTGTTTCAGACCCTCTGTTTCTGGCCCTCTGTTTCAGCCCCTCTGTTTCAGCCCCTCTGTTTCGCGCCCTCTGTTTCTTGCCCTCTGTTTCAGACCCTCTGTTTCTCGCCCTCTGTTTCAGACCCTCTGTTTCAGACCCTCCGTTTCAGCCCCTCTGTTTCGCGCCCTCTGTTTCGCTTCCTCTGTTTCAGACCCTCTGTTTGAGACCCTCTGTTTCTGGCCCTCTGTTTCAGCCCCTCTGTTTCAGACCCTCTGTTTCAGACCCTCTGTTTCGCTCCCTCTGTTTCAGACCCTCTGTTTCAGACCCTCTGTTTCGCGCCCTTGGTTTCGCGCCCTCGGTTTCAGACCCTCTGTTTTAGACCCTCTGTTTCTCGCCCACTGTTTCGCGCCCTCTGTTTCAGACCCTCTGTTTCGCGCCCTCTGTTTCAGACCCTCTGTTTCAGACCCTCTGTTTCAGCACCTCTGTTTCGCGCCCTCTGTTCCGCGCCCTCTGTTTCAGACCCTCTGTTTCTCGCCCTCTGTTTCAGCCGCTCTGTTTCAGACCCTCCGTTTCAGACACTCTGTTTCGCGCCCTCTGTTTCAGCCCCTCTGTTTCGCGCCCTCCGTTTCTCGCCCTCTGTTTCGCGCACTCTGTTTCAGACCCTCTGTTTCTCGCCCTTTGTTTCAGACCGTCTGTTTCAGACCCTCCGTTTCAGCCCCTCTGTTTCGCGCCCTCTGTTTCGCTCCCTCTGTTTCAGACCCTCTGTTTCAGACACTCTGTTTCTGGCCCTCTGGTTCAGCCCCTCTGTTTCAGACCCTCTGTTTCAGACCCTCTGTTTCGCGCCCTCTGTTTCAGACCCTCTGTTTTAGCCCCTCTGTTTCTCGCCCTCTGTTTCAGACCCTATGTTTTGCGCCCTCTGTTTCAGCCCCTCTGTTTCAGCCCCTCTGTTTCAGACCCTCTGTTTCAGACCCTCTGTTTCGCGCCCTCTGTTTCAGCCCCTCTGTTTCAGACCCTATGTTTCGCGCCCTCTGTTTCAGACCCTCTGTTTCAGACCCTCTGTTTCTCGCCCTCTGTTTCAGCCCCTCTGTTTCAGACCCTCTGTTTCAGCCCCTCTGTTTCAGCCCCTCTGTTTCAGACCCTCTGTTTCAGCCCCTCTGTTTCAGACCCTCTGTTTCGCGCCCTCTGTTTCAGCCCCTCTGTTTCGCGCCCTCGGTTTCGCACCCTCTGTTTCAGACCCTCTGTTTCAGACCCTCTATTTCTCGCACTCTGTTTCAGACCCTCTGTTTCAGACCCTCCGTTTCAGCACCACTGTTTCGCACCCTCTGTTTCAGACCCTCTGTTTCTCGCCCTCTGTTTCGCGCCCTCTGTTTCGCGCCCTCTGTTTCAGACAATCTGTTTCAGAACCTCTGTTCAGACCCTCTGTTTCATCCACTCTGTTTCGCGCCCTCTGTTTCACCCCTCTGTTTCAGCCCCTCTGTTTCAGACCCTCTGTTTCAAACCCTCTGTTTCAGACCCTCTGTTTCTCGCCCTCTGTTTCAGCCCCTCTGTTTCTCGCCCTCTGTTTCTCGCGCTCTGTTTCGCGCCCTCTGTTTCGCGCCCTCTGTTTCAGACCCTCTGTTTGTCGCCCTCTGTTTCGCGCCCTCTGTTTCAGACCCTCTGTTTCGCGCCCTTTGTTTCAGCCCCTCTGTTTCAGACCCTCTGTTTCGCGCCCTCTGTTTCAGACCCTCTGTTTCAGAACCTCTGTTTCAGACCCTCTATTTCTCGCCCTCTGTTTCGCGCCTTCTGTTCCGCGCCCTCTGTTTCAGACCCTCTGTTTCAGACCCTCTGTTTCTCGCCCTCTGTTTCGGCCCTTCTGTTTCTCGCCCTCTGTTTCGGCCCCTCTGTTTCTCGCCCTCAGTTTCAGACCCTCTGTTTCGCGCCCTCGGTTTCGCGACCTCGGTTTCAGACCCTCTGTTTTAGACCCTCTGTTTCTCGCCCTCTGTTTCAGACCCTCTGTTTCGCGCCCTCTGTTTCAGACCCTCTGTTTCAGACCCTCTGTTTCAGACCCTCTGTTTCGCGCCCTCTGTTCCGCGCCCTCTGTTTCAGACCCTCTGTTTCAGCCGCTCTGTTTCAGACCCTCTGTTTCAGACCCTCTGTTTCGCGCCCTCTGTTTCAGCCACTCTGTTTCAGCCCCTCTGTTTCGCGCCCTCTGTTTCGCGCCCTCTGTTTCAGACCCTCTGTTTCTCGCCCTCTGTTTCTGACCCTCTCTTTCAGACCCTCCGTTTCAGCCCCTCTGTTTCGCGCCCTCTGTTTCAGACCCTCTGTTTCAGACCCTCTGTTTCAGACCCTCTGTTTCTCGCCCTCTGTTTCGGCCCTTCTGTTTCTCGCCCTCTGTTTCGGCCCCTCTGTTTCTCGCACTCAGTTTCAGACCCTCTGTTTCGCGCCCTCGGTTTCGCGCCCTCGGATTCAGACCCTCTGTTTTAGACCCTCTGTTTCTCGCCCTCTGTTTCGCGCCCACTGTTTCAGACCCACTGTTTCGCGCCCTCTGTTTCAGACCCTCTGTTTCAGACCCTCTGTTTCAGACCCTCTGTTTCGCGCCCTCTGTTCCGCGCCCTCTGTTTCAGACCCTCTGTTTCTCGCCCTCTGTTTCAGCCCCTCTGTTTCAGACCCTCTGTTTCAGCCCCTCTGTTTCAGACCCTCTGTTTCAGACCCTCTGTTTCGCGCCCTCTGTTTCAGCCCCTCTGTTTCGCGCCCTCTGTTTCGCGCCCTCTGTTTCAGACCCACTGTTTCAGACCCTCTATTTCTCGCCCTCTGTTTCAGACCCTCTGTTTCAGACCCTCTGTTTCAGACCCTCCGTTTCAGCACCACTGTTTCGCACCCTCTGTTTCAGACCCTCTGTTTCAGACCCTCTGTTTCTCGCCCTCTGTTTCGCGCCCTCTGTTTCGCGCCCTCTGTTTCAGACAATCTGTTTCAGACCCTCTGTTTCAGACCCTCTGTTTCATCCACTCTGTTTCGCGCCCTCTGTTTCACCCCTCTGTTTCAGCCCCTCTGTTTCAGACCCTCTGTTTCAAACCCTCTGTTTCAGACCCACTGTTTCTCGCCCACTGTTTCAGCCCCTCTGTTTCTCGCCCTCTGTTTCTCGCGCTCTGTTTCGCGCCCTCTGTTTCGCGCCCTCTGTTTCAGACCCTCTGTTTGTCGCCCTCTGTTTCGCGCCCTCTGTTTCAGACCCTCTGTTTCGCGCCCTTTGTTTCAGCCCCTCTGTTTCAGACCCTCTGTTTCAGACCCTCTGTTTCAGACCCTCTGTTTCGTGCCCTCTGTTTCGCGCCCTCGGTTTCAGACCCTCTGTTTTAGACCCTCTGTTTCTCGCCCTCTGTTTCGCGCCCTCTGTTTCAGACCCTCTGTTTCGTGCCCTCTGTTTCAGACCCTCTGTTTCAGACCCTCTGTTTCAGACCCTCTGTTTCTCGCCCTCTGTTTCGCGCCCTCTGTTCCGCGCCATCTGTTTCAGACCCTCTGTTTCAGACCCTCTGTTTCTCGCCCTCTGTTTCGGCCCTTCTGTTTCTCGCCCTCTGTTTCGGCCCCTCTGTTTCTCGCCCTCAGTTTCAGACCCTCTGTTTCGCGCCCTCGGTTTCGCGCCCTCGGTTTCAGACCCTCTGTTTCAGCCCCTCTGTTTCTCGCCCTCTGTTTCGCGCCCTCTGTTTCAGACCCTCTGTTTCGCGCCCTCTGTTTCAGACCCTCTGTTTCAGACCCTCTGTTTCAGACCCTCTGTTTCGCGCCCTCTGTTCCGCGCCCTCTGTTTCAGACCCTCTGTTTCAGCCGCTCTGTTTCAGACCCTCTGTTTCAGACCCTGTGTTTCGCGCCCTCTGTTTCAGCCCCTCTGTTTCAGCCCCTCTGTTTCGCGCCCTCTGTTTCGCGCCCTCTGTTTCAGACCCTCTGTTTCAAACCCTCTGTTTCAGACCCTCTGTTTCTCGCCCACTGTTTCAGCCCCTCTGTTTCTCGCCCTCTGTTTCTCGCGCTCTGTTTCGCGCCCTCTGTTTCAGACCCTCTGTTTGTCGCCCTCTGTTTCGCGCCCTCTGTTTCAGACCCTCTGTTTCGCGCCCTTTGTTTCAGCCCCTCTGTTTCAGCCCCTCTGTTTCAGACACTCTGTTTCAGACCCTCTGTTTCGTGCCCTCTGTTTCGCGCCCTCGGTTTCAGACCCTCTGTTTTAGACCCTCTGTTTCAGACCCTCTGTTTCCCGCCCTCTGTTTCAGACCCTCTGTTTCTGGCCCTCTGTTTCAGCCCCTCTGTTTCAGACCCTCTGTTTCAGACCCTCTGTTTCGCGCCCTCTGTTTCAGACCCTCTGTTTCAGCCCCTCTGTTTCTCGCCCTCTGTTTCGCGCCCTCTGTTTCAGACCCTATGTTTCGCGCCCTCTGTTTCAGCCCCTCTGTTTCAGGCCCTCTGTTTCAGACCCTCTGTTTCAGACCCTCTGTTTCGCGCCCTCTGTTTCAGCCCATCTGTTTCAGACCCTATGTTTCGCGCCCTCTGTTTCAGCCCCTCTGTTTCAGACCCTCTGTTTCTCGCCCTCTGTTTCAGCCCCTCTGTTTCAGACCCTCTGTTTCAGCCCCTCTGTTTCAGACCCTCTGTTTCAGACCCTCTGTTTCGCGCCCTCTGTTTCAGCCCCTCTGTTTCGCGCCCTTGGTTTCGCACCCTCTGTTTCAGACCCTCTGTTTCAGACCCTCTATTTCTCGCCCTCTGTTTCAGACCCTCTGTTTCAGAGCCTCCGTTTCAGCACCACTGTTTCGCACCCTCTGTTTCAGACCCTCTGTTTCAGACCCTCTGTTTCTCGCCCTCTGTTTCGCGCCCTCTGTTTCGCGCCCTCTGTTTCAGACAATCTGTTTCAGAACCTCTGTTTCAGACCCTCTGTTTCATCCACTCTGTTTCGCGCCCTCTGTTTCACCCCTCTGTTTCAGACCCTCGGTTTCAAACCCTCTGTTTCAGACCCTTTGTTTCTCGCCCTCTGTTTCAGCCCCTCTGTTTCTCGCCCTCTGTTTCTCGCGCTCTGTTTCGCGCCCTCTGTTTCGCGCCCTCTGTTTCAGACCCTCTGTTTGTCGCCCTCTGTTTCGCGCCCTCTGTTTCAGACCCTCTGTTTCGCGCCCTTTGTTTCAGCCCCTCTGTTTCAGACCCTCTGTTTCAGACCCTCTGTTTCAGACCCTCTGTTTCGTGCCCTCTGTTTCGCGCCCTCTGTTTCAGACCCACTGTTTTAGACCCTCTGTTTCTCGCCCTCTGTTTCTCGCCCTCTGTTTCAGACCCTCTGTTTCGCGCCCTCTGTTTCAGACCCTCTGTTTCAGACCCTCAGTTTCAGACCCTCTGTTTCTCGCCCTCTGTTTCGCGCCCTCTGTTCCGCGCCCTCTGTTTCAGACCCTCTGTTTCTCGCCCTCTGTTTCGGCCCTTCTGTTTCTCGCCCTCTGTTTCGGCCCCTCTGTTTCTCGCCCTCAGTTTCAGACCCTCTGTTTCGCGCCCTCGGTTTCAGACCCTCTGTTTTAGACCCTCTGTTTCGCGCCCTCTGTTTCAGCCCATCTGTTTCAGACCCTATGTTTCGCGCCCTCTGTTTCAGCCCCTCTGTTTCAGACCCTCTGTTTCTCGCCCTCTGTTTCAGCCCCTCTGTTTCAGACCCTCTGTTTCAGCCCCTCTGTTTCAGACCCTCTGTTTCAGACCCTCTGTTTCGCGCCCTCTGTTTCAGCCCCTCTGTTTCGCGCCCTCGGTTTCGCACCCTCTGTTTCAGACCCTCTGTTTCAGACCCTCTATTTCTCGCCCTCTGTTTCAGACCCTCTGTTTCAGACCCTCCGTTTCAGCACCACTGTTTCGCACCCTCTGTTTCAGACCCTCTGTTTCAGACCCTCTGTTTCTCGCCCTCTGTTTCGCGCCCTCTATTTCGCGCCCTCTGTTTCAGACAATCTGTTTCAGAACCTCTGTTTCAGACCCTCTGTTTCATCCACTCTGTTTCGCGCCCTCTGTTTCACCCCACTGTTTCAGCCCCTCTGTTTCAGACCCTCGGTTTCAAACCCTCTGTTTCAGACCCTTTGTTTCTCGCCCTCTGTTTCAGCCCCTCTGTTTCTCGCCCTCTGTTTCTCGCGCTCTGTTTCGCGCCCTCTGTTTCGCGCCCTCTGTTTCAGACCCTCTGTTTGTCGCCCTCTGTTTCTCGCCCTCTGTTTCAGCCCCTCTGTTTCGCGCCCTCTGTTTCGCGCCCTCTGTTTCAGCCCCTCTGTTTCTCGCCCTCTGTTTCAGACCCTCTGTTTCAGACCCTCTGTTTCAGGCCCTCTGTTTCTGGCCCTCTGTTTCAGACCCTCTGTTTCAGACCCTCTGTTTCAGACCATCTGTTTCGCGCCCACTGTTTCAGACCCTCTGTTTCAGCCCCTGTGTTTCTCGCCCACTGTTTCTCGCGGTCTGTTTCGCGCCCTCTGTTTCGCGCCCTCTGTTTCAGAGCCCATGTTTCGCGCACTCTGTTTCAGCCCCTCTGTTTCAGCCCCTCTGTTTCAGACCCTCTGTTTCAGACCCTCTGTTTCGCGCCCTCTGTTTCAGCCCCTCTGTTTCGCGCCCTCTGTTTCGCGCCCTCTGTTCCGCGCCCTCTGTTTCAGACCCTCTGTTTCAGACCCTCTGTTTCTCGCCCTCTGTTTCAGCCCCTCTGTTTCACACCCTCTGTTTCAGACCCTCTGTTTCACGCCCTCTGTTTCAGCCCCTCTGTTTCGCGCCCTCGGTTTCGCACCCTCTGTTTCAGACCCTCTATTTCTCGCCCTCTGTTTCAGACCCTCTGTTTCAGACCCTCCATTTCAGCACCTCTGTTTCGCACCCTCTGTTTCAGACCCTCTGTTTCAGACCCTCTGTTTCTCGCCCGCTGTTTCGCGCCCTCTGTTTCGCGCCCTCTGTTTCAGACAATCTGTTTCAGACCCTCTGTTTCAGCCACTCTGTTTCGCGCCCTCTGTTTCAGCCCCTCTGTTTCAGCCCCTCTGTTTCAGACCCTCTGTTTCAAACCCTCTGTTTCAGACCCTCTGTTTCTCGCCCTCTGTTTCAGCCCCTCTGTTTCTCGCCCTCTGTTTCTCGCGCTCTGTTTCGCGCCCTCTATTTCGCGCCCTCTGTTTCAGACCCTCTGTTTGTCGCCCTCTGTTTCGCGCCCTCTGTTTCAGACCCTCTGTTTCGCGCCCTCGGTTTCAGACCCTCTGTTTTAGACCCTCTGTTTCTCGCCCTCTTTTTCGCGCCCTCTGTTTCAGACCCTCTGTTTCGCGCCCTCTGTTTCAGACCCTCTGTTTCAGACCCTCTGTTTCAGACCCTCTGTTTCTCGCCCTCTGTTTCGCGCCCTCTGTTCCGCGCCCTCTGTTTCAGACCCTCTGTTTCAGACCCTCTGTTTCTCGCCCTCTGTTTTGGCCCCTCTGTTTCTCGCCCTCTGTTTCGGCCCCTCTGTTTCTCGCCCTCAGTTTCAGACCCTCTGTTTCGCGCCCTCGGTTTCGCGCCCTCGGTTTCAGACCCTCTGTTTCTCGCCCTCTGTTTCGCGCCCTCTGTTTCAGAACCTCTGTTTCGCGCCCTCTGTTTCAGACCCTCTGTTTCAGACCCTCTGTTTCAGACCCTCTGTTTCGCGCCCTCTGTTCCGCGCCCTCTGTTTCAGACCCTCTGTTTCAGCCGCTCTGTTTCAGACCCTTTGTTTCGCGCCCTCTGTTTCAGCCCCTCTGTTTCGCGCCCTCTGTTTCTTGCCCTCTGTTTCAGACCCTCTGTGTCTCGCCCTCTGTTTCAGACCCTCTGTTTCAGACCCTCCGTTTCAGCCCCTCTGTTTATCGCCCTCTGTTTCAGCCCCTCTGTTTCAGCCCCTCTGTTTCAGACCCTCTGTTTCGCGCCCTCTGTTTCAGCCCCTCTGTTTCGCGCCCTCGGTTTCGCACCCTCTGTTTCAGACCCTCTGTTTCAGACCCTCTGTTTCTCGCCCTCTGTTTCAGACCCTCTGTTTCAGACCCTCCGTTTCAGCACCTCTGTTTCGCACCCTCTGTTTCAGACCCTCTGTTTCAGACCCTCTGTTTCTCGCCCGCTGTTTCGCGCCCTCTGTTTCGTGCCCTCTGTTTCAGACAATCTGTTTCAGACCCTCTGATTCATCCACTCTGTTTCGCGCCCTCTGTTTCGCGCCCTCTGTTTCAGAGCCCATGTTTCGCGCCCTCTGTTTCAGCCCCTCTGTTTCAGCCCCTCTGTTTCAGACCCTCTGTTTCAGACCCTCTGTTTCGCGCCCTCTGTTTCAGCCCCTCTGTTTCGCGCCCTCTGTTTCGCGCCCTCTGTTCCGCGCCCTCTGTTTCAGACCCTCTGTTTCAGACCCTCTGTTTCTCGCCCTCTGTTTCAGCCCCTCTGTTTCACACCCTCTGTTTCAGACCCTCTGTTTCGCGCCCTCTGTTTCAGCCCCTCTGTTTCGCGCCCTCGGTTTCGCACCCTCTGTTTCAGACCCTCTATTTCTCGCCCTCTGTTTCAGACCCTCTGTTTCAGACCCTCCATTTCAGCACCTCTGTTTCGCACCCTCTGTTTCAGACCCTCTGTTTCAGACCCTCTGTTTCTCGCCCGCTGTTTCGCGCCCTCTGTTTCGCGCCCTCTGTTTCAGACAATCTGTTTCAGACCCTCTGTTTCAGCCACTCTGTTTCGCGCCCTCTGTTTCAGCCCCTCTGTTTCAGCCCCTCTGTTTCAGACCCTCTGTTTCAAACCCTCTGTTTCAGACCCTCTGTTTCTCGCCCTCTGTTTCAGCCCCTCTGTTTCTCGCCCTCTGTTTCTCGCGCTCTGTTTCGCGCCCTCTATTTCGCGCCCTCTGTTTCAGACCCTCTGTTTGTCGCCCTCTGTTTCGCGCCCTCTGTTTCAGACCCTCTGTTTCGCGCCCTCGGTTTCAGACCCTCTGTTTTAGACCCTCTGTTTCTCGCCCTCTTTTTCGCGCCCTCTGTTTCAGACCCTCTGTTTCGCGCCCTCTGTTTCAGACCCTCTGTTTCAGACCCTCTGTTTCAGACCCTCTGTTTCTCGCCCTCTGTTTCGCGCCCTCTGTTCCGCGCCCTCTGTTTCAGACCCTCTGTTTCAGACCCTCTGTTTCTCGCCCTCTGTTTTGGCCCCTCTGTTTCTCGCCCTCTGTTTCGGCCCCTCTGTTTCTCGCCCTCAGTTTCAGACCCTCTGTTTCGCGCCCTCGGTTTCGCGCCCTCGGTTTCAGACCCTCTGTTTCTCGCCCTCTGTTTCGCGCCCTCTGTTTCAGAACCTCTGTTTCGCGCCCTCTGTTTCAGACCCTCTGTTTCAGACCCTCTGTTTCAGACCCTCTGTTTCGCGCCCTCTGTTCCGCGCCCTCTGTTTCAGACCCTCTGTTTCAGCCGCTCTGTTTCAGACCCTTTGTTTCGCGCCCTCTGTTTCAGCCCCTCTGTTTCGCGCCCTCTGTTTCTTGCCCTCTGTTTCAGACCCTCTGTGTCTCGCCCTCTGTTTCAGACCCTCTGTTTCAGACCCTCCGTTTCAGCCCCTCTGTTTATCGCCCTCTGTTTCAGCCCCTCTGTTTCAGCCCCTCTGTTTCAGACCCTCTGTTTCGCGCCCTCTGTTTCAGCCCCTCTGTTTCGCGCCCTCGGTTTCGCACCCTCTGTTTCAGACCCTCTGTTTCAGACCCTCTGTTTCTCGCCCTCTGTTTCAGACCCTCTGTTTCAGACCCTCCGTTTCAGCACCTCTGTTTCGCACCCTCTGTTTCAGACCCTCTGTTTCAGACCCTCTGTTTCTCGCCCGCTGTTTCGCGCCCTCTGTTTCGTGCCCTCTGTTTCAGACAATCTGTTTCAGACCCTCTGATTCATCCACTCTGTTTCGCGCCCTCTGTTTCAGCCCCTCTGTTTCAGCCCCTCTGTTTCAGACCCTCTGTTTCAAACCCTCTGTTTCAGACCCTCTGTATCTCGCCCTCTGTTTCAGCCCCTCTGTTTCTCGCCCACTGTTTCTCGCGCTCTGTTTCGCGATCTCTGTTTCGCGCCCTCTGTTTCAGACCCTCAGTTTGTCGCCCTCTGTTTCGCGCCCTCTGTTTCAGAACCTCTGTTTCGCGCCCTCTGTTTCAGACCCTCTGTTTCAGACCCTCTGTTTCAGACCCTCTGTTTCGCGCCCTCTGTTCCGCGCCCTCTGTTTCAGACCCTCTGTTTCAGCCGCTCTGTTTCAGACCCTTTGTTTCGCGCCCTCTGTTTCAGCCCCTCTGTTTCAGCCCCTCTGTTTCGCGCCCTCTGTTTCGCGCCCTCTGTTTCAGACCCTCTGTTTCTCGCCCTCTGTTTCAGACCCTCTGTTTCAGACCCTCTGTTTCAGCCCCTCTGTTTCTCGCCCTCTGTTTCAGCCCCTCTGTTTCAGACCCTCTGTTTCAGACCCTCTGTTTCGCGCCCTCTGTTTCAGCCCCTCTGTTTCGCGCCCTCGGTTTCGCACCCTCTGTTTCAGACCCTCTGTTTCAGACCCTCTATTTCTCGCCCTCTGTTTCAGACCCTCTGTTTCAGACCCTCCGTTTCAGCACCTCTGTTTCGCACCCTCTGTTTCAGACCCTCTGTTTCAGAACCTCTGTTTCTCGACCGCTGTTTCGCGCCCTCTGTTTCGCGCCCTCTGTTTCAGACAATCTGTTTCAGACCCTCTGATTCATCCACTCTGTTTCGCGCCCTCTGTTTCAGCCCCTCTGTTTGAGCCCCTCTGTTTCAGACCCTCTGTTTCAAACCCTCTGTTTCAAACCCTCTGTTTCTCGCCCTCTGTTTCAGCCCCTCTGTTTCTCGCCCTCTGTTTCTCGCGCTATGTTTCGCGCCCTCTGTTTCGCGCCCTCTGTTTCAGACCCTCTGTTTGTCGCCCTCTGTTTCGCGCCCTCTGTTTCAGACCCTCTGTTTCCCGCCCTCGGTTTCAGACCCTCTGTTTTAGACCCTCTGTTTCTCGCCCTCTGTTTCGCGCCCTCTCTTTCAGACCCTCTGTTTCGCGCCCTCTGTTTCAGACCCTCTGTTTCAAACCCTCTGTTTCAGACCCTCTGTATCTCGCCCTCTGTTTCAGCCCCTCTGTTTCTCGCCCACTGTTTCTCGCGCTCTGTTTCGCGCTCTCTGTTTCGCGCCCTCTGTTTCAGACCCTCAGTTTGTCGCCCTCTGTTTCGCGCCCTCTGTTTCAGAACCTCTGTTTCGCGCCCTCTGTTTCAGACCCTCTGTTTCAGATCCTCTGTTTCAGACCCTCTGTTTCGCGCCCTCTGTTCCGCGCCCTCTGTTTCAGACCCTCTGTTTCAGCCGCTCTGTTTCAGACCCTTTGTTTCGCGCCCTCTGTTTCAGCCCCTCTGTTTCAGCCCCTCTGTTTCGCGCCCTCTGTTTCTTGCCCTCTGTTTCAGACCCTCTGTTTCTCGCCCTCTGTTTCAGACACTCTGTTTCAGACCCTCCGTTTCAGCCCCTCTGTTTCTCGCCCTCTGTTTCAGCCCCTCTGTTTCAGACCCTCTGTTTCAGACCCTCTGTTTCGCGCCCTCTGTTTCAGCCCCTCTGTTTCGCGCCCTCGGTTTCGCACCCTCTGTTTCAGACCCTCTGTTTCAGACCCTCTATTTCTCGCCCTCTGTTTCAGACCCTCTGTTTCAGACCCTCCGTTTCAGCACCTCTGTTTCGCACCCTCTGTTTCAGACCCTCTGTTTCAGAACCTCTGTTTCTCGCCCGCTGTTTCGCGCCCTCTGTTTCGCGCCCTCTGTTTCAGACAATCTGTTTCAGACCCTCTGATTCATCCACTCTGTTTCGCGCCCTCTGTTTCAGCCCCTCTGTTTGAGCCCCTCTGTTTCAGACCCTCTGTTTCAAACCCTCTGTTTCTCGCCCTCTGTTTCAGCCCCTCTGTTTCTCGCCCTCTGTTTCTCGCGCTCTGTTTCGCGCCCTCTGTTTCGCGCCCTCTGTTTCAGACCCTCTGTTTGTCGCCCTCTGTTTCGCGCCCTCTGTTTCAGACCCTCTGTTTCCCGCCCTCGGTTTCAGACCCTCTGTTTTAGACCCTCTGTTTCTCGCCCTCTGTTTCGCGCCCTCTCTTTCAGACCCTCTGTTTCGCGCCCTCTGTTTCAGACCCTCTGTTTCAGACCCTCTGTTTCAGACCCTCTGTTTCTCGCCTCTGTTTTGCGCCCTCTGTTCCGCGCCCTCTGTTTCAAACCCTCTGTTTCAGACCCTCTCTTTCTCGCCCTCTGTTTCGGCCCCTCTGTTTCTCGCCCTCTGTTTCGGCCCCTCTGTTTCTCGCCCTCAGTTTCAGACCCTCTGTTTCGCGCCCTCGGTTTCGCGCCCTCTGTTTCAGACCCTCTGTTTCTCGCCCTCTGTTTCGCGCCCTCTGTTTCAGAACCACTGTTTCGCGCCCTCTGTTTCAGACCCTCTGTTTCAGACCCTCTGTTTCAGACCCTCTGTTTCGCGCCCTCTGTTCCGCGCCCTCTGTTTCAGACCATCTGTTTCAGCCGCTCTGTTTCAGACCCTCTGTTTCGCGCCCTCTTTTTCAGCCCCTCTGTTTCAGCCACTCTGTTTCGCGCCCTCTGTTTCGCGCCCTCTGTTTCAGACCCTCTGTTTCTCGCCCTCTGTTTCAGACCCTCTGTTTCAGACCCTCCGTTTCAGCCCCTCTGTTTCGCGCCCTCTGTTTCGCTCCCTCTGTTTCAGACCCTCTGTTTCAGACCCTCTGTTTCTGGCCCTCTGTTTCAGCCCCTCTGTTTCAGACCCTCTGTTTCAGACCCTCTGTTTCGCTCCCTCTGTTTCAGACCCTCTGTTTCAGACCCTCTGTTTCGCGCACTCGGTTTCGCGCCCTCGGTTTCAGACCCTCTGTTTTAGACCCTCTGTTTCTCGCCCTCTGTTTCGCGCCCTCTGTTTCAGACCCTCTGTTTCAGACCCTCTGTTTCAGCACCTCTGTTTCAGACCCTCTGTTTCAGACCCTCTGTTTCAGACCCTCTGTTTCGCGCCCTCGGTTTCGCGCCCTCGGTTTCAGACCCTCTGTTTTAGACCCTCTGTTTCTCGCCCTCTGTTTCGCGCCCTCTGTTTCAGACCCTCTGTTTCAGACCCTCTGTTTCAGCACCTCTGTTTCTCGCCCTCTGTTTCGCGCCCTCTGTTTCAGACCCTCTGTTTCTCGCCCTCTGTTTCAGCCCCTCTGTTTCAGCCGCTCTGTTTCAGACCCTCTGTTTCAGACCCTCTGTTTCGCGCCCTCTGTTTCAGCCCCTCTGTTTCTCGCCCTCTGTTTCGCGCCCTCTGTTTCGCGCCCTCTGTTTCAGACCGTCTGTTTCAGACCCTCTGTTTCGCGCCCTCTGTTTCAGCCCCTCTGTTTCTCGCCCTCTGTTTCGCGCCCTCTGTTTCTCGCCCTCTGTTTCAGACCGTCTGTTTCAGACCCTCTGTTTCAGACCCTCTGTTTCAGACCCTCTGTTTCGCGCCCTCTGTTTCAGCCCCTCTGTTTCGCGCCCTCGGTTTCGCAACCTCTGTTTCAGACCCTCTGTTTCAGACCCTCTATTTCTCGCCCTCTGTTTCAGACCCTCTGTTTCAGACCCTCCGTTTCAGCACCACTGTTTCGCACCCTCTGTTTCAGACCCTCTGTTTCTCGCCCTCTGTTTCAGCCCCTCTGTTTCTCGCCCTCTGTTTCTCGCGCTCTGTTTCGCGCCCTCTGTTTCGCGCCCTCTGTTTCAGACCCTCTGTTTGTCGCCCTCTGTTTCGCGCCCTCTGTTTCAGACCCTCTGTTTCGCGCCCTCTGTTTCAGCCCCTCTGTTTCAGACCCTCTGTTTCAGACCCTCTGTTTCGTGCCCTCTGTTTCGCGCCCTCGGTTTCAGACCCTCTGTTTCAGACCCTCTGTTTCTGGCCCTCTGTTTCAGCCCCTCTGTTTCAGACCCTCTGTTTCAGACCCTCTGTTTCGCTCCCTCTGTTTCAGACCCTCTGTTTCAGACCCTCTGTTTCGCGCACTCGGTTTCGCGCCCTCGGTTTCAGACCCTCTGTTTTAGACCCTCTGTTTCTCGCCCTCTGTTTCGCGCCCTCTGTTTCAGACCCTCTGTTTCAGACCCTCTGTTTCAGCACCTCTGTTTCAGACCCTCTGTTTCAGACCCTCTGTTTCAGACCCTCTGTTTCGCGCCCTCGGTTTCGCGCCCTCGGTTTCAGACCCTCTGTTTTAGACCCTCTGTTTCTCGCCCTCTGTTTCGCGCCCTCTGTTTCAGACCCTCTGTTTCAGACCCTCTGTTTCAGCACCTCTGTTTCTCGCCCTCTGTTTCGCGCCCTCTGTTTCAGACCCTCTGTTTCTCGCCCTCTGTTTCAGCCCCTCTGTTTCAGCCGCTCTGTTTCAGACCCTCTGTTTCAGACCCTCTGTTTCGCGCCCTCTGTTTCAGCCCCTCTGTTTCTCGCCCTCTGTTTCGCGCCCTCTGTTTCGCGCCCTCTGTTTCAGACCGTCTGTTTCAGACCCTCTGTTTCGCGCCCTCTGTTTCAGCCCCTCTGTTTCTCGCCCTCTGTTTCGCGCCCTCTGTTTCTCGCCCTCTGTTTCAGACCGTCTGTTTCAGACCCTCTGTTTCAGACCCTCTGTTTCAGACCCTCTGTTTCGCGCCCTCTGTTTCAGCCCCTCTGTTTCGCGCCCTCGGTTTCGCAACCTCTGTTTCAGACCCTCTGTTTCAGACCCTCTATTTCTCGCCCTCTGTTTCAGACCCTCTGTTTCAGACCCTCCGTTTCAGCACCACTGTTTCGCACCCTCTGTTTCAGACCCTCTGTTTCTCGACCTCTGTTTCAGCCCCTCTGTTTCTCGCCCTCTGTTTCTCGCGCTCTGTTTCGCGCCCTCTGTTTCGCGCCCTCTGTTTCAGACCCTCTGTTTGTCGCCCTCTGTTTCGCGCCCTCTGTTTCAGACCCTCTGTTTCGCGCCCTCTGTTTCAGCCCCTCTGTTTCAGACCCTCTGTTTCAGACCCTCTGTTTCGTGCCCTCTGTTTCGCGCCCTCGGTTTCAGACCCTCTGTTTTAGACCCTCTGTTTCTCGCCCTCTGTTTCGCGCCCTCTGTTTCAGACCCTCTGTTTCGCGCCCTCTGTTTCAGACCCTCTGTTTCAGACCCTCTGTTTCAGACCCTCTGTTTCTCGCCCTCTGTTTCGCGCCCTCTGTTCCGCACCCTCTGTTTCAGACCCTCTGTTTCAGACCCTCTGTTTCTCGCCCTCTGTTTCGGCCCTTCTGTTTCTCGCCCTCTGTTTCGGCCCCTCTGTTTCTCGCACTCAGTTTCAGACCCTCTGTTTTGCGCCCTCGGTTTCGCGCCCTCGGATTCAGACCCTCTGTTTTAGACCCTCTGTTTCTCGCCCTCTGTTTCGCGCCCACTGTTTCAGACCCACTGTTTCGCGCCCTCTGTTTTAGACCCTCTGTTTCAGACCCTCTGTTTCAGACCCTCTGTTTCTCGCCCTCTGTTCTGCGCCCTCTGTTTCAGACCCTCTGTTTCTCACCCTCTGTTTCAGCCCCTCTGTTTCAGACCCTCTGTTTCAGCCCCTCTGTTTCAGACCCTCTGTTTCAGACCCTCTGTTTCGCGCCCTCTGTTTCAGCCCCTCTGTTTCGCGCCCTCTGTTTCGCGCCCTCTGTTTCAGACCCACTGTTTCAGACCCTCTATTTCTCGCCCTCTGTTTCAGACCCTCTGTTTCAGACCCTCCGTTTCAGCACCACTGTTTCGCACCCTCTGTTTCAGACCCTCTGTTTCAGACCCTCTGTTTCTCGCCCTCTGTTTCGCGCCCTCTGTTTCGCGCCCTCTGTTTCAGACAATCTGTTTCAGACCCTCTGTTTCAGACCCTCTGTTTCATCCACTCTGTTTCGCGCCCTCTGCTTCACCCCTCTGTTTCAGCCCCTCTGTTTCAGACCCTCGGTTTCAAACCCTCTGTTTCAGACCCTTTGTTTCTCGCCCTCTGTTTCAGCCCCTCTGTTTCAGACCCTCTGTTTCTCGCGCTCTGTTTCGCGCCCTCTGTTTCAGCCCCTCTGTTTCGCGCCCTCTGTTTCGCGCCCTCTGTTTCAGACCCACTGTTTCAGACCCTCTATTTCTCGCCCTCTGTTTCAGACCCTCTGTCTCAGACCCTCCGTTTCAGCACCACTGTTTCGCACCCTCTGTTTCAGACCCTCTGTATCAGACCCTCTGTTTCTCGCCCTCTGTTTCGCGCCCTCTGTTTCGCGCCCTCTGTTTCAGACAATCTGTTTCAGACCCTCTGTTTCAGACCCTCTGTTTCATCCACTCTGTTTCGCGCCCTCTGTTTCACCCCTCTGTTTCAGCCCCTCTGTTTCAGACCCTCGGTTTCAAACCCTCTGTTTCAGACCATTTGTTTCTCGCCCTCTGTTTCAGCCCCTCTGTTTCTCGCCCTCTGTTTCTCGCGCTCTGTTTCGCGCCCTCTGTTTCGCGCCCTCTGTTTCAGACCCTCTGTTTGTCGCCCTCTGTTTCGCGCCCTCTGTTTCAGACCCTCTGTTTCGCGCCCTTTGTTTCAGCCCCTCTGTTTCAGACCCTCTGTTTCAGACCCTCTGTTTGGTGCCCTCTGTTTCGCGCCCTCGGTTTCAGACCCTCTGTTTTAGACCCTCTGTTTCTCGCCCTCTGTTTCGCGCCCTCTGTTTCAGACCCTCTGTTTCGCGCCCTCTGTTTCAGACCCTCTGTTTCAGACCCTCTGTTTCTCGCCCTCTGTTTCGCGCCCTCTGTTCCGCGCCCTCTGTTTCAGACCCTCTGTTTCAGACCCTCTGTTTCTCGCCGTCTGTTTCGGCCCCTCTGTTTCTCGCCCTCAGTTTCAGACCCTCTGTTTCGCGCCCTCAGTTTCAGACCCTCTGTTTCGCGCCCTCGGTTTCGCGCCCTCGGTTTCAGACCCTCTGTTTTAGACCCTCTGTTTCTCGCCCTCTGTTTCGCGCCCTCTGTTTCAGACCCTCTGTTTCGCGCCCTCTGTTTCAGACCCTCTGTTTCAGACCCTCTGTTTCAGACCCTCTGTTTCGCGCCCTCTGTTCCGCGCCCTCTGTTTCAGACCCTCTGTTTCAGCCGCTCTGTTTCAGACCCTCTGTTTCAGACCCTCTATTTCGCGCCCTCTGTTTCAGCCCCTCTGTTTCAGCCCCTCTGTTTCGCGCCCTCTGTTTCGCGCCCTCTGTTTCAGACCCTCTGTTTCTCGCCCTCTGTTTCAGACCCTCTGTTTCAGACCCTCCGTTTCAGCCCCTCTGTTTCGCGCCCTCTGTTTCAGACCCTCTGTTTCTCGCCCTCTGTTTCAGACCCTCTGTTTCAGACCCTCTGTTTCAGGCCCTCTGTTTCTGGCCCTCTGTTTCAGACCCTCTGTTTCAGACCCTCTGTTTCAGACCCTCTGTTTCGCGCCCTCTGTTTCAGACCCTCTGTTTCAGCCCCTGTGTTTCTCGCCCACTGTTTCTCGCGCTCTGTTTCGCGCCCTCTGTTTCGCGCCCTCTGTTTCAGAGCCCATGTTTCGCGCCCTCTGTTTCAGCCCCTCTGTTTCAGCCCCTCTGTTTCAGACCCTCTGTTTCAGACCCTCTGTTTCGCGCCCTCTGTTTCAGCCCCTCTGTTTCGCGCCCTCTGTTTCGCGCCCTCTGTTCCGCGCCCTCTGTTTCAGACCCTCTGTTTCAGACCCTCTGTTTCTCGCCCTCTGTTTCAGCCCCTCTGTTTCACACCCTCTGTTTCAGACCCTCTGTTTCGCGCCCTCTGTTTCAGCCCCTCTGTTTCGCGCCCTCGGTTTCGCACCCTCTGTTTCAGACCCTCTATTTCTCGCCCTCTGTTTCAGACCCTCTGTTTCAGACCCTCCATTTCAGCACCTCTGTTTCGCACCCTCTGTTTCAGACCCTCTGTTTCAGACCCTCTGTTTCTCGCCCGCTGTTTCGCGCCCTCTGTTTCGCGCCCTCTGTTTCAGACAATCTGTTTCAGACCCTCTGTTTCAGCCACTCTGTTTCGCGCCCTCTGTTCCAGCCCCTCTGTTTCAGCCCCTCTGTTTCAGACCCTCTGTTTCAAACCCTCTGTTTCAGACCCTCTGTTTCTCGCCCTCTGTTTCAGCCCCTCTGTTTCTCGCCCTCTGTTTCTCGCGCTCTGTTTCGCGCCCTCTATTTCGCGCCCTCTGTTTCAGACCCTCTGTTTGTCGCCCTCTGTTTCGCGCCCTCGGTTTCAGACCCTCTGTTTTAGACCCTCTGTTTCTCGCCCTCTTTTACGCGCCCTCTGTTTCAGACCCTCTGTTTCGCGCCCTCTGTTTCAGACCCTCTGTTTCAGACCCTCTGTTTCTCGCCCTCTGTTTCGCGCCCTCTGTTCCGCGCCCTCTGTTTCAGACCCTCTGTTTCAGACCCTCTGTTTCTCGCCCTCTGTTTCGGCCCCTCTGTTTCTCGCTCTCTGTTTCGGCCCCTCTGTTTCTCGCCCTCAGTTTCAGACCCTCTGTTTCGCGCCCTCGGTTTCGCGCCCTCGGTTTCAGACCCTCTGTTTTAGACCCTCTGTTTCTCGCCCTCTGTTTCGCGCCCTCTGTTTCAGAACCTCTGTTTCGCGCCCTCTGTTTCAGACACTCTGTTTCAGACCCTCTGTTTCAGACCCTCTGTTTCGCGCCCTCTGTTCCGCGCCCTCTGTTTCAGACCCTCTGTTTCAGCCGCTCTGTTTCAGACCCTTTGTTTCGCGCCCTCTGTTTCAGCCCCTCTGTTTCAACCCCTCTGTTTTGCGCCCTCTGTTTCTTGCCCTCTGTTTCAGATCCTCTGTGTCTCGCCCTCTGTTTCAGACCCTCTGTTTCAGACCCTCCGTTTCAGCCCCTCTGTTTCTCGCCCTCTGTTTCAGCCCCTCTGTTTCAGCCCCTCTGTTTCAGACCCTCTGTTTCGCGCCCTCTGTTTCAGCCCCTCTGTTTCGCGCCCTCGGTTTCGCACCCTCTGTTTCAGACCCTCTGTTTCAGACCCTCTATTTCTCGCCCTCTGTTTCAGACCCTCTGTTTCAGACCCTCCGTTTCAGCACCTCTGTTTCGCACCCTCTGTTTCAGACCCTCTGTTTCAGACCCTCTGTTTCTCGCCCGCTGTTTCGCGCCCTCTGTTTCGTGCCCTCTGTTTCAGACAATCTGTTTCAGACCCTCTGATTCATCCACTCTGTTTCGCGCCCTCTGTTTCAGCCCCTCTGTTTCAGCCCCTCTGTTTCAGACCCTCTGTTTCAAACCCTCTGTTTCAGACCCTCTGTATCTCGCCCTCTGTTTCAGCCCCTCTGTTTCTCGCCCTCTGTTTCTCGCGCTCTGTTTCGCGCTCTCTGTTTCGCGCCCTCTGTTTCAGACCCTCTGTTTGTCGCTCTCTGTTTCGCGCCCTCTGTTTCAGACCCTCTTTTTCCCGCCCTCGGTTTCAGACCCTCTGTTTTAGACCCTCTGTTTCTCGCCCTCTGTTTCGCGCCCTCTGTTTCAGACCCTCTGTTTCGCGCCCTCTGTTTCAGACCCTCTGTTTCAGACCCTCTGTTTCTCGCCCTCTGTTTCGCGCCCTCTGGTCCGCGCCCTCTGTTTCAGACCCTCTGTTTCAGACCCTCTCTTTCTCGCCCTCTGTTTCGGCCCCTCTGTTTCTCGCCCTCTGTTTCGGCCCCTCTGTTTCTCGCCCTCAGTTTCAGACCCTCTGTTTCGCGCCCTCGGTTTCGCGCCCTCGGTTTCAGACCCTCTGTTTTAGACCCTCTGTTTCTCGCCCTCTGTTTCGCGCCCTCTGTTTCAGAACCACTGTTTCGCGCCCTCTGTTTCAGACCCTCTGTTTCAGACCCTCTGTTTCAGACCCTCTGTTTCAGACCCTCTGTTCCGCGCCCTCTGTTTCAGCCCCTCTGTTTCAGCCCCTCAGTTTCAGACCCTCTGTTTCAAACCCTCTGTTTCAGCCCCTCTGTTTCTCGCCCTCTGTTTCTCGCGCTCTGTTTCGCGCCCTCTGTTTCGCGCCCTCTGTTTCAGACCCTCTGTTTGTCGCCCTCTGTTTCGCGCCCTCTGTTTCAGACCCTCTGTTTCAGCACCTCTGTTTCAGACCCTCTGTTTCAGACCCTCTGTTTCAGACCCTCTGTTTCGCGCCCTCGGTTTCGCGCCCTCGGTTTCAGACCCTCTGTTTTAGACCCTCTGTTTCTCGCCCTCTGTTTCGCGCCCTCTGTTTCAGACCCTCTGTTTCAGACCCTCTGTTTCAGCACCTCTGTTTCTCGCCCTCTGTTTCGCGCCCTCTGTTTCAGACCCTCTGTTTCTCGCCCTCTGTTTCAGCCCCTCTGTTTCAGCCGCTCTGTTTCAGACCCTCTGTTTCAGACCCTCTGTTTCGCGCCCTCTGTTTCAGCCCCTCTGTTTCTCGCCCTCTGTTTCGCGCCCTCTGTTTCGCGCCCTCTGTTTCAGACCGTCTGTTTCAGACCCTCTGTTTCGCGCCCTCTGTTTCAGCCCCTCTGTTTCTCGCCCTCTGTTTCGCGCCCTCTGTTTCTCGCCCTCTGTTTCAGACCGTCTGTTTCAGACCCTCTGTTTCAGACCCTCTGTTTCAGAACCTCTGTTTCGCGCCCTCTGTTTCAGCCCCTCTGTTTCGCGCCCTCGGTTTCGCAACCTCTGTTTCAGACCCTCTGTTTCAGACCCTCTATTTCTCGCCCTCTGTTTCAGACCCTCTGTTTCAGACCCTCCGTTTCAGCACCACTGTTTCGCACCCTCTGTTTCAGACCCTCTGTTTCTCGCCCTCTGTTTCAGCCCCTCTGTTTCTCGCCCTCTGTTTCTCGCGCTCTGTTTCGCGCCCTCTGTTTCGCGCCCTCTGTTTCAGACCCTCTGTTTGTCGCCCTCTGTTTCGCGCCCTCTGTTTCAGACCCTCTGTTTCGCGCCCTCTGTTTCAGCCCCTCTGTTTCAGACCCTCTGTTTCAGACCCTCTGTTTCGTGCCCTCTGTTTCGCGCCCTCGGTTTCAGACCCTCTGTTTTAGACCCTCTGTTTCTCGCCCTCTGTTTCGCGCACTCTGTTTCAGACCCTCTGTTTCGCGCCCTCTGTTTCAGACCCTCTGTTTCAGACCCTCTGTTTCAGACCCTCTGTTTCTCGCCCTCTGTTTCGCGCCCTCTGTTCCGCACCCTCTGTTTCAGACCCTCTGTTTCAGACCCTCTGTTTCTCGCCCTCTGTTTCGGCCCTTCTGTTTCTCGCCCTCTGTTTCGGCCCCTCTGTTTCTCGCACTCAGTTTCAGACCCTCTGTTTTGCGCCCTCGGTTTCGCGCCCTCGGATTCAGACCCTCTGTTTTAGACCCTCTGTTTCTCGCCCTCTGTTTCGCGCCCACTGTTCCAGACCCACTGTTTCGCGCCCTCTGTTTCAGACCCTCTGTTTCAGACCCTCTGTTTCAGACCCTCTGTTTCTCGCCCTCTGTTCTGCGCCCTCTGTTTCAGACCCTCTGTTTCTCACCCTCTGTTTCAGCCCCTCTGTTTCAGACCCTCTGTTTCAGCCCCTCTGTTTCAGACCCTCTGTTTCAGACCCTCTGTTTCGCGCCCTCTGTTTCAGCCCCTCTGTTTCGCGCCCTCTGTTTCGCGCCCTCTGTTTCAGACCCACTGTTTCAGACCCTCTATTTCTCGCCCTCTGTTTCAGACCCTCTGTTTCAGACCCTCCGTTTCAGCACCACTGTTTCGCACCCTCTGTTTCAGACCCTCTGTTTCAGACCCTCTGTTTCTCGCCCTCTGTTTCGCGCCCTCTGTTTCGCGCCCTCTGTTTCAGACAATCTGTTTCAGACCCTCTGTTTCAGACCCTCTGTTTCATCCACTCTGTTTCGCGCCCTCTGCTTCACCCCTCTGTTTCAGCCCCTCTGTTTCAGACCCTCGGTTTCAAACCCTCTGTTTCAGACCCTTTGTTTCTCGCCCTCTGTTTCAGCCCCTCTGTTTCAGACCCTCTGTTTCAGACCCTCTGTTTCGCGCCCTCTGTTTCAGCCCCTCTGTTTCGCGCCCTCTGTTTCGCGCCCTCTGTTTCAGACCCACTGTTTCAGACCCTTTGTTTCTCGCCCTCTGTTTCAGCCCCTCTGTTTCTCGCCCTCTGTTTCTCGCGCTCTGTTTCGCGCCCTCTGTTTCGCGCCCTCTGTTTCAGACCCTCTGTTTGTCGCCCTCTGTTTCGCGCCCTCTGTTTCAGACCCTCTGTTTCGCGCCCTTTGTTTCAGCCCCTCTGTTTCAGACCCTCTGTTTCAGACCCTCTGTTTCAGACCCACTGTTTGGTGCCCTCTGTTTCGCGCCCTCGGTTTCAGACCCTCTGTTTTAGACCCTCTGTTTCTCGCCCTCTGTTTCGCGCCCTCTGTTTCAGACCCTCTGTTTCGCGCCCTCTGTTTCAGACCCTCTGTTTCAGACCCTCTGTTTCTCGCCCTCTGTTTCGCGCCCTCTGTTCCGCGCCCTCTGTTTCAGACCCTCTGTTTCAGACCCTCTGTTTCTCGCCCTCTGTTTCGGCCCCTCTGTTTCTCGCCCTCAGTTTCAGACCCTCTGTTTCGCGCCCTCAGTTTCAGACCCTCTGTTTCGCGCCCTCGGTTTCGCGCCCTCGGTTTCAGACCCTCTGTTTTAGACCCTCTGTTTCTCGCCCTCTGTTTCGCGCCCTCTGTTTCAGACCCTCTGTTTCGCGCCCTCTGTTTCAGACCCTCTGTTTCAGACCCTCTGTTTCAGACCCTCTGTTTCGCGCCCTCTGTTCCGCGCCCTCTGTTTCAGACCCTCTGTTTCAGCCGCTCTGTTTCAGACCCTCTGTTTCAGACCCTCTATTTCGCGCCCTCTGTTTCAGCCCCTCTGTTTCAGCCCCTCTGTTTCGCGCCCTCTGTTTCGCGCCCTCTGTTTCAGACCCTCTGTTTCTCGCCCTCTGTTTCAGACCCTCTGTTTCAGACCCTCCGTTTCAGCCCCTCTGTTTCGCGCCCTCTGTTTCGCGCCCTCTGTTTCAGACCCTCTGTTTCTCGCCCTCTGTTTCAGACCCTCTGTTTCAGACCCTCTGTTTCAGGCCCTCTGTTTCTGGCCCTCTGTTTCTGGCCCTCTGTTTCAGACCCTCTGTTTCAGACCCTCTGTTTCAGACCCTCTGTTTCGCGCCCTCTGTTTCAGACCCTCTGTTTCAGCCCCTGTGTTTCTCGCCCACTGTTTCTCGCGCTCTGTTTCGCGCCCTCTGTTTCGCGCCCTCTGTTTCAGAGCCCATGTTTCGCGCCCTCTGTTTCAGCCCCTCTGTTTCAGCTCCTCTGTTTCAGACCCTCTGTTTCAGACCCTCTGTTTCGCGCCCTCTGTTTCAGCCCCTCTGTTTCGCGCCCTCTGTTTCGCGCCCTCTGTTCCGCGCCCTCTGTTTCAGACCCTCTGTTTCAGACCCTCTGTTTCTCGCCCTCTGTTTCAGCCCCTCTGTTTCACACACTCTGTTTCAGACCCTCTGTTTCGCGCCCTCTGTTTCAGCCCCTCTGTTTCGCGCCCTCGGTTTCGCACCCTCTGTTTCAGACCCTCTATTTCTCGCCCTCTGTTTCAGACCCTCTGTTTCAGACCCTCCATTTCAGCACCTCTGTTTCGCACCCTCTGTTTCAGACCCTCTGTTTCAGACCCTCCATTTCAGCACCTCTGTTTCTCGCCCTCTGTTTCAGCCCCTCTGTTTCTCGCCCTCTGTTTCTCGCGCTCTGTTTCGCGCCCTCTGTTTCGCGCCCTCTGTTTCAGACCCTCTGTTTGTCGCCCTCTGTTTCGCGCCCTCTGTTTCAGACCCTCTGTTTCGCGCCCTCTGTTTCAGCCCCTCTGTTTCAGACCCTCTGTTTCAGACCCTCTGTTTCGTGCCCTCTGTTTCGCGCCCTCGGTTTCAGACCCTCTGTTTTAGACCCTCTGTTTCTCGCCCTCTGTTTCGCGCACTCTGTTTCAGACCCTCTGTTTCGCGCCCTCTGTTTCAGACCCTCTGTTTCAGACCCTCTGTTTCAGACCCTCTGTTTCTCGCCCTCTGTTTCGCGCCCTCTGTTCCGCACCCTCTGTTTCAGACCCTCTGTTTCAGACCCTCTGTTTCTCGCCCTCTGTTTCGGCCCTTCTGTTTCTCGCCCTCTGTTTCGGCCCCTCTGTTTCTCGCACTCAGTTTCAGACCCTCTGTTTTGCGCCCTCGGTTTCGCGCCCTCGGATTCAGACCCTCTGTTTTAGACCCTCTGTTTCTCGCCCTCTGTTTCGCGCCCACTGTTCCAGACCCACTGTTTCGCGCCCTCTGTTTCAGACCCTCTGTTTCAGACCCTCTGTTTCAGACCCTCTGTTTCTCGCCCTCTGTTCTGCGCCCTCTGTTTCAGACCCTCTGTTTCTCACCCTCTGTTTCAGCCCCTCTGTTTCAGACCCTCTGTTTCAGCCCCTCTGTTTCAGACCCTCTGTTTCAGACCCTCTGTTTCGCGCCCTCTGTTTCAGCCCCTCTGTTTCGCGCCCTCTGTTTCGCGCCCTCTGTTTCAGACCCACTGTTTCAGACCCTCTATTTCTCGCCCTCTGTTTCAGACCCTCTGTTTCAGACCCTCCGTTTCAGCACCACTGTTTCGCACCCTCTGTTTCAGACCCTCTGTTTCAGACCCTCTGTTTCTCGCCCTCTGTTTCGCGCCCTCTGTTTCGCGCCCTCTGTTTCAGACAATCTGTTTCAGACCCTCTGTTTCAGACCCTCTGTTTCATCCACTCTGTTTCGCGCCCTCTGCTTCACCCCTCTGTTTCAGCCCCTCTGTTTCAGACCCTCGGTTTCAAACCCTCTGTTTCAGACCCTTTGTTTCTCGCCCTCTGTTTCAGCCCCTCTGTTTCAGACCCTCTGTTTCAGACCCTCTGTTTCGCGCCCTCTGTTTCAGCCCCTCTGTTTCGCGCCCTCTGTTTCGCGCCCTCTGTTTCAGACCCACTGTTTCAGACCCTTTGTTTCTCGCCCTCTGTTTCAGCCCCTCTGTTTCTCGCCCTCTGTTTCTCGCGCTCTGTTTCGCGCCCTCTGTTTCGCGCCCTCTGTTTCAGACCCTCTGTTTGTCGCCCTCTGTTTCGCGCCCTCTGTTTCAGACCCTCTGTTTCGCGCCCTTTGTTTCAGCCCCTCTGTTTCAGACCCTCTGTTTCAGACCCTCTGTTTCAGACCCACTGTTTGGTGCCCTCTGTTTCGCGCCCTCGGTTTCAGACCCTCTGTTTTAGACCCTCTGTTTCTCGCCCTCTGTTTCGCGCCCTCTGTTTCAGACCCTCTGTTTCGCGCCCTCTGTTTCAGACCCTCTGTTTCAGACCCTCTGTTTCTCGCCCTCTGTTTCGCGCCCTCTGTTCCGCGCCCTCTGTTTCAGACCCTCTGTTTCAGACCCTCTGTTTCTCGCCCTCTGTTTCGGCCCCTCTGTTTCTCGCCCTCAGTTTCAGACCCTCTGTTTCGCGCCCTCAGTTTCAGACCCTCTGTTTCGCGCCCTCGGTTTCGCGCCCTCGGTTTCAGACCCTCTGTTTTAGACCCTCTGTTTCTCGCCCTCTGTTTCGCGCCCTCTGTTTCAGACCCTCTGTTTCGCGCCCTCTGTTTCAGACCCTCTGTTTCAGACCCTCTGTTTCAGACCCTCTGTTTCGCGCCCTCTGTTCCGCGCCCTCTGTTTCAGACCCTCTGTTTCAGCCGCTCTGTTTCAGACCCTCTGTTTCAGACCCTCTATTTCGCGCCCTCTGTTTCAGCCCCTCTGTTTCAGCCCCTCTGTTTCGCGCCCTCTGTTTCGCGCCCTCTGTTTCAGACCCTCTGTTTCTCGCCCTCTGTTTCAGACCCTCTGTTTCAGACCCTCCGTTTCAGCCCCTCTGTTTCGCGCCCTCTGTTTCGCGCCCTCTGTTTCAGACCCTCTGTTTCTCGCCCTCTGTTTCAGACCCTCTGTTTCAGACCCTCTGTTTCAGGCCCTCTGTTTCTGGCCCTCTGTTTCTGGCCCTCTGTTTCAGACCCTCTGTTTCAGACCCTCTGTTTCAGACCCTCTGTTTCGCGCCCTCTGTTTCAGACCCTCTGTTTCAGCCCCTGTGTTTCTCGCCCACTGTTTCTCGCGCTCTGTTTCGCGCCCTCTGTTTCGCGCCCTCTGTTTCAGAGCCCATGTTTCGCGCCCTCTGTTTCAGCCCCTCTGTTTCAGCTCCTCTGTTTCAGACCCTCTGTTTCAGACCCTCTGTTTCGCGCCCTCTGTTTCAGCCCCTCTGTTTCGCGCCCTCTGTTTCGCGCCCTCTGTTCCGCGCCCTCTGTTTCAGACCCTCTGTTTCAGACCCTCTGTTTCTCGCCCTCTGTTTCAGCCCCTCTGTTTCACACACTCTGTTTCAGACCCTCTGTTTCGCGCCCTCTGTTTCAGCCCCTCTGTTTCGCGCCCTCGGTTTCGCACCCTCTGTTTCAGACCCTCTATTTCTCGCCCTCTGTTTCAGACCCTCTGTTTCAGACCCTCCATTTCAGCACCTCTGTTTCGCACCCTCTGTTTCAGACCCTCTGTTTCAGACCCTCTGTTTCTCGCCCGCTGTTTCGCGCCCTCTGTTTCGCGCCCTCTGTTTCAGACAATCTGTTTCAGACCCTCTGTTTCAGCCACTCTGTTTCGCGCCCTCTGTTTCAGCCCCTCTGTTTCAGCCCCTCTGTTTCAGACCCTCTGTTTCAAACCCTCTGTTTCAGACCCTCTGTTTCTCGCCCTCTGTTTCAGCCCCTCTGTTTCTCGCCCTCTGTTTCTCGTGCTCTGTTTCGCGCCCTCTATTTCGCGCCCTCTGTTTCAGACCCTCTGTTTGTCGCCCTCTGTTTCGCGCCCTCGGTTTCAGACCCTCTGTTTTAGACCCTCTGTTTCTCGCCCTCTGTTTCGCGCCCTCTGTTTCAGAACCACTGTTTCGCGCCCTCTGTTTCAGACCCTCTGTTTCAGACCCTCTGTTTCAGACCCTCTGTTTCAGACCCTCTGTTCCGCGCCCTCTGTTTCAGCCCCTCTGTTTCAGCCCCTCAGTTTCAGACCCTCTGTTTCAAACCCTCTGTTTCAGCCCCTCTGTTTCTCGCCCTCTGTTTCTCGCGCTCTGTTTCGCGCCCTCTGTTTCGCGCCCTCTGTTTCAGACCCTCTGTTTGTCGCCCTCTGTTTCGCGCCCTCTG